>NW_022900923.1:12628224-12734571 GCF_012274545.1 Fukomys damarensis
TTGCAAAGCAGGCCACTGAACCGCTGAGCTAAGTCCCCGGCCCTAGCTCAGTGATGTTGCAGCCTGCCTCGCAAGTGCAAGGTCCCCACTTCTATTCCTGGTACCAAAAAAAACCAAAAAGTCAAGATTGATAATTTTTATAGTGTAAGTGTAAATAGTATAACCAAATCCCTGTTTTGCTGTTATGATTTTATTCTGCCTACTTATTCCAGTTATCTTTCTATAGCTTCTGTCAGGTAAAAAAAGAGATGAAAACCAAAATCAGACCAGAACCATTAACAGGCCTTTAAGGGTCCAGGGATTTAGCTCAGTGGTGCCTAACCACCTGCCTCTCAAACCCAAGGTCCCGAGTTCAATCCCAACACCAAAAAAAAGCCTTTATTATGGGAAGGAGCTGCCCGGCTGTCTCCAAACAAAGGCGAGAGAGCAATATGGCTGAGACAGGGAGGGCTTCTTTATGTGGCTGAGGTGGCATTGAGGAAGCTGGTGACATCACTAGGAGGGGCTTGTGTCATCACTAGTTAGGGCCACCCTATGGCAAGGGATCCTCTACCTCTGGCTTTAAACTGAATTTTGAATTAAAGTTATTTCTGAAACTTAGTATGGATGAAGTTGTCTAGTCCCTTTACTACTTTGGGGTGGGGGTTGAGGCAGGGTCTCCCTTTGTAGTTCAGGCTGACTCCAAACCTATACTATGTAGCCCAGGCTGGCCTGAAACTCTCAGTGATCCTCCTGCATCAGCCTCCCAAGTGCTTGGGTGACATTTAAGCATTACTTTTAATGATATACACATTTTTCTGTATGAGGGGGTGAATGTTTTAATGTAGATGTTTTTGCATTAGCTATTGCGTCGCATGATGATTGAGGAGGCTAAATACAGTAGTGTTGTCCTTGCTGCCCTTGTTCTCTCTGTCCGAAGTCCTTGCCCTTGACGCTGTCCTCAAATTCCACCTCACCAAAGGCCACATGGGAGTGAGAGCCGAGCTGCTCAGGTTCGGGTTCTGACACGGAGCAGTGTTTGACCTTCTAGGAGTTGCTTTGCTTTCTTTCAGTTCCTCAGTCTGCTTATCTCTAGTAATATCCAGCTACTAAGTGGTTGAGTTACAAAGTGTATGGTACAGAGTAAGCACCATATCAATGTTGCTATCCGCACAGCCTGATATGAGGGCTGTGCTTAGATCTCATGGAGATCCTAATACCTCAGCCTCCCAAGTGCTGGGATTACAGGCGTGCACCACCATGCCCAGCTGGACATTCTTTTAGAGAAAGGTTTCCCTGAGATTTGTGACCATGGTTCTGTTAACCCCGAGGCTTGAAATTCATATTAATGCTTTTCTTTACCTGAGAAATAGTATAAAAGTATCCCCAAAGCACTTAGGAAGGAGTGATCCTTAAATCAACCTATGGGAGATTCCCACACATAAAGCCGCTCACTAGTTCATATTCCAAAACTGCAGAATAATCCACTGTGTTGGGCTGAATATGTGGCACATGTCTGTAATCCCAGCATTTGGGAGGCTGAGTCAGAAGGCCTTACCATGAGTTCAAGGCCAGCCTGGACTACATACCTAGTGAGACCCTGTCTCAAAACAAAACAAAACCACTATCAGCAAGAGTTGGCAGAAACAGCAATCAATAGATTTAGATTTCCACTAATTTAAAAAATGAGTACTCTCACTTTAAGGTAGATATTAAAAGTTTGGCATGGAAAGAAATACTACATATTAAAAAGTTAAAGACATTAGAAATAGCACTGTAGAGGCTGGGGTTGTAACACAGTTGTAGAGTGTGTGCTTAGCATAAATAAGACTCTATTTTCATTTCCTACCACAAAATTTTTTTAAAGTACTGTATATGACTTCTAGAACTCAGGATATTCATGGAAATAAACTGAGTGGATAAATAAGTAGCAAATTATATGTACAGCTGAAGAAAATAGTTAACTGGAAAATACTGTACTCCTGAAGTTGACTTCAAGCCCCAGATTTCAGCACAAAATGCAACAAAAATTATAAAAAAGATGTTAAGTGAAGTATAGCGTAGATTATCAAGTAAGAAAATCCATTGTGCAAGGCTGGGCATGGTGGTGCATTCCCATAATCCCAGTACTCAAGAGGCTGAGGCAGGAGGATAGTGGATCAGTTCGAGGCCAGCCTGAACTACATAGTGAGACCCTGTCTCAAAAATAAATAAATAAATCCATTGTACCTCCAACCAGAGTTACAGATAGAGCGAGCAGCATGAATGGGGAAGAGATTATTTAAGGAGGTACTTGCTGATCTTTTTTCAGAACTGAGGACACATAAATACTGAGACCTGGAAATTATAGAAAGTCCTAAGCAGAGTAAATACAACTAAATTTCTGTTTAGAATACATGGCAAGAAATATCTGCAGTCAGGCAGTGACATTTAAGTTGAAGCATAGGATTTTATGAGTGTGCTAGTCTAAGGATGATTTTACAAGGGTGTTCTAAATTTGTCTATCTCTTCCTCCTACTTATCTTGGTATCTTGTATCATCTTACAGCAAAGAAACTGAGGCTTGACCTAATTTGACTAAAGTTTCATGGCTGGCCAGCCAAGCAACCTGTATTTGAATTGAGAGAGTAACACCAAAATCAGCTTCCCTTTGTACTGCATACTCTGTCTTTTCTGTAGTCTTTGATTCAGAATGAACTTCTGGTACCTATGAATAACGGGGACTTGTATTCTTGAAAGTGGCAATAAAATGTACTGAATTTCTAAAAATTTTAAATGAGATATAATATTACCTTTTGCCTGTTTTTCTTGATGCTTTCCTTATTTTTTTAATAAATTCTTTCATCTTTTGAGGACTTTATGAAGATTCTGTTAGTGATATGAAGATTATGGCTTTTGTGATATTTAAAGTCTATTCAGTCAGAAATTAGATGGATGCATAAAATATTCAAATTCTTTGAGAAAACTAAAATTTTCTGATCATTTTATCACAAGAGTAGGATGTTGTTTGCCATTTGCTAATCTATGTTTTTAGATTCCTTACATTAGTTTAATAAACAGAGAAAAGAACAGTCTCCTCTGGTTGCAAAGATTAATCCATGAGGACCTGAGACAAAAGTTTCAGATACATTTCTCTTTCAAAACAGGTTCATAGCAGTTTCCATTAACTCTTACACTTTGCACAAAGTAGGTATTTTATTTTTTTATTATTTATTTATTTATTTTTCAGACAGGGTCTCACTGTGTAGTTCAGGTTGGTCTTAAACTCACTATGTAGCCCAAGCTGGCTTCAAATTTGTGGTGATCCCCCTACTTCAGCCTCCCAAGTGCTGAGATTACAGGTGTGCATCACACTCAGCTTTACAGTTTTATGTTTCTTACATGTTTTCATAAAAAATAATACAAATAGCTGATAAACAATTCTCTATGACTTTTAGAAACTTGGTTACCTGATTCCCTTTAACACCAGCTTAGTAATACTTACCTCATATTACTGTACTCTTACTCATGTGTCTGAACTGGATTCTGTAAGGAGAAATATTTTATAAATATTTTATAAATAAAATGTGATATCTGCTAATGTATTCATCAAGTGTGGGATTGTTAATATCTTATGAGTATTCCTTTTTTTTTTGGTACCAGGGATTGAACTCGGGTCCTTGGCTTGCAAGGTAGCCCACCGAACTGCTGAGCTAAATCCCCGGCCCAGTATTCCTTATTTTTAACAAGATGAAACTGGAGCCGGGGATTTAGCTCAGTGTTTCTGCTGCCTGCCTTGCAAGTGCAAGGACCGAGTTTGATCCCTGGTACCAAAATAAAAACAAAACAACAACAAGATGAAACTGTTATGTTGATGTATGGATGTCCCCCAAAGCCTCATGCACTCCCAGTTGGAGTTTTGGAAGGTGATTGGGTCAGGGGAGAGATACTCATCTGTGGATTGGTCCACTGATGGATTTGGCTGACTGTGATGTTGGAGGGTGAAGCCTGATTGGAGGAGGTGGTCATTGGGATGTGGTCTAGAAGGGTCTATCTCCTGCGTCCTCCCTTGATCTCTCTGCTTCCAGCTGCCATGCCTTGAGCTCTTTCTCCTCAGCCAAGCTGCTCTGCTCTTGGAACCAGCCAACTATGAACTGAAACCTCTACAAACTGTGAGCCAAATACACCATTCCTTCTTTAATTTGTGGGTGTCATGTGAGTCCCAGCAACAGAGGAAGTAGTAACTAAGACAGATACCTCTGCTAAGAGTTATCAGATTTACTTCCCCTTTGCCCAAATCGAAGGATGAAGTAAGCGCAACTTTATTTTGGTCACTGTTTCCTCTACCTTTGCGTGCTGCCGCTCTCTGTTACTGCCGCTTAGGATAGAGAAGCCTGTAGCAGGAACCCCCTGGATAGGAGCCTGGCAAAACTGTGTCTGCAAAGAAGATGCCTGGCAAGTCGATTAATTCCTCCTCCTGTATTCTCACTTTCAGTCTAATGCTGTCTATCAGATTGGAGATCAAAGCCTAAGAGGTGCCTTCGATTCCTTTCTGTCTCTTGCTTTCTATTTCTACTTGGGAGTCCAAACTGAATTCCATCTCTGCATTCTTTCTTGTTTATGTTCCTACCATTGGCATCCTAGATCAGGATATCTTCTTTCCCACCTCCTCTTTCTAGTGTAGTTTCCTCTAGTCTTTTATGTGTATTACTATCAAATTTATCTATTAGTTCTGATGCTCTGGCCCCTATATTTGGAAACTTTTAATGGCTTCTTGATCCCAATAACAAAATGTCTCAATCAGTACCATTCAAAATCTGGTCCACAGTCCAGTCGTAGTCTCACTGTTCGTTACGTGTCTGCACTTAGATCATTTCAGAAGTTGAGAGGGACTGGGAATATAGCTCAGTGGTAAAGCACTTGCCTAGCGTACACAAGGCTCTGGGTTTGATTGCTCAGTACTACACAAACTCACAAAGTTAAGTGTTTAGAAACTTGTATATTGTTTTGATAGAATGATTGTAGTATATAATGTTTGCGTTCTATATGGGGAGTTGGTACATTTGCAAAATACTTGGTAGAATAAATTTTAGATGAGTGCATTAATTTAAGAATTGGGTTTGTATCTTGTGTCTCTTTATCCCGTCCTCTCTCTCTCTCTCTCTTTTGTGTGTGTGTGTGTGTGTGTGTGTGTGTTTTGTTTTGTTTTTATACTGGGGATCGAACTCTGTACCTTGTGCTTGTGAGGCAGGCAGAGGCACCACTGAGATAAATCCTCAGCCCTTTTCATGGTGTTTTGAGACTAGGTCTTGTTATGTATTCATGGTGGCCTTGAATTTAACTCTGTAGCCCAGGCTGGCCTCAAATTTGTAGCAATCCTCCTGCCTCAGCCTCCTGAGTGCTGGAATTATAGGTGTGTACCACCATGCCCAGCCCTCCTGTCGTTTAATCAACAGGCCAGTAATTGGTTCACGGCTGACTAAAAAATTAAAAAGTTGGTCTTTCACAATAGGTAGTATGAAAATCATTGATGTAAATCCCTGTCATGTTTTACCTCTGCATCATGTCATTATCCTTTTTATCACTTACTACTTCCCTTCAGCACTCTTAATCTGAAGTCCAACTATTTAGTGCTGTACACATACCATTTCCTTACCCCCCCACAATGTTTTCTTCTCTTGAAAATAGCACCCTGTACTCAGAGTAGGGTGTACATAGCCGAGCTGGGTGACACCATGTTCCCGTGTGCTGTCCTTTCTCTGCTGCATCAGTGGTCCCTGTTGATGGTTTGGACCAGAATTGAGGATGAACAAGGCAGCTAAACAGATGAAGTGTGCCTGGAGCGTAACTCGCATGTCCTACAGAGGATGCAGAGACAGAGTCACCTGGCTGGTGCCCTTCCGTGCCAGTCAGCATGGTGAGCAGCCGTGGACGTGGATTCCATGTTTCCTGGGCAAAGTGCATTCAGGACTAGAAATGAATGTCACTGGGGGTGGCTGATTCAATACCTCATAAATACTAATGCCTTCATGAATATTTGATGTCTCCCATGTGGTATCATGAAAAGCCATGTAGCTTCATTCATATATTTGAAGCCAGTTAAATGACAATTATTCGGACCTTAGCCAGTCTTAGGTTTTTTGGTACCAGGGATCAAACTCAGGATCTTGTGCCTGTGAGGCAAGTGTGATACCTTTGAGCTACATCCCCAGCCCACTGTATGGCTTTTTGTTCTTTTATTCCCTCTGATCTATGTTTTGCACACATGTGCTATTTACTTTTACTATATCTAAACCCATGAGTGGTTTATTTCTACACGTAGTTTCATATTTCTTCCTTATGTTTCTCTTATTTTCTGTAATAGAATTGGATGTTCTTAAATATTCGCACATTACTCTTTCTCCACTAGTAAGTCACCTCATAAACATGCCTGTCCTTTTTCTCAGTCTTGTTTGTGACAAAGATTTTTGGGGAGAAAGAATGTTAGGATAGGATTTGTAGATACAGTGGTATTTCAGTACTCATTGTTGATTGGTTCTAGAAGGCACATTGAGTACCCAAAACAATGCATATTATACACATTGTTTTAGCTGCAAACAGGATAGTGAGTCACAAGGCAATCATTGGGGACAAGTTATAGTTTTCACAAATATAGAGAAAATTTTTACTTCAAAATGCATCGAGTGTCAAATTCAGAGAGTTTCAAAATAGTCAAGCACCGAGGTATGACTGTATATCATAAAGTTCATCTGTTATTGAGGACATAAAGTTTTTTATTAGCCAGTTGTAGAGTATTAATATGGACTCATAATGGCGGTCGCATCTCATTTGTCTCTCTTTATATTTAGTAAATATCTTGTTGCTAGTAGATAGTTACAGCTGAATACATTGACATCTGGCAAGCCCTTAAGTCGCATTCATCTTACAACTCCAGACTTCAGTCTCCACATTGAGATTTTCTTGCTTTGTTTCCTTTGTGTCTTCATATTAAACCTTTAATCCTGGCCAGATGTGTGCTTTTGGTTACAAAGAGCACTAGGTCAAACAGAGCAGACACCTACATTGTGTAACTAGTTCACAGCCAGTATTCCCCTGAATTTGGGGCATAAGCATCAAGTTTCCCATTCAGAGGGCAACTTTGTATCTTTGTGTTTGAAGATAAGAAAAGGTGGAGTCTAAGAGTTGTAGAGGAAATGGATGAATTTGCCTGTGGCAGTACTTTTTAAAGTAGATGATAAGTGATTGCTACTCACATATCCAATAAACTAGAAAGTGATATTTGTTTTATACTTAAAGCAGTAAAAGTCAAATGACAGAAATTAGAACCTTCAAATACTAAAATTAGGAAGAATCTTATATTACAAGTGATCACATCAGAGCTGCTTATGTTTTCTGATTCTTTAAGTCAGTATGTTGACCTTCCATAGGTTTAAGAACTTAGTCTTATATTTTAATTAGAGAAATCCTAAATTGCTTTAAAAAAAGATGAAATTTGAAATTGACATCAATAAAAAATGGCATTTTAGCATTAATGTGTCACTACACTTGATCTTAGCTAAAAGGCCGAGAAGCAATTTATGTGTCACTAAATGATGCCAATGATGAAAGATTAGTGAATAATATTTGTGAGATCAGATAGGTTGAAAAGAGGCTCTATCACTTTCTTTTTCAATTTCTGATACACATTTGAATACAGCTATATATAGAATTTTAAGATTATGTGTTTGTTTTTGTGGTGGTAGGAATCAAACTTGTACGTGCTAACCATGAGCTCCACCAATGACCTATAGCCCCAGCCCCATTTTAATTTTTTTTTTTTTTTTTGTAATGGGAATTGAACTCGAGATTTTGTGCTTGTGAGGCAGATGGTGGAACCACTGAGCTAAATCCCCGGCCCTTAATTTTTAATGAAATAAACCTGAGAAGAGATAAGAATTTTAGAAATTGCATTCGTGTGTCCACATGAAGTAAGAAGAAGAACGACAGTTGTGCAGAAACAAATATAAGTGAAGATGGGTTTTAAGATTGAAGAAATCTCTCTACAGTACAATAAAATTATTCCAGGATTCTTACTGATGCTTTGTATTTTTGTAGGTTTGGGTAAAAGATTCTACTTTTAGCAGCTATTTTGTTGTTTAATTACACCATAAAATTTCTTTGAAGACAGTGTATATAGCCAAGTAGAATGAATACTATGGATTTGTTGTGGAACTAACTTAAGACAGTGGGCAGTAACCCCACAGTCTTACATAGTTGTCACAAGAGTTATCACTCCAGTTTTCTACACTGGCTGGCTACTTTATACCTCCTTTATTTTTTTTTGTTTTTGTTTTTGTTTTTGACCTTCATTAAGTTTATTGATACATTCTAGGTATACAGTACAGTTACATTCATCATTGGGAACTAGTACATTTACATGGTGTATCTTGGCTCTTATTTTTTCCCCATTTCCCTGCTCTCCCTTTAACCTCTCTACCCTTCCCTATTTACAAAGACTGTTTCCATTTTTTCCTTTCCTCATATTTTTTCTTTTCCCTACCTCTCCCACTTCCCCTGCTCCTTTAGACCTTTTCTTCATATTTCACATTTTCAATTACACATTTTGATCCTTAGTTTTAGTTTTTTCACACCAGAGAAACTATTCACTATTTACATATGTGTGTCCTATTTATTTCACTTAAGAGTATGGGCCAGGGATTTAGCTCAGTGTTTCTACCACCTGCCTTGCAAATGCAAGGTCCTGAGTTGGATTCCCCCCCTCCCAAAAAAACAGTATGGCTTAATGTGCATCCGTTTAGCTATAAATGTCTCTTCAAAATGTTTCACATTCTTTATGGCTGAGTAGTACTCTATTTTGTTTTTAAAAAACAACAACAACAACAACAAAACAGCTCATCTTTATCCAGTCTCCAGTTGATGGGCAATTGAGCTGTTTCCAAGTTTGAGCTATTACAAACTGTGCCACTCTAAATATGGGTGTGCATATATTGCTCTGGTATGATTCTTTTAATTCTTTTGGGAAGATTCCCAGCAGAGGAATATCTGGCTCAAATGGAACCTCTAATCCTAGTTTTTTGAGGTAACTCCATATTGATTTCCACGGTGGTTTCCTTTGGTTTTTTGAGATAGGGTCTTACGGTGTAGTCTGGGCTGGATTTGAACTTGCTATGTAGCCCAGGCTGGCCTCAAACTTGCTGTCCCTCTTTGTCAGCTTTCCAAGTGCTGGTATTATAGACGTGTGCCAGCGTGCCTAACTGTTTCATACCTAATACTGTTCAAGGTTCTGCTTCCAACTCACTACCACCTCCTCTCCTCCAGGGTATGCATCTCCTATGTGTCTGCCTCTGATAAGCTTTTCCCACCAGTTTTTGGTATTGTTGTTTGGCTTTCAATCAAAACTTCATCTTTGTGTGGGTAGTGTTGGCTTATATACTAGATCATGTAGATAAAAACTTGTGGAAACAATTTGAATTCCAGCTCTGACTGTGTGGTTTTTAAAGTTTCTCTCTCTCTCTCTCTGTCTGTCTGTCTGTCTCTGTCTCTCTCATGAGATGATTATGTTGGTCTTAGTCCCTATGAGGGCCTATTTCCAGCTCATCTTTTCTCCTAGGGAGTAGCCCTTTAAGGTCCCACCTGATCATCTATGGCACCCATCTTGGCAAGCCCTCAACCCTGGTTTTTCCACCAGTCCTGTGATTCTGTTGAACACTCTGCTCAGGCTCCAAAGGGAAACTTACTGCCAGCCTTTGTAGTAGTTACAGATTGTCGAGTTCGTCTGAAATGAACTGGTCTTCCTCCCAAAAGTAGAACTTTCTTACTGTTTATTTTTGCATGTGTTTAAAATGAATATATACATATTTTGCTATAGTATATGTGGATATTTGCTTTTACTATTCAATAATTAACATTTCAAAACAATATATAGTTTATCAGCCGAGCGTGGTGGCTCACGCTTGTAATCCCAGCCCTCTGAGGCTGGGCAGAAGGATCACTGAGTTCAAGACCAGCCTGGGCTACATAGTGAGTCCCAGATCAGTTTCAACTACATAGTGAGACCCTGTCTCAAACCACACCCCCCAAAAAACAAACAAACAAAACAATATATAGTTTATGTATTTAATGATTATAGGTAGATTGCTTTATATCACTAGTTGTATAACAAAATACAAATTTAAAAATTGATAAGCGCTGATGTGATATGTGGCTCAGTGTTAGAATGTGTGCTTAGAATGCACAAGGCCCTGGGTTTGATTGCCAGCATCATAAAAATAAAATAAATCATAAGACAACCAGGAGCAGTGGCATGCTCTAGTCCCAGCTACTTGGGAGGTTGCAGCAAGAAGATTGCTTGACTCTAGAAGTTTAAAGCCAGGCTGGACAATAGAAAGAAACTCTTACCTCCAAAAAACAGATTAGTGAGTTGGTTTCCCTGAAGGATATATAGTAGACATAGAACAGTAAACATGATTTTTTAATTTAAAGGGAGTGGTATCAGTCTGGAACAATGTGTATTTTCAAATTTTAGATTCTGATGGCTGCTGTTTTAAATATGACAGCACAGCCATGGTGGCTTGTGCTTGCAACTTCAGGGCAAGACAGGAAAATTACGAGGCCAGCCTGGACACCCTAGTGAGATGGTCTCAGAATGAAGTAAGAGGTTAAGGATGTAGCTGAATGGTAAAGTATTTTCCTAGTGTGTGTGAGGCTCTGTATTCATTCCCCTGCAATAGGGGAAAAAATGAAATAAAAAAAATGACTATAATCTGTTTCACTCACAAAGGCATTTAAGTACAAATAAACACAATTTGGGTGGCCTGGGGAAATGAGTTTTTCTCCTAAACTGACTGCAGTCCTTTCTATGTGTGTGTTATTAACTCTGAAAAGAAAACGATTCTGTACCTACTGATAATTTCATGTGGTATGATTAGTCCTTTTATTTTTAAGTGAGAAATTGAAATTGTAAGTTTCCAGGAACATTTTGAAACAAATTCAGTCATCCTGAAATAGGGGAATTTTCTAATTAATTATGTTTGTTAATTGAAAAAAATTTGAAAGTATTGCTGAGATTTTGTTTCTGAATGCCTATGTTTTAAGATTTCCTTGAACACGATGTATACAATGGGGCTTTTGAACTGTTGTTTCCATCTCTGTATGGATTTTTGTTTGTTTTTTGAGACAAGGTCTTGCTATTTAGTTAAGGCTGGACTTGAACTCACTGTGTAACTCAAGCGGCCTCAAACTTGCAGTGATCTTTTTGCCTCAGCCTCCCCAAGTGCTGAGATCATAGGTGTGCGCCACCATGCCTGGCTTCTGTGTGAATTTTGAACTCACACCCTCTGTGTATGGTAAGCTGTCTTGAGTGGAGCAAGCCTTTGATGAAAGGGAGGACTGAAGAACACAAATTACACCTCCTTTGGTCCCATTTATCTGCCTCAAGGTTGTTTTGGGTATGTGAACCATAGTTTTCAGTTAATTTCAAAATGTTAAGAATGTTAATTTTTTTAAAGAGTGTTTTCTCTGCATAAATAAGAACAGTGGATTTCTCCTTAAGAATTGCTGCCTTCACATTTTTCTTGTTTTTCCTTTTATATTCTTGTAGTTTTTAATATATTTTCTCATTTTATGTTACTTGCCTATCTTACAGCATGTATTTTCTCTGTTACTTTTCTTTTTCTTATTTTAAGAATTAGTTACGGCCAGGTGTACATGCTAGTAATATACTAGAAATATACTAGTTACATGGTTGTGATTGTAGCACTGTGGGAGGCTGAGGAAGGGAGATTCAATTTTTGAGCCCAACCTGGGCAATTTAACAAGATCCTGTCTCAAAATTTAAAAATAAGATAAAGGGCTGGGGATGTAGCTCAGTGGCATTGTGCCTGCCTGGAAAGCTCAAGGTCCTGAGTTAATCTCCAGTACTGAGATAAACAAACAAACAAACAAACAAATACCTCCAGTACTGGGAAGAAATAAAAACCTAATTTCTTAGTATAAAATTGGGGGTTTTCAACAGAACTAAGAAACAACCTACAATGTGGGGGGAAAAAAAAATTTTTTTTTTTGAGACAGTGTCTCACTGTGTAGTCTGATCTGGAACTCACTGTGTAGCGCAGGCTGGTCTCATGTGTAGACCAGGCTGATCTTGAACTCACAGGGATCCTCCTGCCTCAGCCTCCCGAGTGCTGGGATTACAGGCATGCGCCACCACGCCCAACAATGGGAAAAATACTTTACCAGCTGCTCCTCAGACAAAGGATGCTTATCTAGAATATATAAAGAACTCAAAACAATCAGCCCCCCCAAATATAAAGACTCGATTCAAAAATGGGCATCTGAAATGAATAGACATTTCTTAGACAAAGAAGTAAAAGCAGCAAGTAAATATATGAAAAAAATGTTGCATATCACTGGTCATTTGAGAGATGCAGATGAAAACAACACTGAGATTCCACCTCACCCCACAAAGAATAGCTGCTACCAAGAAATCAAACAATAACAAATGTTGGTGGGGTTGTGGGGAGAAAGGAACCCTTCTCCATTGTTGGTGGGAGTGCAGACTGGTGCAACCACTATGGAAATCAATATGGAGATACCTCAAAGAGCTGGGATTAGAGGTTCCATTTGACCCAGCCATCCCTCTGCTGGGTATCTTTCCCAAAGAATTAAAAGAGTCACAATGATATATGTGCACCTATGTTTATAGCGGCACAGTTTGTAATAGCTAGCACTTGGAAACAGCCCATTTGCCCATCAGTTGGAAACTGGATAAAGAAGATGTGGTTTTTCTATAAAATGGAATACTACCCAGCCATAAAAAATGAGAACTAGATTCATTCATAGGAAAATGAATACATTTTGAGGATATACTCCTAAGTGAAATAAATAAGTCACATGTGTAAATACCGAATAGTTTCTCTGGTGTGAATAAACTATAATAGTACATAAGATCCTAATGAGGTAATTGACAATATGAAATAGGAAGAAAAGGGCTAAAGGTGTAGGGAAAGTGAGAAGGGTAGAGAAAAGGTAATAGGGAAAAGAAAAAAATATGAAAAAATGGAAATAAAGTATTTATAAATAGGGAAGGGAGGAGGGGGTGAAGGGAGGGCAGGGACAAGGGGAAAAAATGAGAGCTGAGACCTGTCATGTAAAGGTACAGGATCCCAGTAATGAATGTAACTGTACTGTATACCTAAAATGTACCAATAAACAATGAGGAAAAAAAATTGTGGGGTTTTATTTTTACTAAAGGAATATTAAACAATTTGATATTCTTTTGTTTGCACTGCCGGGGATAAAATCCAGGACCTCATACATTAGTACCTCACACTTTAGGCACTGAGCCATACCTCCACCCCTGATTACTTTTATAATGTACTATTATGTAGAAATCCAAGTTACTTAGAACAACCTCTGAAAGCCTGTCTTACTAGATATAATTACTATTCAACTTTTATAAAGTGCCAAAAATGTTCTATATATAAAGAAGTTACAAAAATGATGTAGGATAATCCTTGGGTTTGTATTTTGAAAGCAGGAAATGAAGAAGTATATGCATATTAATTTTAAAAGCATATCATATCAGTTTCCTTCAGTACATATTCATACTGTTGAAATAATGTCTGTAACCAGGAAATGCCTGAAGTAACATGTTAGCAAGAATGAATTTGGTGTGGAGTGACTTTGGCTTCTGTTACCCTGCCAAGGCAATGCCACAGAAAGCAGCATGTTCCAATAGAAATACAATGCTCAAGCCAGGGATTTAGCTCAGTGGTGCTACTGCCTGCCTTGCAAGTGCAAGGTCCTGAGTCCAGTATAAAAAATGTACACACACACACACACACACACGCACGCACGCACATATATATCATACATATTATATATTATGATATATATATTATGTTACTTTTTTGTTTTTGTTTTCTTTTCGATACAGTCTTAACTATGTAGTAGATGCGTGCCTCAAATTCTTAATCCTCCTGCTTCAGCTACCTGAGTGCTGGGATTATACATGTGTGTCGCCATGCCCAGCACAATTTGTTTCCTAGTAACCACATTTTAAAAAGCTTTTCAAATGTGAAATTTAATTTTTATTGATTGATTGCTCTTAATGCTAGGGTTTGAACCCAGGACCTCACATACAGTAAGCATACTACCACTGAGCTATGCCTCCAGTCCCATAAAATTAATATTAATAACAGTTGATCAACTCATTATATCAAACATATTAATGTAGTCAGTTTTTAAAACAAAAATTTTTTTGGTTGACAGAATTTCACTATGTAGATCACTCTGGCCTTGAACTCACTATGTAGACCAGGCTGGCTTCAAACTCAAGGTGATCCCCCTGCCTCAGCCTACTGAGTTGTGGGATTTCAGGTGTAATTTTTTGAGATAGGGTGTTGCTTTGTTGCCTATGTGGATCTTGAACTTGTGGGCTCAAGTGACTTCCTACCTCAGTTTGACAGTTAGAGTTGTCAGCTAAGGAACTCTGAATCAAGGGTAGTATTTTAGCCACATTTTTTAAGGTAAGAAGAATGTTACTATGTTGAAATTATGAGAACAGCATTTTAAGTTTACATGTGAGTTTCATATATTCTACATTATTTTCATAAAGCAGTTTACAGTTGCAATTGTCTCTGGTCCTCAGTTGTGATGAATATTCCACTGGAATATAAGATCAATCTAGGAGATCTTTGTCAGCGTTTTCTGAATACTTGAGGTAGTACTAAATGGTATAGAGGACACATCAGAGTACTACACCTGTGTTAAGTTTTAGGAAACCATTTAGTTACATACATGTATACTGTACATACAGGATCTTGAAAAATAAGTTTTTGGGCTCACAGAATCTTCGAGAATTATTATCCTTTTGGGCATACTTTTGATTTTTAGTACCCTGAACCTCACCTGTAGGTCTATATGTGTAAAAGATAATTGCATTGGGGCTGTGGATTTAGCTCAGTGGCACCATGCCTGCCTTGCCAAGTGCAAGGTCCTGAGTTAGATCCCCAGTTTGCCCCCCCAAAAGATAATGGCATTGATGAAAAAACTATAGATTTAGCAACGATATGTAAGTGGTATTGGAACATATCTAGTGTGTAAGGTGGTCACATAAATGTAAAGTAGATGTAATGATCATAACAGTAACATATGCACATGGTAACTTTCTCAATTCTGAATTTACTAGTAGATAAATTTGAACTTGAGGTTAATAGTTTGGCCACTGCATTCCTCGAAATTTTGGTTTGGCTCTAAATTATTAAATTCAAATCTCTGTGTCAGTCTTCATTCTTATGAAGAACTTTGATTTATTTCAAATGTAAAAGTACAGTATTTTGGTCTGGTTTGTATAAAGTGTAGGAAAATGGCACCCATAGTCTCCTTAAAACATTTCAATAAAACCAAGTAAAAATGATGGAAATAGTAATTCATATAATTTTTAAAAATTTTATTAGCACTTGTTGTTTATAATTTGCATTAATAATTTGAAAAATGTTGGGCATAGTGGCACATACCTGTAATCCCAGAACTCAGGAGGCTGAGACAGGAGGATAGCAGTGAATTTGAGGCCTGCCTGGGCTACATAGTGAGTTCAAGGCCAGCTTGAACTACATAGCAAGACACTGTCTCAAAAAACAAACCAAAAAAAAAAAAAAATGAAGTAAAATTCTATTTAGGATTGAGATCATGCTTTTGACAGATTTTGATAGATTTCTTTTTCTTAAATTGTTTATTTACTCTTTCCCTCAAGGTTTTGTGGGTTTTCATGTTTTATATAAGCCTTACTAGAATATGTTTGCTTGAAATAACTTCAGCTGTAGAGAGTCAACATGTCTGGTGACTTTTACACAGTGTACATATTTGGAATGCTATTTTGCTACAAGAGACTGGAAACTTGGACAGCCCTGACTGTCATGCTTTTAAAAGGCAAACTATGTTACAGTCAGTGTTGTAGCAGTGATTGCATTGTGCCACAGCTTCTTTTGTGAGGATTGCTGTAGATGTAGGGACTCTTGCAGGAGAAACATACTGCTTAGATAGATCAAATATGTTTGAATACAACCTCAAATGTATTAAAACCCTCAGGTTCCATGCATTTTTTGAGCTACTGTAAGTTAACTGGGCCTTTTTCCCCTTGTGATTTTCTGTTGCTCAGTGCTTTTATACAGTGAGGTGCAACTGTACTGTATAGGAGGATTAGATTATTAAAATGCTGTTGGAGTAGCACTAGTGGAGTAGAATGAGGAGGAAGAAGGGGCAAAAACAACATTTTATTTATAAAATGCAGAAAGCAGAATCTGTTGATTAGAAATTCCATTAAGTTTATCCCATTGTTGAAGTTAAGATATGGCTGTGTTAAGACTATTAAAATGGCTTAAATCTAATGCCACATATGCAAAAATAGGTAGTGTAGAGCAATATCTGGGAATGACTGTATTGCTCTTTAAGTGCTATAGAGGAGTACATTATGTGTGAATCTTAGAATGGAAAAGTCAAAGAAGGCTAACTGGGTAAATGAAATTTGAGTCAGGTTTTGTTTTGTTTTTTTGGTACTGAGGATTGAACTCTTGAGTCAGGTTCTGATGTATTGGAAAGTATCTTGCAAGATAAAAGCAAAAAGGTTCTTTGTTTTGGTACCAGGGATCAAACTCAGGACCTTGTACTTGTGAGGCAATCGACAAAACCACTGAGCTAAATCCCCAGCCTCTAAAAGCAAAAAAGTTTTTTAAAATATGGTACATTCACACCTTGGAAAGAACATGAGAATCAGTGTTATTGAGTTGTTTATGAAATTTCCTTTTGAAGTACACACTAGTAACCCCAGCTACTCAGGAAGCTGAGGCAGGAAGAATCACAAGTTCAAGGCCAGCCTGGGTGACTGTCTCAAAACAATATAAAAAGGGCGGGGGATGTAGCTCAGTGGTACAGTGCTTTTCTAGCGTGTATGAAGCCCTAGGTTGATCTCAGCACCATAAAAACAAAACAAAGAAAAAAATACCATTTGAAGGTTAAACTAATGTTGTTAATCACAGAGGAGTCAAAGTCCAAAATGTCTTGAGGGCCACAGGAATGAATACATACTTTACTTAAAATAGCTACTTCTCTTAAATAGTGTAGACCCCTCGCCTCTACCCATCACTAACAAAGTGCTCAACCCAAAGTGCTGAGCTGCGTAGGACACGGTCTACTGTGGGTCCAGCACCTTCCGGGGTAGAGAAGCTCAAGGACGAGGCCTTCTTGGTCTTGAGATGCTTCTGCTGTGGGCTAGAGGCTCCACTGAAGCACCCCCCGCTGGAGAAAAAGTGTTTCCACCCCTCTCTCTTCATTTTCGTAGAGCATAATGATCGCGAGAGGAAAGCCTCAGGATCATAACTTATCCAGATTGCATTTCTAAACTAACTGAATCTCTTGATAAGAGTCTTGGTTCCCTTATCAGTATAACAGGACTGAAATTACCTTTCTGCTAGGGTAATTATGAGAATTAAATAGAAATATTAGTTTTAATAGTTTTAACTCAGCCTGAATGTGCCTCCGCTTCCCTGGTAGTACAGCATACAAGCAGTTGTATATTTTTTAAAGTGCTGCCAACACCCATTAGATTAAGAGTTTTCCAGTTCTACATTAAATAGCCTAGAGTTAATCATGGCCATCCTCTTTTTTTTCTTCTTTTTATTGAGTTTATTGGTACAATCTAGGTATAAAATACAGTTACATTCATCATTGGGATCCTGTACCTTTACATAACAGGTCTTGATTCTCATTTTTTCCTCTTGTCCCTGCCCTCCCTTCACCCCCTCCTCCCCTCCCCATTTACAAACACTTTATTTCCATTTTTTCAGTTTCTCATATTTTTTTCCTCTCCCGTATTACCTTTCCCCCACCCTTCCTACTTTCCCTACACCTTTAGCCTTTTACTTCCTATTTCACGTTATTAATTATCTCATTAGGATCCTGTGTACTATTATAGTTTTTCACACCAGAGAAACTATTCGGTATTTCAGTTAAAGAAATCTCTGTATGAACATTAAATATAGGGAATCCTAAAATAAAACTAAAAAGGAAAGTAAAAGAGAAAAGGCAATGATGTAAGATTAAAATAATCCTTAATTCTGAATCTCTCTTTTTTTTAATATAATTGTTTAAAAGGATTTTGCTGACAATTCTAAGGTACTTTTCCTGGGCTTATTTTTAGGAAGCAAAAGATAAAAAGAGGGAGATTATGCTATGTAATATGAATATATGCTACCTGAATTCCCACCCCCCCATGCTTTTCTAAAAAGAATTTTAAAAATATTGTATCTTTGAATGTTTTCATTTATAAATATTCCTACTGATTAGCCGAAGGATTTTTACAACTGGCTTCCAGTTCTCTGGTGTCAGGGATATGAATGGTTTTAGCAGGTGACCTGCTTAATCAGTAATTTATTATATAAAGTCAGCAGTCCCAATGTGATGCACATCAGAATCAACTGCAGAACTTTAAAAAAATGTGTCAGTGTGTCTATAATCCTTAGAGATTCTGATTTAGTGAGTCTGGAAGAGAATTTGGGTGGCCTCCCAAGTAATTCTAAGAAGCAGCCAAAGTTGAGAACCTTTGTATTAAAGCAAGAACTAGGTGAAATTGGGGTGTTGCTGCAAGTGGAAAAAGGTGAGTAGGTGTGAACTTTAGCCATTTCCTTCTCCTCACAGTGAAATGACACAAGAGAAGAGGAAATTCAGAGTTCACTTTGAATCCCCAGAGATTAGAAAATGAAGTGTTTTTTTTTTTATTTTTGTCTTTGTAGACATGGAAGGACTTCAGTGAAATTTTAAATGATTCAACAAAGCATGCGCTAATGGATGACAGCGACCCTCCTACATATAATCTGCAGATAGAATCACAAGATGGGTGTCATCCTGGTGACAGCACAGAAAGGAGAGTAAGACACTTGCCTTCTGCATCAGATGAAAATGAAAATCACCTTGATGGAGATGGATCTGAGCTTCTGACCAGCAGTGGTAGTGCTATGGGGAAAACTGCAGTGCTAGAGCAAGACAGTCTCAACAATAATGAAAGCTGTGTGTCCAGCTGTGATGTGGCCGCCAGCGAGAGCTCAAAAAGTGCTCTGTGTGAAGGCCCCAAAGATGGAAAGAACTTCTCAGCAAAAGACAAAAAAGTACCTGGAAAAAGAGGTATAAGAACCAAAAAAGGTACTGTTAAGACACTAGCAGGTACTTTTAAAAAATTTATTGCTTATAGTATGTTTAAATTAAGAATAAACCTCCTTCCCATCCCATACTTTGTACACCGTTTTGCATCTTGCTTTTGTTATCAGTATGTTCTGAAACTTGCACAATGCACAGTAACACATGTGGACCCAGCTGTATGGTGTTGCATGCTTGTGATGTGTGTCCACAGTGTCCCTTTGTATAGGTGTACCGTAATTTTGTTTTTGTTGTTGTTGTTATTGTTTTTGAGTACCAAGGATCAAACTTGGGACCTTGTGCTTGCAAGGCAGGCAGCAGATCCAGTGAGCTAAATCCTCGGCCTGGTGTACTGTAATTTAACGGCTTCCTTATGGCTCTTCCTGGTCTTTTACTATAGTGAGCAGTGCTGAAATTGACATATCTGTTAGTGTTTTCACATTGCATAATTTAAATATATACAACCCCATTCCTTAATAAATTGTATTTTCTGCCAGTAGTAGCCTTAAAGTTTTCCTTCTTCTGTCACTGTGACTTTGATCACTAACTTGTGAATTTTTGTGATCGTAAGACCTCTTTATAGATCTTTTCATCTCTGTAGGAAAATAATATCCATGAACATATAGATCTTCTGCTATTCTTGAATAAGACATCTGGTTTTAATTATCTATATTTCTTTAGTTGCAAAATAAGTCAGTGTATTTCTTACTTGATATATTTGGTAGTTAAGGTTTAAAGCTATGGACTTTTTACCTGAACCGTAGGGTAATGGTGGGAAAAGGTACTGTTATTTTCAATCAGATGCATGTGGGACTGGAGAGTGTTGGTCCCTGGACTGGGACAGCGTAGTACACTGCTTTTCCCAAGCAGGCAGTCTTTGCATAAAGCTCTTGTGGATGAAGGGGACGGTCGGTCTGCTGTTACATTATTCAGTAAAGTAATTTGATAGCTTTTTAATGTAACTCATAATTCAGGTTTTTGTATTTTTTTAACTCCTCTTTCATATCCTTTTGTATTTTCCTTGGAATACCTAAAAGAAGATAGATTTTGACAAGGGATATCAATACATTTTCTTAAAAGGTCAAAGGACAAACAGATGCTTTATATGTATAAATTATTATATGTATAACTGTCATTCAAGGGCTAATTGACCATGCCTCTAATTTGACCATGTGCTTTCTTAGTTACAGCCTGCGAGTCAGTCATAACTCCACCTTCAAGAGTACTTTCATTTCTCCCTCCAGCTTCAGTCCAGTTTCCCTACGTGCCATCATAGGAACTTATTTAGTACCATTACCCAGTGTGAAGGTAGGTGTAGAATTACTGTCATTGGAAATACAATTTATAAAACTTAGGGATAGTATATAGCTTTCTTTTTATTTTAATTTTAATTTTTGGTACTGGAGAGCAAACTCTGGTCCTTGCGCTTGCGAGGCAGGCAGCGGCACCGCTGCGCTAAATCCCAGGCCCTATATAACTTTCTTTTAAAGTTATATATATTGTATTTAAGGCTGAGTTTAAGAGAGTAGAAAACTGAATCAGGAGTTATAAAACTTAAGTTCAGACCTTACTCTAATTGTAGGTCACTTGGTGAGGCTAGAGGCTTCTATAGTTTAGTGCCTGTGTCTGTAAAGTGTTTATTTACATAAGCCTAGAAAGCTCCTTTCTAAGCATACATAAGATTTCTAAATATAGTCTCTACTCCATTAAAATTTGATCAGTCATCTCCAGTACATCTTCTATAAAAGTTTTGTATTTGTTTTTTGAGAAAGGGTCTCACTAAGTAGTTGAGACTGACCTGGAACTCACTATGTAGCCCAGGCTGGTCCCGAACTCACAGCAATCCTCCTGCCTCAGCCTCCCAAGTGCTGGGATTATAGGCATGTGCCACCGTGCCCAGCCTAAGGTTTTATATTTAAGGGTACATTTTTATTTTTAAAGTTTTGTTGTTAAATTAAAAGAAAAGATACTGTTATTGGGTAGCTTGTTTCTAAAAAGTAGCTCACCAACTCAACGTTACCAGGTTTGGGGTTGCCCACCTCTCCTTTTCAAGTTGGATTCTATGTTCTTCTTGTCTCAAAGAATTGAATGAGGGCTGGGGATTTAGCACAGTGGTTCCGGTGCCTGCCTTGCAAGTGGAAGGGCCCAAGTTCAATCCCCAGTACGATAAAAAAAAAGAGAGAGAGAGAATTGAATGAAGCGGGGGCAGGGGCGGGGAGCAATGGCAAAGTTTCTTTGAGAAAGTAAAAATGAATAGCTCAGTGCTATTTTGTTTTGTTTTTGTTGGTACTAGGGATTGAACCTAGGGCTCTAGCACTAGGAGTTCCATTTGCACTGCCATAGTGTAGTATTTTTAACTGGAGTACTGTGAAAACCCCCTAAATGTGTTTCTCATTTTGCTTCAGTTCTCCATGTCAAAACTTATCCTTGAGAAGATAGCCTGGGAAACATTTAATCTCTTTTTGAGTATTAATTCTCAGATCCTAAGTAAATAAAGTTTCAAGTTTTTGCAATAAGTACTTTTCTAATAATAGACTAGCTTCTCGAATGTGACATAACATGCAAACATCACATACAATTTCAAACCAGAAGTAAGGTTTTTGTTGATAGGTGTCTTTTTTGTTTTTTTGAGACAGGGTCTCACTATGTAGTTGAGACTGACCTAGAACTCACTATGTAGCTCAGGCTGGTCTCGAACTCATAGCGATCCTCCCGCCTCATCCTCTGGAGTGCTGGGATTACAGGTGTGCGCCACCACGCCCGGCCTTATTGATAGGTGTCTTTAATTTCAGTGTTTTGTTTTGAGACAGGGTCTTGTTAAAAATTGCTAAGTCGCTCAGGCTGGGTTTAAACTTGAAATCCTCCTGCCTCATCCTCCCTGAGTACTGTGGTTTATGGATGTGCACTACCATACACAGTTCTGTAATTATTTTGTACATGTCCAGAGGCTAATACTGGGAAAAATTAAGGGCATTAGTGTGTTTTTTATTTTTCTGAGACAAGGTCTTGCTATGTAGTCCAGGCTGGCCTTGAATTGGCTGTGATTCTCCTGCTTCAACCTCTCAAATGCTGGGATTAAAGGTGTATGCCACCAGGCCTGGCAAGGGCATTAGTATTAAATAGTTTTTCTGGAGGCATTTCTGTAGACCTGCTCAAATCTTGAACTTGGCCCCAGAGACATCCAGTTGTTACTATATTATGGGTTGCTGCTTTTTTTTTTTTTTTTTTTTTTTTCTGACTTTGTTTAAATGAATCTCCTTAACAGGTTTCAGGCTGTGCTACATCAAGTTTTTACTGTATTTAAAAGTAGCTTGGCTTTAGGTAAGTATTTTCCTAAAAACTAATGGAAGTTAGCCTATGAATTTTTAACACAGCTTAATTATGATATTATTCACATGCACACAATTCAGTCATTTAAAAGGTACTTTTTGATGATTTTTAATACATTCACAGAGTCATGCAACCATCTACACAGCTTTTTTATGCTCTTATCACCACAAAAAAAAGAAAACCCATGCCTGTTAGCAGTTGTTCCTCATTTTCTTAGAGCCATTCCAGCCGTAGGCAACTACTAGTCTACTTTCTTTATAGATTTGCCTATTCTGGGCATTTTAAATGACTAGAATTATATAATAAATGGTCTTTTGTGACTGGCTTCTTTTATTTAATGTAATTTTTCATGGTTCTCTCAGGTTGCAGCAAATGTCAGTATTTCATTCCTTTTAATAGCCATTGCAAGCTCTACCACACTTCATTTAGTATAGGCTGTCTGTACCTTTGGCTGTTAGGGATGATGCTTCCATGAACATTTGTGTGCACATTTTTGAATGGACATATATTTGCATTTCTCTTGGTTATATGAAATAGAATTGCTAGATGATTTAGTGACGTCATGTCTCACTTCTTGAGGACCTCCCAAAATATTTTCCAAAGCCTCCCAAATGTTTCCCAAAGCTATGACACTTATATATAATTGTTTTATTGAGACAAAATTTCACTGTGTAGTTCAGACTGGCTGCAAATTCATGGCAGTCCTCTTGTCTCAGCCTCCCAAGTGCTGGGATTACAAGTGTGTACCACCATCCCCAACTCTGTCGTCAAAAACATGAAAGCTTTAATTTATCTTTGCCAGCATTTTTTTTTTAAACTGGGGATCAAATTCAGGACCTTGCGCTTACGAGGCAACAGGTGGAACCACTGAGCTAAATCCTAGGCCCTGTGCATTTCTTAATATCTTGCTCAATTATAGCCATATTTTTATTGAGATATTATAATTCACATACCATAAAATTCACCTTTTTTTTTTGAGACAGTGTCTCACTAAGTAGTTGAGACTGACCTGGAACTCACTATGTAGCCCAGGCTGGTCTGGAACTCACAGTGATCCTCCTGCCTCAGCCTCCCGAGAGCTGGGATTACAGGTGTGCGCCACCACGCCCAGCTTAAAATTCACCTTTTAAAAGTATACAGTTCAGTAGTTTTAGTCATGAGGTTGCACAACCATCACCAGTGTCTAATTCTGGAACACTTTGTTCCCTTTAAAACCACTACCCATTAGCAGCCACTCCCCATTCCTACCCTTCCCCAGCTCTTGGCAGCCAGCAGCCCATAAATCTTGTCTGGTTGTACGAGGCAAGTTCAGATGAAGTATCCGATGGTTGCCATATCGATGGTAGTTCTATTACTCAGCATTCGTCACCATAGTGTCTAAGCATTGACAAAACAGTTCAGGAAATGAAGCCAAGGATGGATAGCACCTGGCATCTGAGAAAGAACGTGCCTAAACTGACAGTGCCCACACTTGTTCCGTTAGAGACCTGTGCAGTGTGGCCAGCTGGGAGGTGAGAAGGAGGGCACAAAGCTGGAGGAAATCAAGCCTCCAAAATGTCAGGCTTGGGCCGAGGATTTGGCTCAGTAGTTCTGCTGCCTGCTTTGCAAGTACAAGGGCCTGAGTTTGATCCCGTTACAAAAAAAAAAGTCAGACTTGTGCAATAAGAAGACCAAAGGCTTCAGTCTTGGCTCTCCCTGTTTCCTGCCTCTGTAATCATAGAAAAGGAATCAATTTCCTTCCTTGTCTATAAGGAGGGCTTACCCTGCATAATTACAGAATTGTCCTTAGATGGCCAGGGATTTAGCTCAGTGGTTCTGCTGCCTGCCTTGCAAGTACAAGGCCCAGAGTCCGATCCCCAGAATTGTCCTTAGAATGTGTAGTCCTGGGTATGAGCACTTTGTAAGGTATCCAGCAAAAAGCCAAATGCTCTGAATGGCTGGGGTTTGCTTTGTTTTGTTTTTTTGTAGTCATCAAAAGGTTTGTTTTTGTTTTTTGTTTGTCTTTTTTTTTTTTTGGTACTGGGGATCGAACTCTTGGGTCCTTGCACTTGCAAGGCAGGCCACTGAACCGCTGAGCTAAATCCCCGGCCCACAAAATGGTTTTTTGAGTGGCACAATGAGGTGCACTATTCAGCAAAATTACGAAATTAACTTTTAGTTAGTCTTACTTGTTTTGTCAGTACCTTTGTTTGTTTAGGCTTTTTTCAGACAGTCTCCCTATATAATTCAGGCCAGCCTCAAACTCTCTGAAATCCTCCTGTCTCAGCCTCCTGAGTGCTGAGATTACAGGCATATGCCACCACCCTCAGATCTCCTGGGATCTTTTCATCTTTTCAGTTTTGGGAGGGGGTACCAAGGATCAAACTCAGGACCTTGTGTTTGCAGGGCAGGTGTGGCGCCACTGAGCTAAATCCCCGGCCCTTCAATGTTTTTTTAGGCTTTCTTTTGTCTGCCCCACTCTATGTATATTCCTAAGAGCACTTCCAGTTCTATTGGAGTTTAATGTTAGATATAACATGCCTACTGGCATGTTAACTGATGTCTACATAACTGATAATGCCATAAGATAAGAATCCCTAAGGCAGATTTTTCATTTTATGTTCTGGTTTTAACCAAGTAAAACCTTTCTGACTGGCTTCCAGACTCAAATGCTTAGTAGAGTTTGTTGAGTAACATCTGTACTGGCAGCATTAGCTGGAATTGAGGCCCTTGGGATGTACAGAGACTGTGGTGGACAGGAGTGGACATACCCCACTAGTGTGTGTTCATTTTATACACCTGGATAAGCCCCTGTGAGAGGAATGATACAGGTTGGGGCTGATGTTTGGGACTGTAACTCACTAGGCAGGTAAACAGACAGTTTAACTCCCTTTTGTGCTATGCACTGTACCTTAAAAACTGTGAGGTTTACTTTCTCTCTGTTCATGGTCGATATTGAGTTCTTTTAAAGTGAAGTTCTTTGGGAAGTGACACAGGCCCAGGATTTAGCTCAGTGGTGCCACTACCTGCCTCACGAGTGTAAGGACTCGAGTTCGATCCCTGGTACTGCCCCCACAAAAAGAAACAAGGCTGTCTTTTTAGTCTTCCCTTGAGGCCCTGATCAGTGGAGACAGATCATCCCTCCTGAAAGATAACTATTCCATGTGTATCAGTAGAATAAAAGAGTTCCTGATTTATATAGTCAATTAATTTTAGAGTCAAAAGAAACTTTAGCCAAAATTCTCTTAGAGAAAAACAAAAGCCCCAATATTAAACATATATTAGTTTTCTATTCTTGTCACAACAAATTGCCACTAATTTAATGGCTTAAAAACAGCACAAATAAATTTATTTTCTAGTTTGTTTGTTTTTTTTTTAGGGGTACTGGGGATTGAACTCTGGACCTTGTGCTTGTGAGGCAAGTGGCAGCACCACTGAGCTAAATCCCCAGCCCCATTTTTTGGTTTTGTGGAAACAGGATCTTGCATTTCAGGATGGCCTTACATTCACTATGTAGCCCATCTTGACCTTAAAAACAGTGATCATCCTGCCTTAGCCTCCCAGGGGCTAGAATCCCATGTGTGTACCACCATGTCTGAAACACACAAATTTATTATCTTACAGCTCTCTGGTCAGGAATCTAATATGGTTCTCACCCAAAATCAAGTTGTTTACATTTCTTTCTGGGGACTCCAAGGAAAAATCTGTTTATTTGTCTCTTCTAGTGTCCAAAGACTGCAGGCTGCCCACCTTCCTCAGCTGTGGAGTCCTCTTCCTCCATAGCCACTCATGGCCTGCGGAGTCCTTCTCCTGTCATATCACTGTGACACTCATCTGCCTCCCTCTTCTACATTTAAGGACCCTTGCCATTATGTTGGTTCCACCCAGGCAGTCTGCGATAATCTCTTACTTTTGAGATCAAACTTGTTTTCTTTCTTTCTTTCTTTTTCTTTCTTTCTTTCTTTTTTTTTTTTTGGTACCAGGGATCAAACTTGGGATCTTGTGCTTTCAAGGCAGGCGGCAGAACCACTGAGCTAAATCCCCAGCCCAGAAGATTCTAATGTAGACTAATGATCACTTTGTATAACAGATTTCTTCACTCTCTGAAATTTGGTATTACATCAATATGTTAATAATCTAATAGAAAAATATATTATATTCTATCCCCAGTACCAAAAAATATATATATAATAATCCATAGTGTTAGTCAACAGATATTTATTGAGCATACCAGGTGCTTAAAACTCCTGGTGTACTCGCTTTTTACCTAACAAGTGCAATCTATCAAGAGGAAAGTCACCATTAGGGAAAAATTTAAGAAGCCATATATATGAATGAAATATCCAGGGTAGGGATTCATACACATACATAGAAAGTAGATTATGGCTGGGATGGAGGGATTGGGAGCAATTGAGAATTGGAGATGGGACCTAAAGAATGCAGGGCTTCTTTTGGAGTTAATGAAAACATTCTCAGATTAACTGTGGCAGTGGTTGCACAGTATCATATATACTAAGGCCATTGAGTTGCACACTTCAAGGAGTGAATTGTATGTCACGAGAATTATATCTCAGTAAAACTTTTAAAATAAAGACTAAGACGTGGTGCAGGTTGGTTCAGTGATCTGAAGAAACAGTACACAGAGTCTTTGTGTCCATGCAATTTAAAGATTACTGGTACAATGGAATTTTTAAACATAATTTTCTATAAAATATATAATAAAATGCCATTGAATATGTTTCTCTGTTTTATTCTTTTATTTATTTTTTCTGTGGTGTTCTTCTCATTTATTAAAAGGCCAGAGTTAGTTCCTGCTTCTCTATATATTCTTATATGATTCCATTATTCCAAAGGAAATCTCTTAGGTTAGTAGAATATTAAAGAGGGGGAACCCTTTTAGGGAAAATTTCAGTTTGGTTTCTTTGGGTTATTAAATTCTCCCCTTTGTTCCACAAATAGTATTTTTAAGCTTTAAATTTAAATATATGCCTTTGTATTTGTTAGAGAAAGAAAATATGTATATTTTTAAACATAAATGATTGTGGTCTTTCTTATAAAGTCCTATAAAATTTGAGAATTTCATTTATCCTGGAGAACCAAGAAATATTTTGTACAGTATTTGATAGCTGATAAACTTAGTGTTTTTAGAGTTGCAAAATAAGGTAAAATTTAGCCATTTTTATATTAGAAAAGTTGGTTGCTGCTTAGGGAAAAACTGTTCATTTCATTTGAAACTTTGTTGCTTATTTGTGGACCCCATAAGATATTTAAGAATTAGCATAACTAATCCATGCTTGAGCAAATCCCTTGCATATTTTTAGTTTTTAATAAAACGTGTTAAACAGTAAATGTCTAATCAGACTTGTAAGAGGAAAATTAGGGAGTCTAAACATTGTTGCTAATTGGCACGTTCTGTGCAATTTAGACTCTAAATCCCAGCAATATTTATGTGTGCTAATTGTGCCTTGAATATCAAATGGAACAGCCTGGAACAAGCTTTGAAAAGTGGTGAAGCTGGAGGGAGTAGTCAAAAGCGCTGTGATGAAAAGGGAGCAGCTGCCCATGAAGTTACAGTCCCGGCTTTTACTACCTCTGGGTCCAGGCACCAGGGACTCTGACCTACACCAGCATGCATTTGCGAAATTCCCATAGAGTTTCCTGAAGTTCTTTTCGTGAAATGTTTTTTTCACATCCCCCGTATATCTGTACAATCTAAATACCAATTTAGGATGCTGTATTTTAGATGCAAATGTGGCTGTCTGATTTAATGAACCTTTTATTAGAAAGAAGATAAAGTTAGCTGGGCATGGTGGCGCACTCCTGTAATCCCAGCTCTTGGGAGGCTGAGGCAGGAGGATCGCTGTGAGTTCGAGACCAGCCTGGGCTACATAGTGAGTTCCAGGTCAGTCTCAACGACATAGTGAGACCCTGTCTCAAAAAAAAAAAAAAAAAAAAAAAAAAAAAAAAAAAAAAAAAAAAAAAAAAAAAAAAAAAAAAAAAAAAAAAAAAAAAAAAAAAAAAAAAAAAAAAAAAAAAAAAAAAGAAAAAGAAAGAAAGAAGATAAAGTTTCAGTATTAAACATAGTCTGGCTGGAGGCAGAGGTACTTAAATACCAAGGTAGCTTATAGATCTAGTAGTTTAATGTGATTATTAAAAATTCCATTGAGTCATTAAAGCTGTGCCTCTTTAAGAGCTTAGCAAAGTAGGCAAGCTATAAAAAGGACTTGTTCCTTTCGCTGAAGAAAAGTGCTCTTCATGGCATGTGCCAAAGAGAAAAGATAAGAATATTCTTTGGAAGGTTTACATGTCCATAGTCTTCAATGACAGCACTTAAAACCTAAGTAACTTAGCTAATGGCAAGTGTAATCAGAGCCTAATATGAGTCCTGTTCCTCAAAGTAGTCTGAAGTATTAATAGTAATTTTTCAAGGCCAGAGATTTAGCTCAGTGGCGCCATGCCTGCCTCATAAGCACAAGGTCCTCAATTCGATCTCCAGTACCCAAAAAAATGTAATTTTTCAAGATGCCACCTAAAATAAAGCCCACTGGCCTTTTTTGTCTTTCTTTCCCCCTTACTGACATGGAATCTATTTACCCAGCAGTCAGTGCAAGAACTGTGCTGCTGTTCTGAGTGCCTGTTATAGTCTATGTGCACTTCACATGCCTTATCTTTTGCCATTCATTTGTGAGGCGGTTGGCTGGGGGTGAGTTCCTTTAACTTGGGTTAACAGGCTGTGTGGTTAAGCTCCTTACCACACTTTTCTGAGGGCAAAGGCTGCAGCTGGAGGGCCTGGGAGGAGACTGTGTGGTGTGAAGGAGATGCTAATTATGAATGTGTCCCTGTGACCCCGGGTCAGGTCAGGACACTGCTCGTTTTCAAATGCCAGTGTGCACATAATACTAGTGTCTAGTGTTCAGGAAAAGGAAGGCAGGTTTTCTTTTTTCTACTTCAGTATTTAGACAATAATTGGAGATATTTAAACAGTGAGCCCTGTTCTCTCTTTTCATGGCATCAAGCAGAATGGTACAGTGAGAAAACGTGGAAGAATAAAGGAGTAAGTAAGGCACAGAGAGTCTAGCATATGTACCACATGAACATTGTGTTCATTTACATGAGATGCCTTCCAAAATTATGGCCAACGTGTCAGCCTTAATGGGTACAGTGGTTGAAAGATTCAAAGAACAGTAACATTAAGATTATGGAACTGAAGATACTGTATTTTTTCTTTTACTACTTTTATTGTAAAATATAAATAACCAAAATTTGCCATTTTAACCATTCAGTGGCATTAACTACATTTATAATGTTGTATAGCCATTATCATCTGTTTCCAAAATGTTTATGCCCCCAAAAGCCATTAAATAATTAATCCCCCATTCCGTTTTATAGTTTCTCTCTGTCTTGACAGTCTTAATTTGTTCGTTCATTGTTTTTCTGATTTCCTTTACTATAGGGAACAGGGAAAGGGGACATTACTAGAACCTCTATAGTAAGTCCTACTCTCCTGCAAGCCACGACAGCACAAGGCGAATTAACTTACTAGACAGGAAAGATAGGAAAAATGAGACTTTGAGAAGAAGCTGAGCTTGGCAAAGACAGAAGCCCCGAGCTTGCCACACCTTTATTCAGTAGGCTGGGAGAACAAATGTAACAAATGTCTTTTGGGAGAAACAAGTGTGACGGGCTCTCGGGGAATAGCGGAAATCCTGGAACAGTGAGAAACTATGCAGATGAAAATTCGGTTCCTCCCAGGCTGTCTCCAGCTGGTGTGGTCCTGCTCCGGAGCATCACAGCATCTCGGGACCCTTGAAGTCTTAGCTGTGACCCAAGATGAAGATGGAGTTATCTCTCGAAATGCCCGTAGCTGGCCTATAAACAGGAAAACGAGGCCCTAATCATGATTTCTCCCCAAAATTATGTAGAATTGCTCCCGACACGTTACTTCTACAGTTTCCTTAGTTCTTTGAGCACATTTAAGAAGGTTTATTTAAATTCTTTTGTAAGTCCAGTGTTTAGGCCTCTTCAGGGTTGTATTCTGTCATTTTATTTCTTTGTTAAATGGGCTATACCATAATGTTTCTTTGTACAGTTTGCAATTTTTGTTGTTGGAAACGAGACATAAAATTTTAATGTGGTAACTCTGGAAATCAGATACTCTGTCTTGTTCAGAGTTAACTATTCCTGTCTGCCTTTGCACATGTTCCTTTTCCAGGCTCTACAGAGTGGCTTGGTGCTCTGGTGTTGTATTCCTTCACCGTGTAGCTAGACTGTTTATAATTTTGCCTCAGCTTTCACTTCCTGTTTGCACTTACAGATCATCAGTGAAAGTTCCGGGTTTTCTCTGGATTTCTCCAAAGTGCATCCTGCCCTGGATGTGAGGCTTCCTATCTTCCCTCCAGTATAACAAGCACTTTTATGCTTTTATGTCCGCTTTATTACTCAACTGTGATTTTTTTTTTTTTTTTGTCCTGGTGGCCATGAGCTTTTTTGGTCACCTGACAGTATTTACCAGCCATGCCTGCTACTTTTTCACTTTTAGTAGGTTGTGAATCAGGACACACAGAGGCAAGCAAACGAGTTGGTTATTCAGGTAGCCCCGACAGAGAGAGCAGACAAAGGGTAGTCCACTCTGATGGGTTTGAAACCCAGCACCCCACGCTTGTAACAGGCTGCTCTGTAAGAAGAGATAAGGCAAGGAGAGTTAAAACCCCATGGAGCTTTCCTGCTACTTTTATATTGTCTTCTTGATAACAGCAGTTACTTTGTTGCATATCTTTGTTCTCCAGAATTCAGAAAAACTTGGTTCCCACAGGTCTAGTTATTTTTTGTATTTCTGTGGAGGCATGAAATTAAGAGCTGTTTATTCTGCCATTTTGTATCACTCAAGGCCTTTTATTTTTACGGTTTCTATAGCAAGAACTATGCCCAGAGGCATAGAATTAAATTTAAAGAATACTATGTTGTATTTTTGTACAGTGACATTCTTGTTTTGTTTTTGAGACAGTGTCTCACACTGTGTAGTTCAGGCTGGCCTTTAACTCACGGTGTAGCCCAGGCTGGTCTCAAACTCATGGATCCTCCTGTCTCAGACTCCCAAGTGCTGGGAATACAGGTGTGCATCACCACACCCAGCTAATGGCATCTTTTAGATAAGGGTTCCAGTAATTTAAAAATTTAAACCAATTAATCTTCGTGGAGCAAAATCTCTGTTTCAGACATAGAAAAGCTATAAATATTGAAGTCTCAAGACAGTAGTTGAGATAAATTGTAAATTTTAGAGATCCCGGAAAACAGTTTGGCAGTTCTCAAAAAGTTTAGCGTAGGGGCAACCCACTTTCTGGTCCCCTTCTGTCTCTCTTAGACAGAAGCTTTCTTTCTCTCAATAAATTTTCCTACTCTTAACTGCCATTGTTCCTAGAATTCATTCTTCAGTTTTAGAGAACACGAACTCACGTTTTGGATATCTAGTGGGTTTGGGAGTTACATCTCTTCCCCCTAAATCATTTTGGAGGTCTTCCACCGAGATTACTGGACAGAGATGGAGGTGTTTGCCTGAAAGACTATTCCATACTAAGATGAACATAGGCTGCCAAACTCCAAGTGGTCATACAAATGGAACCACTGACAAATATGCTAGACTTCTTTTACAGGGTTCCACCAGGTAACCCTTGTAAACAGCTCATAACTGCTAAACTATAGAATATGACTTCTGTGTTGGATTCTGAAGTCCCCTGGGCCTTTTCCTTGTCCTCTTTATGGGCTGTATTCATAGCAACCCTGCTGACCTTATAATGTGGCCCATGCATTCTTAACTGTTTGTTTGGCTGTGTCTCCTCCTGTTTTAAAAGCTATGAAGCTACCAATATGACAATGCCTGGTGCCTATGGAAGGCCTTTAGATAGACCCTCTGTAGAGTAACTAACTGCTGATTACAGCTACAACCCCCTTCAGCTGGAAGTAGACAGAGCTATCTTTATCCTTTGCCCCCTCATAGCAGTTAGGAGTAATTCAGAGGGGGGCATATTGCAGATAAGTTAATTAGATATCTTGCAGGCAGTTAAACGGGGCAGCCCTCTAGGAGCCAGCACAGCAAGGAGCCAACATGGAGGATACTCAAGACACATTCACTGAAGGCCAGAATTATAAAAGGAGAGAAACTACTGTACCCTTGTGCTTCCCCTAGGGATGAATAGCAGTGATTGATATTCTAAATAGGTATCCATCACCTGGGTTGGGGGCCAAAGTTTTAACCCAGCCTTTCAAGGAAATATCCCTGACCCCCACCCTTACTGAAAATGATTGTATGCTTGCTATATGACTGCTCCCCCATTTGATCTCCATTTAATCAATATTACCTGGGTTACTGTATTTATAATCTTATTGGTTGGTCATGGTTTTACACCACCTCAAACCCACCTTGTAATTTTCCATCAGGTTTTACTGTTTTGTCCCACTTTGTACCCACCTCACCACATGGCTTTGCTGTATAAAACATCTGAGAAATGGGGTGGGCAGGCAACCCACTTTCCGGTCCCTTCTGTCTCTCTGAGACAGAAGCTTTCTTTCCCTCAATAAATTTTTCCTACTCTTAAAAAAAAAAAAAAAAAAAGTTTAGCATAAAAATACTGTATAATCCAGCCATTCCACTGTTAGTATATACACAAAAGAAAAGAAGGCATGGACTCAAAACAATTTAACATCAAGATTCATAGCAGCTTAATTCATAGTAGTCAAAAGTCTGTATGGCCCACTAATGTGTTAATGGGCGAACAAAATGTATTATATATATGCAATATTATAATGCTTTCAGAAGACGCGGTAATCTGATCTGTGCCACGATATGGATAAGCCTCTTGAAGACGTTGTGCTACATGGAATAACCCTGATACAAAAGGACGGATATATGAGTCCAGTTAAGTGAGAATTTTAGAATAGGCAAATTCATAGAATAGAGGCTTCTAGGGATTGGAGGGGAAATTGAATGTCAGTATTTAATGTTTCTGTTTGGGGTGATTAAAAAGTTTCAGAAGTGGATATTGGTGAAGGTTGTATAACTTTGTGAATATACTTAATGCCACTGAATTAACACTTTAAAATGTTTAAAATGTTAAATTTTGTACTATATGTAAAAGAAAAATCACACAATATTCGTAACCCTCCAAACTCAGTGTTAGGGACATACAGAGCTTAATTTGTTGTTTTCTGAGTTTAAAAACAAATATCTGTTGTATGGTTACTCCATGTGACCGCTACAGTAGCTGCTCCACGTGGATTTTCTCCTTTCTTTATTAAGCAGCACTACCATTAGCTCCAGTTTACAGCTGAGCAGTGTGAAGCAGAGTTTGAGTAACCTCCCCAGGGTCATGCTGCTAATAAGTGAGGCTGCAGGTTTGATCCCAGGCAATCTGACTTACAATGCTTGACTGTTCACCATACCATCCATCTCAATTTTGGTGATTTTTAAAGTGTGTTTACAGGATTTTTTTTGAGACAGGGTCTCACTATATAGTTGAGACTGACCTGGAACTCACTGTGTAGCCCAGGCTGGTCTTGAACTCACAGCAATCCTCCTGCCTTAGCCTCCCAGAGTGCGGGGATTACAGGTGTGCGCCACCACGCCCGGTATGTTTTCAGGAATTTTGTTTTCCATTTGTCTCACTAGTTTGTGACAGAGTAATTACTGCACATGCTTTTCTTCTGAGGGAGGAGTGGCTGTTTCTGTAGAACCGTTCTTGCTGCCAGCCTCAGCGAGACCAAACATGATCAGAGCAAAGGTGGATGTTTCACTCTTCAGGGAAGTGGTGGAGTTGGGTTTGTTTCAGTAAGTCTCTGAATGATAATTTAACTTTCAGATTCTTCATTTGTTCTTGCCTCAGTTCCGTAAGGGGACCTTTAACACCTGAGTCACAAGAATTTCTGTAAAAGTAGTAAATGTTGTTTTTTTCTAACGTCCTTCTTCCAGAAACTCTGCTTATATTTGAAAGAATAAAAGGCAGAAAAACTGACTAAAGGAGCTTTATACTTTATTTCTTATTTGAATATAATATCTCAGGAGAGTCCATGTAAAAGGTATTACTGCATTTGCATTTAACATGTGGGCAAAGTAAGGTTTGAAGAGAAGGATTTGCAATCAGATGTGGTGGTGGATGCCTGTAATCTCAGTACCTGGGGAACCAAAGCAGGAGGGCTGAAAGGTTAAATACAACCTGCATTTTAGCTACTTAGCAAGGACCCTGTCTCAGAAAAATAAAGAGGGCTGGGAATGTAACTCATTGCAAATGCCCTTGGTTCAGTCCTCAGTACTGACAAAAACGAAACAAAACTGACAAAAACGAAACAAAACACCTAATTTGCCTCCTGTCAGAAAGCAGTACATTCAAGATTTAAACCCAGGCAGCCTGATTTCAGAGCCTATGCTCTCAGCCTCTGATGGACTTCATTTGTTTTTAGTCTGTATTTCTAATATTTGCCTCATAGTGTTGTGAGAATCAGATGTCGTGTTGTGTCTAGTGTTGTATATGACTTGTAGTACAATCCATGTTACATAGTAAGGGTTTCACCCAGTACCTTCAGGCATTGTGTTAAGTCCTTAGGCCACAGGGGTGATTCATGACACGTGCTCATTAAAAGCTGGCCGTCTAGCCAGAGGGAACAGCAAGAAAAACACAAATGTGTATACGAGATTTTGTACTTACACTTTGAGTAGTAGTGTACAGTATTTGAAATGTTTTAGGCCCAGAAAAGAAAATATTAGGCCTTTGCATATCATTTTTCCCACCTCTAAAGACCCCTCCAATTTGGCTCATGTCATCAGTGTACCCCATTATTATAAGTATTATCATTCCTGCTGCCTGTACCTAAGCCTTGGTGTTTTCTGTTTAAATCTTTCTTTCAAATCTACGTTTTCTGTGCAATAATTTTTCATTCTCTTGACAACTTAGTACCTAAAGTACCAGCTATGAGATTTTTGCCTTAAAATTATCCATTCACATGGTTACTCCTATCATGAAAAGAAACAGCTGTATCACTTAGGATAGTAGATTAATGCTGGATTGTTAAAGGGAGAATTAAAGTCAGGGTACATTCCTAGTGTTGCTAGATAAAGGTCATTAAAGGATACTGCATACTATATTCTTTCTCAAAATGCCTCTAGACCACTACCAAGGTTAGATTTTATAAGTCAGAACTGATGCAGAATTTAAGTAATTTGATAAATTGAATAAGATCTCTCAGTTAAAGTAATTCCTCCAATCTCTGGCTCCAGATTGTTACAAATAATTGTTTTTTAAATAAAACCATGCTGGGCATGGTGCATTCCTGTAATTCCAGCACTCTGGGTGGCTGAGGCAAGAGGATTGCAAATTTCAATCCAGCTTGAGCAATTTAAATTTAGCTCCTTAGTGAGACCCCCATCTCAAAATTTGAAAAGGTCTGGGGATGTAATTCAGTATGAAGGCCCTGAGTTGAATCCCCAAGACTGCAAAAATTATAATATAAATAAATGCATAAGTAAAACCTCAACAGGTACTTTAAAACTGTGATTTCTACTTTAGAACTTGAAGTTGACAGGTGTTAAGTTAAATTAGGTTTTATGAATTTGCCTGTCACTCACTGTCTAAACATGCTTATAAATAGACCATCATGTTGTTGAATGGGTAATTTGAGCTATCACTCATTTGGTTTTCACAGATTAAGATAAGTAGGTTTTTTTTTTCCCTGTCTGGCTGTATGGATTTGTATGTGAGAAAGAGCTTCGTTTATGTTGAGTGGTACTTTATAGTGAAGGGGAAAGTACATGTTCATGTTTTGACTTGGCTGTCTTCCTTAGCTCTGAATATATCTTTATTAGAAAAAATTTAACATAACAGAATGAAGTTTAATACTAATGCATGAACTATGACTGGATTTATTTTTTTTAAACAAAAAAATTTCTAAGACTCATGGCATCAAAAGTAAGAATATCAGGGCTGGGGATTTAACTCAGCGGTTCTGCCACCTGTCTTGCAAGTGCAAGGACCCAAGTTTGATCCCTGGTACCAAAAAAAAAAGGTAAATTCAAGCTGGAGCTGGTTGTAGTGGTATACACCTATAATCCCAGTGTTCTGGGAGGCTGGGGCAGGAGGATCAAGTTTGAGCCCAGCCTTGGCAATTTAGTGACTTAGCAAGACCTTGCCCCCCCCCAAATAGAGTTGGGTAGTGATGCACATAATCCCAGCTATTCAGGAGGCTGAGGCATGGAGGTTGCAATCTCAAGGCTAGCCTACATACTTTAGCAAGACCCTGTCTCAAAATTTGAAAAAAGTTGAGGTTGTAGCTCAGTGGTGCTCCTTGGTTCACCTTGCAAACAAAACAAAACAAAAACGACCCAATATCACCTATTCAAAATTACTGTGAAATTCACATAGAATAACACTGAAACTTCCATGTTACCCTGTGAGTGCTTTATTATTTTAAAATCTTTTAGTATATGATAAATGTGTTAATCTGAGTACTCATTATGCTGCCATTGTTTTTATTATTGCCTTTATTGAAAACAAGTTCATGGTGTTGGGGTGTGGCTTAGTGGTTGAGCACTTACCTAGCATGTGTGAGGCCCTGGGTTGGATCCTCAGCACTACACAAAACAAAACAAACAACCCAAGTTTGTGGACTGTTTTCTAGTACTAAAAAGAAAGGAGCTGTCAATGCATGAAAAGATATGGAGGAAACTTTAAAGTACTTATTAGAAAGTCGAAGAGGCAGACTTGAAAAGACTGCATATTGTACATTACTGTATGGAAAACAAAACAAGTTCAGTCATGTTCAAACAAATATTGGTGAATAATAAACTAAGCATGTTAACAGTTTTTATAATTCCCATTATTCACCACAGCTTTAGGAATGTAAGCTTTATTAGCTTTATCCTTTCCTCAATGTAAAAAAAGTGTACTCTCAGTGTTTCACCAGCTTTGGGACCTTTTTCATTCAAGTGATACATCATTTTTCAGGCTGAGACTTGGGAACGCCTCTCCTTTTGTGCATGATCTCCTTTAATCCTCAGACCTCACAAAGCAGATGTTATTTTCCCCATGTTAACGGAGGAAAAAAAAACTAGAGAATTAAAGAGGTTAGATAACATGCCAACAGTTCAGAAAATAAGTCATGGAAACATACTGTCCTAATTTTTATATCCTTCTAACTGGCAGTAGATAATTTTCAAATGTAAATTCTTTAACCCATTAGTGTTATGAAACCTGTAAGAGCATAGTTTTAGTAGTTTACAATTCCATGTAGGTAAGATATGATTAACTGTTGATTTCTTATTTTATATGGATTTGAGGTAAAGTGTATCCTTGTTATTTATAATGTGTGTAACAATTTATATGGTTATTGAAGCCTGCTAGAATTATATTCCTAAAAGCTTGGTAGAGCTATGAAACAGAAGTTTACTCTTTGGTATGGAATGTTGTAGACTTTTTCTTGAAAAACCATTCAGTTTATTTTCCCTGATTGGAAAATTTAGTATGCCACTGTTTATGCAATCCACAATCTAGGCAAGTGTGGGGAGCTAGAAGATATTTGTGTTAAAGGGTAATGTTGCCTTCAGTGTTCTCTCCCTTTAAAAAAAAAAAAAAAAAAAAAACAGGGTCTAAATTGCCTAAGATGGGCTTGAACTTAAAATCCTCTTGGCTCAGATTCCTGTCAATTTTTTTAAAAATTGCTCAGGCTTATTCACTGTGATGGTTTATATTTCTGTGTTTTGTTAACTTTCTTTTCCTCTTCCTTCCATGCTGGGCATGGAGCACAGGGCCTTACAAATGCTAGGCAAGCACGCTGGCACTGTACCACTGAGATACACCCTCAGCTCTTTTATTTCTTAATTCCCCAAATTTCTATGAAGAATTTGAATGTTTTAGATAGTCAGATCTAGGGAGGTCTTGAGAGCTCATTTGGCTAGACACTTCAGTTTATAGAAGGAAACTGTAGCATAGTGAGTAAAATCTAATCCAAGCTCACTTGGAAAATAAATGTAATATTAAGTCTCTAGCTCCTGCTCCAGTGCCCTCTGATTTATCTTTCGTACTGTATTCCAGCAAGGAACATTAATTATCTCAAGAGGTGAGGTAGTGTTTTGAGTAATCTATCTCTGAATCTCATCTCTAAGCTCTGCAGATAGAGTAATTCTTTTGTGTTATTAGCCTTGTATGTTTTGCTGACCCCTTGCCTGACCTGGAATGACCTATATGAGGCACCCCTTACTTAGCATGTTCTGATTGCCCATCTTAGTCTCCTGTTGCTCTTAGAATCCTTAGACCTCTGTGTGCTTGCTTTGAGGACTTATACTGGCTGTGTTTATGGTTTGCTTTCTGTTGAAGTTTCTTTGACTATGTAATTCTATTTACCAATATACTGCATATTTATAAATTGTATATGTCAATAACATTGATTATTAAAGTAATTTAGAAAACGGTTCCAGCAGAAAATTTGGCCATTGTGAATCTACACTGACCAAATACCTTACCTAATCACAATGTAGGTTTCTATTTCCATCATTCAGGGTCCTTTTTTTTATATCCTTTTTAAAAAAGCCACCAGTTCTGTCCTTTTCCCATGCCTCTGAGTGTCCTCCCTTTCTGGTAATAGTCCTTAAAGGTTTTATTTAAATCCCTTTTACTGAAAATGAGCATTACAAAAGTTCAGCCTCAGCCAGGTGTGGTGACACACACCTGTAATTCCTGCACTCTGGAGACTGAGACAAAAGGATTGCAAGTTTGAGCCCAGCCATCAAGTTGGTGAGACCCTATCTTAAAAATTTAAAAGGGCTGGGAATGTAGGTAAGTGCAAAAGTCCTAGGTTCATTTGCCAGTACTACATGCACATGTACGTGTGGGTACACACACACAGATAAATTTCACCCTTTTCTTTACATCATGGAGTAATAATTTGGTAACTATATGAGAACAGTTTAATCAAGAAAAAACAGCATGTGGGAAGGTGGCTTTGTCATAGTCAATATGAGATTAAATAAATGTCTCGGGCTCACTACTTTGGGAAAAAAATTGAAGAAAACACTCGTTTTATTTTGTTATTGTTTGTTTGTTTTTGGTACTGGAAATCAGGGATCAAACTCAGGACCTTGCGCTTTCGAGGCAGGCGCAATGCCACTGAGCTAAATCCCTGGCCCTAGCACTGGTTTTAGTTCTTTGTAGTTTTCTACAGAAAGTTCCTTTTCACACATTGCCACCCTTTTGGTTCTGCTACCATGTAATTAGAATATTAACAAGAAAGACAAAAACAAAGCAAAACAAAAGAATATTCGAAAAAAAGAGAATCACTGATTTTTTATAAATACTGTTCCTGCAATATCACAAGTGTGTAGGGGACTATAACATTCATTGATTGTCCCTAAAGCAGACTGTGAAGAGTCAACCCCACAATTGTTTTATTTGAGAAGTGAGTCTGGCCAAAGTTTACGTGCCCAAGTCAAGTAACTCGCACCCCAATTCCATTCCCACAACTAAAGCCTTCTGACTAGGACAGTGTTCTAATTACAACCATATATTTTGTCTATTCTGTCCCTAATTCAAGAATGCTTTGTCTTGTCCCCTATGAGCCTTGTTTACATTAACTTCTATAGAAACTGCACATAGCTTGCCTTTGCCCCAAATGATTGCCAATAAAAGTCAGTGCCTGGGATCACCTAGCACCTTTGTCATTTGCACCGGCATTGGTCGTCCTGGCCCCCCACTTTCTCTCTCTTTGTTCTGTCTCTTAATATACTTTTTTTTTCTAAGGCCTTCACCATATACTGGGCAGGTGGGTACTGGAACCTACTGCAAGGGTCACCAGTAACAAGCTATCATTGGGTCTTGCATATCTCGAGACCAACTAACATAAAATCTGTAGAAGAAAACTCTAAATAAAACATAAGTAATCACTGTAGGTGATTTTTTTTTTTTTTTAGGAAGTACAACATTTGGAATTTTAGTGCTGAAGACACTGTGCTGTATATAAGTGGGATAACATTTTACCTAAATTAACTCCTGAGCTGCAAAAATTATGAGCTACTAAAAAGGAGAGTTTAGGGCCAGGGATTTAGCTCAGTGGTTCTACCACTTGCTTCACAAATGCAAGGTCCCGAGTTCAATCCCCTAATAATAATAATAATATAAAAAGGAGAGTTTACACCAACTATTATAATGTGATCCAGCATAATATAAAGTCACATTCAGAGATTAAAGAAAAGTAATTTGACTTTAGGCTCATGTTATATGGAAACATATAGATTTTGTTAGGATAGCATATAAATAGGCATAGATCAGAGAAATAGTCTAGCTTTTAGAATCTGTAATCAATTAGAAAAACATAGTATAATTAGGAGATGAGAATGGACCAGTGTTGCCAGGGCAGTGGATTTATTTGGAATGCCTAAGAAGTCAAATTCTGGGCCCACTGTAGGGGAATGGACACCTAGATTGTGGTACAGACATGCTGAACAACTAAGAAAAGTCCTGTGGCCAACTCCCTGAAGGCAGATAGCTTATTTAGTTTGAACATGAAAATCAGAACTGATACTGAGATTTCAAGGAAAGGTGAATTATAATTGATAAGGTTAAATTTTTGAATTTTGATGCATTTCAGGAACTGTAGGTTAAACATTTGTTTATCGCTAATTTTTCAGAAGTTTGCATTACTTTTTACTAGGAAATTGATTCACTGACTGTTAACTCTGGCATCTGAATTCCACCACTCTCTTAGAATCCCAAGGATGTTATCAGACCAGAGTTTATGAGAAAAGCATAACTTCTTTACCTTTTTCATGAGATATCACTTTTATTTTCCTATTCAGTTCTGTTTTCTCTGGGGCAAGCAAGAACTTCAGATTATAGCTAATCTAGTTTTCCTTAGGGAAAATCAGGTTTGGGTCAAGTTTTAACCTGCATATTATTTCATTAATACTCTTAATTATAATTCTGTAGTAATGATTCATGTGTTTGCTAGTAGCACCAATAAGATATCAGCACAGTCTGAGTGTAATGAAGACAATAACTTGTGATTTCTAGGGCTTTCTTTCCTAAGGTTAGTTTTGTTTGAAAGTTTTATGATTAACAAGTATAGTTGTTTTATAGTATCCCACCATAATAGGAATTTATTTTAATGCAGGCATTTTCTTTACTTTCCTCAGATGATGCATCTTTAATACAAGAAAAGATACTAAGTGCAGCCACTTGTGCTGTTGGTGATGAAGAAACTGCTGAAGTCAATGCTAATGATCAACCAGAAGCCCCAAAACTAGCTCTGCAGTCTCTCTTTTCACTCATACGAGGTGAAGTTGAGCAGTTGGATTCAAGGACACTTCCCCTCTGCCTTCACCAGGTATTACATTAAACCCTTCACTTTCAGCCACATGGAAACTCTGGTACCAGTGTTTGGAATCCTTTCAGATCCATAATTGTTTCTTTTTGGTTTTGGTTTTGGTTTTTGTGCCGGGGATCGGACTCAAAACCTTGCGCTTTCGAGGCAGGCAGCGGCACCACTGAGCTAAATCCTCAGCCCTTCCAGAAATTGTTTCTATGAGCCCAGGATGTCCTTGGATCAGTGGCTGTGGCAAATTTGACCTAGTGCTAAACTAGTGGCCATGCCTTGGCCTTAGAGAATCAATAGTTTGGAAAAAAATAACTAATTACTTTTCTTCAGTGTACAGATAGGAGTCAGAGTAGCAAGAGCACTAGCTAGGTGCCAAAAACAGTGCTAGATAGACACTGAGGAAACAAAGATGATGAACAGGGTATGCCCTTAAAGCCACTGTGGAATAGGAGAGACGGTGATATAAATCTCATGAGTGTAGAATTCTGTAGGATGAGTCAGTGGAGATATCTGTTTAGGGTTCAGCAGCAAGAAATAGAAGACCAACTTTGTTCTGTAGGTGTGAGGGAAGAGAAGGTGGCCCTTGGGTTGTATATAATAACTAGATGCTCACCATACAACATGGGGAGCCAGTACCTGAAGAGACGTCAGGAAGGGCACAGCTAGGACATTGTTGGAGAATAAGAAGGAAATAGACAGAGTTAAGATTCCATAGCTGGTGACCTTAAGGCCTTAGTCTATGGAGCTGGGAATTTTAACAATGAGAATTCTTCTGTATAAAAAATTTTAAAAAAAATTATCACAACCCCTCTGTCTCTGAGCTGTATCCCCAGCTCTTCAGAACCCAGTCTGAATTTTACAAACATAATTTTCCAGCTGGAAATGCTAATATTCTGGGAGACTAAGGCAGGAGGGTTGCAGGTTCCTTAGTGATTTAGTGAGACCTTATCTCGAAATTTTTTTAAAAAATCATAAAATCTGGGAGAAAAAAAAAGTCTGACTCTTCAGTGATTGTAAGACAAGGGAAGACAGTGAGCCTGGTACCTGGAGAGTGGGAGGCCTTCAGCACAGAGCATAGGAACCCTTTTTCTAAGAGCTAATTCAGTAAAGCTGCATTTGTAGTTCCACTTAAAATGAAAATAATTCATACTTGAATAAAGATCAACTTTTAATTTTACCCACTTCTGTTTCATTTTGATTTTTGCAGCAGTGAGTAATTTTTAATTTTTAAAAAGCAAATAGCATGTGATCCAAAGCAGGAAAATGTATAATTTTACAAACTTAAATTACCTCCTTGGTGGACCTGAGAAATACCATTGAGAAAACGTACAGTGCTGTTGGTTACTGACCTACCATTGTTTAGGAGCACGAATACCTGGGCAGACTTCTAATGCTTCAGCCTTTAGAGGAGCTGCACAGTGGGTTGGTTTTGCAAAGGGTATTCACCGTTATCACAATTTCATCCTCCAGATGACCTAGAGAAGTCAGTATTATCATCTGCTCACAAATGGGGGCAACTGAGATGCCCTCACAAAGCACATTCCTTATGATGCAGGTAATAGAATTTATGCCATTGAATGCATCTGTTTTTGGAACAACCTGAGAGAAATTCGAGTGTGGGCTGTAAAATGATATTATCCTATCAAGGTTTTTCTTGAAGTGGCATGGTGGGCTATATTATGTAGGCAGGTATCTATACTCTTTTTTTTGATACAGGGTCTGATTATATAATCCAGGCTGGCTTTGAACTCATTATGTAACCCAGACTGGCTTCGAGCTCTCAGCCATCCTGCCTCAACCTCCCCAGTGCTGGGGTTACAGGCATGCACCACCACACCCAGCTATCTCAAATCTTGAGTGAGACATATACAAATATTTGAAGATGAATTGATATAATGCCTACTGCATAATTGCGAGAAAAATATATAAAAGAGTGAGAGACAAAGGAAAAAAAGCAAATTTGGCAAAATGCAGTAATTACCAAATCTGGGTGAAGGGTTTATGATGGATTCCGTATTCCTTAAGCTCTTACGTAGAAATGCAATGAAGAGTTGGGAAAAGATAGTTAAAAGGAAGGAGAGTGTTAGCAAATACAGACAGATCTTTTTAAATAGTTTATATCACTAATCTTTTGTTAAATAAGGTAAGAACATTCTTTCTCCTGGCAGAAGCCCAGCTAATCTTAAAAAAAAAATCACGTTTTTAGGCAGAGAGATGATAAAAATCTTGATCGGGCCTGCAGATTATAATAATGCCTCAATTCACAAACACTTATGTTTATAAACAATTCTTTTTTTTTTTTTTTTTTTTTTTTTTTAGGGGATTGAACTCGGGTCCTTGCTCTTGCAAGGCAGGCCACTGAACCACAGAGCTAAATCCCGGCCTTATAAACAATTCTGTTTGCAGACAAAAGTGTTCAGCAAAATTTTGCTTCTGTTTGCAAATTCTGCATTCAGTGACAAACATGATCACAGCGACCCCCACAAGAACAAATGCAGCCATCTTCCTCCAAATCAGAAAGCAAATTGTGTAAACCAGTATCACTGTATTCCTGTTATATATTTAAAGGCAAAATTCTACCTTTATTAGAAATATATACCAGTGTACTGAGTCCTATATGTCATGATTTCTAAGTATTTCAGCAATATGTCATCTTCTGAGAAAGGAGCTTAGAGAATATAATGATGGTTTAAAAAGCATGGGCTTTGATTAGAGCTAAATGGTTTTTGGTTTCTTCTATGATGCTGTAGAGGATTAAGTGAGGTAATACATAAAAAACATTTAACATAATGTTTGGTACACGGTAAAAGCCAAATAAATAATAGGCAGCCAAACTGTCCTCATATCACTAATTCAGAGATTGCTTGTTAGAAATCACAACTGGAGCTGGGTGTGGTAGCGCACATATACTTGGGAGGCTGAGATAGGATTTTGACGAGTATTGGAAGCCAGCCTGGGATACATAGTGAGTTCAAGGCCAGCCTGAACTAATAATAAAACCCTGTCTCAAAAAACAAACAAACAAAAAGAAATCAAAACTAGGGAAAAAGTAGGAAGGATCAGCAAGTGGTCACTCAGAACTTCCAGACACTGAGCCATCAGGGTGACATCTCCCAAGGGCCACATAATCAGGGAGGGGTGGAGGTACATTTCATTCGACATCCTAGTACATCATGTTGTGCCTTTAACCTAGATTCACCAACTGACAGTTTATCAAATTTTTGTGTTCTCTCTTTTGCCATCTTGATCACATGCATACATATTTACTGAACACCCACACATACTTTTTTTTTTTTTTGGTATGGGGCGTGAACTCAGGACCTTGCATTTACAAGGCAGGTACAGTGCCATTGACTGAGCTAAATTCCCAGCCCCAACACATAACCTTTTTCATTATTTCTTTTTTCTTTTTTGGGGGTGGTACCAAGGATCAAATTTGCGGTCCTTGTGCTTGCGAGGCAGGCAGTGGCTAAATACCCGGCTTTCACATAACCTTTTTTTACTGGAATATTTTAAAGTAATTTACAAGCACTGTATCACTTCACCTTTAAATATTTGTACATATTTGTCCCAAGAGAAATGATAGTTTTCTATAACCTGCAGAGCCATTAGCAAACCTAAGAAATTAGATATTGATAAAGTAATATTATGTAGTATTCAGCTCCTTTTCAAATTTCTCTCAGGTTGTTTCACATATGCTGTTATAGCCGTGAACCGCCTTCCCCAGGAACCAGGCATTTGATCTTGCATCTGATTGTCAAGATTCTTTAATCTTTGCATTCCAGAATTTGGTGGGGGTTTTTTTTCTCCCTCTTCTTAACTTTCATAATATACTTATGAAGAGGCTGAGAATACTTCTAGAATATCTCTTAATTAGGACTTATTCGGTGATTGCTTCATGATTTTATTTGGTCAAAACATTTTCGACAAGAATTCTACTTTATATTCTATGCCAACTTCTCCCTTGACCTCAGTCTAACCTGACTTCTGTTCCCACTACTTCACAACAGTTCTCTTATGAAGGTTACCAGTAATATCCATGCTGTCAACCAGTGCTTAGTGTTCGGTTCAGTTTTCATCTTACTGAAGCTATCAGACACGGTGACAGATTGATTACATAATCTATTTTGAAGCATTTTCTGCTGTTGTTGTCGTTGCTTAGGATTGAACCCTGTGTCACACAATTGACTGCTAAGCTACATGTCCAGCTCCCTTGAATCCAACCTAATCCTTTCTTTTTCTTTCTCTTATTTTGTGGGTTCAATTTTGGGAATTGAACCCAGTGCTTTGCACATGTTAGGCAAGTACTCTGCTACTGACCTACATCTCCAGCCATTTTTGAGACAGAATCTTGCTAAGTTTCCCAGGCTGGTCTCAAAATTGTGATCTTCCTGCTTCAGCCTCCTGAGTAGTAGTGATTACAGCCATGCCTGGCTAAAACATTTTCTTTATTTGCTTTTTGGGACAATGCCTTCTTGGCTTTTACCTCTTCACTGGCCAGGCCTTCTCAGGCTCATCTGCTAAGTTATATTTCACTCATTTTTTACATTAAAGTACTTCAGGGTTCAGGTCTTGAATTATTTTTCATTCTACTCTAACTTCATAGGTGATTTCATCCCATCTGGTATGTTTCACCCAGTTTTTTCCCATTGGACTCCAGTTTGACTATCCCAGCACTTCAAATATAAGATGTACAAAATGGAACTTTGATTTTTCTCCCAAATATGTTGCTTTTCTAGTCTGCTTCCCTTTGTTAATTGCCACCCCCATTCCTACAGTTGCTGAGGACAGAAACTTTGAGGAGATCCTTTGCTTATTTTTTCCCACATCCAAATCCAATCCATTAGTCAATCCTACAAATCTACTTTGCAATATATTCATAATCTGATTCCTTTTTATCTTTCATTGCTACCATCTCAGTACAAGACAGCAGCCAATATCAACTGGATTCTTATAATAAATCCTTGCGGTAGAAACCTCTCTACCTTCACTCTTATGTCCGTTTAGTGTTCCCCTCTCTACCTGATAATCACTATAAGCCAAATAAAACGTAAAGCAGATCATGTAATTTCACTGTGTAGCACTCTGCAAAGGTTCACTTTCTCATTCATAGTAAAAGCCAAAATCCATTCCATGGCCTGCAAGACCCTGTATGATCTGTGACTGTGTGGTGGTACCTCTTAGATTTTGACACCTAAAACCTTTCTCCCCATGCACTTATTTCCGGGGATACTGACTTGTCTAACGGACTTCAGATATACTGAGAATATTCTTATTTTGGGATCTTTGGTATTTCTCCTCTACCCATTCTTAGGAAGCTACTAGAGGATTACAGGATGTACTCCAGCAAAATAAGGGAGTAAAACTAGGCAACAGGAAAGTGAAGCTTCTACTCAGGAGCTAAGTGAAAGGAGATATTAGGACAATAGCTGTCTCTCAAGCAAGGAGAAACCATTCCTGTTTGGAGAATATCAGGAGCCATGAGAGAGACTTTTCTTTCATTTTCCTGGTTCTATATGCTGATGTATCTGAGTACAGTATACTGAGAGACAATTAGTCTCTTGGTGGAGTCTTTGCAGTTGTATGAGTGAAAAGCACATGAAGAGCTATCTAAAAAAAAAAGAAAGGGAAAGCGCAGTGAAGTTGCAGTTAGGTTGGGAGTTGAAGTTTTTTATTTGTGGGTTTGATGGCACATGTCTGTAATACCAGTAACTAGGAGGCTGAGGCAGGAGGATTGCCATGAGTTCGAGGCCAGCCTGGACTATATACTGAAACCCTGTCTCAAAAAAAAAAAAAGTTGGTGTTTTTCTGTTGTTTTTGTTTTGTTTTGGGGTACTTAGGATCAATCACAGGGCCTTACCCAGGGTTACATTCCCAGCCATTTTTGTTTTTTATTTATTTTTTTTCTTTTATTGAGTTTATTGGTACATTTTAGGTGTACAGTACAATTACATTCATTATTGGGATCTTTTACCTTTACATGACAGGTCTTGGTTCTCATTATTTCCCCTTGTCCATGCCCTCCCTTCACCCCCTCCTCCCCTCCCCATTTGCAAACACTTTATTTCCATTTTTTCATTTTGTCATATTTTTTTCTTTTCCCTTATTACTTTTCCCCTACCCTTCCCATTTTCCCTACACCTTTAGCCCTTTTCTTCCTATTTCACATGGTCAATTATCTCATATGGCTTTTCACACCAGAGAAACTATTCGGTATTTATACATGTGTGACTTATTTATTTCATTTAGGAGTATAGCCTCAATATGTATCCATTTTCCTATGAATGAATCTAATTTCTCATTCTTTATGGCTGAGTAGTATTCCATTTTATAGAAAAACTACATATTCTTTATGCAATTTCCAACTGATGGGCAAATGGGCTGTTTCCAAGATTTAGCTATTACATACTGTGCCACTGTAAACATGGGTGTGCATATATCACTGTGGTATGATTCCTTTAATTCTTTTGGAAAGATACCCAGCAGAGGGATGGCTGGGTCAAATGGAACCTCTAATCCCTGCTCTTTGAGGTACCTCCATATTGATTTCCATAGTGGTTGCCCCAGTCTGCACTCCCACCAACAATGGAGAAGGGTTCCTTTCTCCCCACAACCCCACCAACATTTGTTATTGGTTGATTTCTTCATAGCAGCCATTCTTTGTGGGGTGAGGTGGACATTTTTTCTTTTTATTTTGAGGCAGAATCTTGCTAAGTTGCCTGGGCTGATCTTAAATTTATAATCCTCCTGCTTCAGCCTCCCAAGGAGCTAGGATTGCAGGCATGTGCCACTGTACCTGCTGGAGGAAGAAGTTCTGATGTGCTATTGCACAGTAGGGTGACCACTGTATTGTGTGCTCTGTATTTCAGAAATCTAGAAAAAAAGGATTTATGTTCTTATGTATCAGTTACTAATTAATTTAAATTTTTAAAATAAAATTTAAAAGCTGAGCATGCTGGTGGATGCCTATAATCCCAGCTACTCCAGAGGCTGAGCAAGAGAATCAAAGAGGGCAAGCCTGGGCACCAGGTTTGACAAGTACATTACTGCTCTTTCCATTGTCAGTTACCTGGAAAGCAGAAGCAGTGATCTATGAACGGAATACCTTTTTTCTTTTTTCTTTCTTTCTTTCTCTTTTTTTTAACTAGAGACTAATAAGAATTAGTGGGATCTATTTTAAAAGTGTAAAGTAAGCCAGGCACACATCTGGAAAGTCCAAGCCTAGCTTGGACAGTGTATTGACTTAGTGAGACCCTGTCTCAAAACACAATGCGAAAAATGGCTGATGATGAATGGATAAAGAAGGTGTGGGTTTTTTTACACTATGTGGAATACTCTGCCACAAAGAAGGATGAACTTGAGACATTCTAGCTAAATGGATATACCTTGAAGCCATATTCTTCAGTGAAATAATTCATACATATGTTTAAATACCACATTGTCTCTTTGGTGTGAGAAACCAAAAGTGGAAATAAGGACTAAAATGTGTAACAGATATTGGGAAATGGGAAGAAAATGTTCAGATAGGAAGGGAAACAAGGGAGGAGGGAAAAGGAAGGAAGGGACAAGAAAAAAAGTGAAAATAGAAAAAAAGCTTTTACACAAAGGGAAGGGAGGAGGCTTGAAGTGGGGAATGGCGAAAAGGCAGAAGGTATCGTGTACAGGGGCAAATTCTCTATGGTGAGTGCTGTTATTACTTATGTCTAAAATATACCAATAAATGTTTCGCTATTTTAGAAAAATGGGTATGAGGATATAGCTTATTGTGAAGGCCCTGGGCTCAACCCCCAGTACTGCCAAAAAACAAGGTGTAAAATACTTATATAAAATATTCTAAATATTAAAACTGATTATGCAGATATTCATCAGTGAACACTTTTAGTTTTGCACATCTACTTGTAAATGTGATATATAAATAAAGATAAAAGTTTTTAGAATCAGTTTTTGAAGTGTTTGTTTCTTTTTGAGACAGGGTCTCACTGTGTAGTTTCAGGCTCACCATAAACTCATTGTGTAGTGCAGGCTGGCCTTGAACTCACAGTGATCCTCCTGCCCCAGCCTCCCAAGTGCTGGAATTACAGGAAGGCACTACCACTTGTATCAACAATCAGTTTTTTAAAAAGAGATAAAGTCTCAGTATATTGCTTAAGCTTGCTTCAAACTCATGAGCTCAAGCTGTCCTCCTTCTTCAGCCGCTGATTAACTGGGATTACAGAAGTATGTTACCTTGCCCAATTCAAAGAATTTTTAAATTTAAAGGCACCTTAGAATGAATTTTATGTGACAAGCTTTTTCTGGGACTAGTTCTTGAGTCTCTGTACTCTTTTTCTGGTGCTCTTTATAACGTGCAGCACTCTGCATATTCCAAACATTATTATTCAACTGTTAGCATTTGCACTGATCATTTTTAAAAATACCAAACAGAACCAAAAAGCCAGTGTCCCGTGAGGTATTCAGCTGGTAGTTTGTGAACAAGGAATGAAATGAAGGGGATGTAAAGGTCCTAAATGCCGTGACATGCTTCTGTTTTTTTATTTAAAATGAGAATAATCTTGGGCCGGGGATTTAGCTCAGTGGTTCCACTGCCTGCCTTCATAAGCGCAAGGACCTGAGTTTGATCCCTGGTACCAATAAAATAAAATGAGAATAATCTTTTTACTCATGTCTGTAATCTTCTGTAGCATTTTTCTCATTCTTTAGAATTCTTGCTTCTAAACTCTGACGAATGAGAGAAGTTTGCTACGACTTGAAGTTGGAATAGAAAGAACATAGTTGTATAATTCCAAAGAATGCATATGCTTGCTTGGCTTGAAGCGAGGAAGACTTTAGAATCATGTCCTGTGCCCACAAAGTTCTTCTGAATTGATGAGGATCGTTAAATAGGAGTTTTCTTACTTTCATAGTGGAAAGATTCAGAGTTAAGTTCTTGATTTCTTGCTAATGTTTTATTTACCTAAATAGTAATTTAATATCTTCTATTTATTTTTTTAACAGATAGCAGAATCATATTTCCAGGAAGAAGACTGTATCCTTTTCTTAAGGGTAGGAAGAAATTCATACAACTCTTAGAGAATAATCCATTGTTTAAAATTGAGGTCTGTATAATAAAATATACTGACCATGTGGTCTCAGTGAGTTTTAATAATTGTATGTACCCATATAACTATACCAGAAAACAAGGTGCAAAAAATAATGTGTTACTCCAGAAATTTTTCTGGAACCACCCAAATTTGACCTTCCATAAATAAGTCCTCATTTTACCAAAATTAAATATTTTTGATCGGAGTGAAGGGGAGCAAATATTGCTCACAGATAAAATATATAAAACTAGAATTATCTGTCTCAAATTAATCAGATATGCAAGTCTAGAGTATGTCACATATACAGTAAATTCATGGCTACCTTATAGCTACATATCATTGCTTAAAAATGAGGATATATTCTAAGAAACACATTGTTAGGTCATTTTTGTCATTGTATAAATATTATGCTAAGACAGCCTCTGCATCTTTACTTGATGTAGTCCATTGGGCTCAGTGTCCTACATGTTTCATCATTGACTGTGTGTCATTATGTGGTGTGTGACTGTGTATAGCTAGAAAGGAAAGATTAATTCTTCATTAATAATAAACAATACAGTAAATATTTTTGAATGAGGCCACATACTAACTTTTATATAAGGAACATTTTCTCACTTTCTTCAATTTTTCTTTTTAAAATTGCTTTTATTTTAAGGGGGTGGCCCAGTATATACTGTTACACTTGACTACTTTGAAACCCTTGGAATTTGGTACATGATCCATTTTGGCTTGGAAATTTTGTCCTGCTCCTTGACACCAAGTTAGAACTTGTCATTGTCCTCGGTTGCCTTGTGACTCACTACCCTTTCTAGCCAAAACAATTTCTTTGACAGTCGTGATTTAGGTACTTTTGAGCATCCCAGAACCAATTAATGTCAAGTACCAAGGTACCATTGTGCTCTGTAGACGGAATGGGTCCTCAACATCTATTTTCCCCCCATGAATGTAATTTACTTTCTTTCTAACCTTGTTGGCTTTCACCACAGTTCTGACCAGACAGAGGATAAGCAGTTGCTATACTGAACCCTGTGAAGGAAACCAGCCTACAACTTCAGACAGTGGTAGTTTGTTCCTAACAGACAGTTATTGGGAATCTAATTCTGGTGGAAATGAAGGAGGAACTGTCTCTTTTTCTTAACAAAATAATTAGTACCTGATAGAGTGCAGTGTAGACCAACAGTACCAGAATCTTAGAAATGAAAGTTTACGGGCCTCAGAATCAGAGCTTGCAGAGAAGAGGAGGTCAGACCCATGAATCTATTGTCACAAGTTTTTCAGATAATTTTTTAAGGTCTTTAAAGTCTGAGAGACACTGCTATTTTTGTCATGAGCAGAGACAGAGGAGAGAGGAATTATTCCTACTTTTCCTGAGCCTATTTTATGACCCCAGAGATGTCTTTAAGACTACAAGTCTACGAGGGAGAGCTGACCTCTTGAGTATTTGTGGGAAGAGCAAAAAACTAAACTGTTAAATTTTTCTCCTTTTTTTTTTTCTGGGTCAACATTTAGAACATTGCCCAGAGCAAGGTAGTCAGTTGAACAGCGTATCTTGACTTCCTAAGGTGCACATATGTGTGATACAGATGGGAAGACAAAAGTTCATAGGAAGATCTATGGCAAAGTGGAGTCACATAATTATAAAAGTCACTGTGGCAAATTAATTAACTTTTTCCAAAAGATCTGTGTAACTTTTGTTTTGTCATTGTTTAGGTAGGTGATCCTTTGGTCTTGTGGGAGCAAAAACATTCAGTGGGAAAGAAAGATCAAGGTGTGTTGAAAACAGAGACAGACAGTTGCCTAGACAATCATATAGTGGTTTGGCAGAAAATCATTTAAGAGGAGAAATTATAAAAGGATAACACATAGACTCCCAAGATTCCTTGTAGTTCTGTTTCCAATTAAATATCTTTTAATTGACTCTGCTACAAATATACTATCAAAAAAGCATTCTCTGAGCATTAAAGCCTTTTAATTTCTGTTTGCTAGATGGTATAGAACCCAAGTACCTACTGTAAGAACCTAGTTATCTACTTCAAAACCAAGAAAATTACTTCAGATAATTAAGTTTAAAAGTATTTAGAATCACCTCATTTTTTGATCAGATGCATGTTTCTCGCCTTCTTTGGGACATTACTTTTCAAATGTGGGGTTAATGTCAATAGTCTGGATTTGGTTTCCTCAAATTATCTATTCAGATGAGAAAGCAATGAAATTTATTCAGCTTGAACGACTGTATCATGAGCAGTTGCTGGCAAATCTTTCTGCCATTCAAGAACAGTGGGGTGAGTACAGACTAACACAGAATATGGAGCTACCAGTAATCTAACATTGCTATGTATAAATTTAAAATATTTGACCCAGTTTTGTTAGAAAATGGGTTTCTGTAGTCACATTTACATGGCAAAATATGGGGCTGAATATGTAGTACAAGATACAGCGCTTCCTGTCGTGCAGGAGACCCTGGGTTTGATTCCCAGCATTACAGGGGTGGGAGTGGAAGGGTTGCAAAGAATGTAGCATTTTTATCACAGGTCTGTTTTGCTGTGAGAAAATTCTTTTCCCTTTGTCTTTTACTCCTCCTATCAGCGCTAAGAAACAAAAACTTGCAGTTATTTGCATTTCTTCTGTTCACACTGCATGTCCTACTGGCTAATTTAGTCTCTGGAATGATATTTACTTATACTGCAAAGTAATCACATAGCTATTTCTAACTGTGTTAACTTTTGGGTTGTTTGAAAAGATAATTTTGCATATTAATTTTTATCAGTGTCACCAGTTAACTATTTTTTCCTTTCTAAATGTGCTTTGTAAGAGCGAGTGACTAACAAATATTTTAAATTTAGAAGCAAAATGGAAAACTGTACAACCTCATACAGTTACACCTCTAAGGAATTCAGAAAAAGGATTTAATGGTGAAGATTTTGAACAGCTTGCTAAATTTTGCTCAACACATCAAGAGTAAGTATGTCAGATTTTAATTACAGTGGGTTGGAGTAGAATATTGAAGGATTATATTGAGTATTGAAATACAAGATCCAGTTCTTTAGCCTTTTTTGATGTTTTCAGCTGGAGAAATTAAATGGGTATAATAAAAGTATTGGGTTCCTTAGCTTTTCTCTTTCTTACAGTGAATTCAGTAAAAGTTCAGCTTTACATAAATTCAAAGGATCCTTCTGATTAGAAACTTTAAAATATGACTTCTAATTTCAGTATCATTTTAGTTAGACTAGGTGATTCAGATGGGCTAAACTGTGTATTAAGACTTTTTTTCTACCTGCTTGCCAACACTTATATATTATAGAAAAAAACACATCATTTGAAAGAGTAATCTAATTCTGGGAAGTAAATATAATACCATATTTAACCAGAACACTTCAGAAGGAAAGCTACATTTACCAGTTAAATTTCAGTTGCTTCACTTGTATCAAGGAATTGCACTTTTAAAACTGGTGGTAATGACACACTTCATTTTTTTAAAAATTATTTCTTTGAAGACCCATAGTTCTTAATGTAAGGAGTTGTGACAGTATTTAAATTAGTATAGATTTTCTGGGTTTAGACAATTTTTCCTCAATATAAAAGCTGAAAGATTGTCCGTTCTTTGATAGCTTTTTCTTTTTTTCTGTCACAAACATGGAAACTAAAGCTTTATTTGTTAATAGTGAAACAGTTACAAATAATTGTTGTTTAGCTCATGCAGAAGATAGAGAACTTTTGGGGGGATTTCATTGTTTTGGAGATGGCCTTTAAAGAAAGATTCTAGGTTCTGAGGTGAATGTTCATTCAACTCCCCTAATGACAGTTTTCTTGTGTTAGTGAATTTGAACTTTTAAAATAACAGTTTCAGAGATTCTAAATTATAACCTAGTTCCTTAAGATGCTAAGTAGATTAACTTTCAACTAGTAGCATTAGACTTTTAAAGTTTTTTTTTTTAAACTTTCAAAATAATATAGATACTCTTCCTGCCTTTCCTCTGGAATTAGTAACTTAAGTACTTAATATTTATTGACATACAATAAGCATAGTATCTTTAGATAATTATCCTAAATTATTGTTCATAAAATTTTATAATATTGCTGGGAATGTAACTCACTGGCGCTGTACCTGCCTGGAAGCACAAGGTCCTGAGTTCAATCCCTGGTACCCTCCAAAAAATATATACATAAGTAAAATAAAGATATTTGTTAAAAATATGTTTAAGTGTAAAAGCTTTGAGAATTTTTCCATATAAGTGTGTCCATATGCCTGTCAATCTAACAAGATCCAAGATACAGAACATTCTAGCCACTCAGAAGAATCTCTCGAGGGCTGGGGAATTGGCTCAGTGGTTCTACTGCCTGCTTTGCAAGTGCAGGGGTCCAAGTTCAATCCCCGGTACCAGAAAAAAACAAAAAGGATCTCTCTTGGAATATCCAGCCCACACTGGCCCCCCGTGATCGCCCCTCAGAGTTGCCTCACTGTTCTTTTCCAGTTCTGTGGTTTCATATACCGTATTGATTGTTGCAGCTAGCTTGTGTATGTGTGTTATATGCTGTTGTGTGTAATGGAAGTTTGCTGCGCTTTATTGCAAAACAAATTCATTGTAGGACTCTGCAGGAATTTATTTGTCCATTCTATTTTTAAAAGACATTTGGGTTGTCCCTGGATTTTGAATATTATAAATAATAAAGTGGGTATGCATATTTTTCCTCATACCTTTGTTGAATATATGCATTCTATAGAGTGTCCCCTAAAATTTAATATTCAAAAGTTACTTTTTTGATAGTCTTATTTCAGTGGGTAATTTCAACAAAATTATCTTCTGCCATAATCTGTTTTAGACTATAACATACACTGAAATTTTTTAAAAGTAAAATAGTGTTTAAATATCTTACTAGCAAAAGGTTACCTTCTTTTTTTTTCACTTCTGGCTTTTAATATTTGTAGCTTCTTTGGGTGTTTTCAATAGTAATTGGCTTTTACGGAGATTAACACATGATATAGCTGCACTTTGAACTGTGTAAGCCAGTAGTAATGTTTCAGCCATGGAAATGTTCTGAGCTAATATTAGTATCCAGAGAAGCTGTATTTTTTTCATAGCCATTTCAGTGACATTTGTTTGGAAGTATGCTGTACTTTTTACAAATTTTTTTCTCTCTCTTTTTTTCCTGCAGTCCTCTTTTATCCAAACATAAGGTAAGAGATATTTTCTTTTGAAAATATTTATGGGGAAAATATTCATGTCATATGCTTGTTGTATGGAATGTTTTAAAATGAAGAAACCTTTCTCAAGTTATCTTCTACTTTCTAATTTAATGAAGCAATTTTTAAAAATAGTTTTTGTTTTAAACTTTTCAGATAGGAGCTATAGGAAAGTCCCTGGGAAAAAAATGCATTACTCAGTTAATAGTGTCTGAAGAATCAAAGGCAAAAGGAGTTACAGCCAAAGACCCAGGTATGTTTTAAATTAAGTTAGTGAGGAATATAAAAGATACTGTTTTCCTATGCTAGTTTATAAGTGTTACATCTGAATTACTGTGAAGGAATCTTTTTGCATTTACAATTTTGTATATAATCTCCTAGAAAAATAACAGAGCAAGATTTCTTATGTTGTAATTCTATTTTTAGATATCTAGTAGTTATAAAATCTAAATTCTTATAAAAACATAAAATCATTTCCATGTTTTCAGTAGGTAGCTATATGTATCTAACAGAATATTTTAAAAACTGTACAAAAATGCTCTGAAATGGAATTGGTTTTGGTGTACTTAAGACATCCTTTTCCTGTTTGAAAAATTATTGAATGGACTTTACCAGAAATCTGTTCTGTAAATCTAGATCATTAAAAATTCTGTCTTGATAACTTATCTATAATAACTTATCCTTCCACCCTTTTTTGTTGACTAATATCTAATGTGCTTTAATTTGTGTATACAGAGCCAGGGATTTAGCTCAGTGGTTCCGCCGCCTGCCTCACAAGTGCAGGGTATCCTGAGTTTGATCCCTGGTACCAAAATAAAATTGTGTATATATAAATTTCTAAAGCACTTAACAATGTATTTTATAGTACCTTATGTCTCATGTCAAAAGATTTTTAGAAACTGTTTTCTAAATACATTTGTTTATTGTGAAAACTAGAAAATAAAGATAAGTATGTTTCAAGGTCTGAGGATTTAGCTCAGTGGTTCCTCTGCCTGCCTTGCAAGCCCAAGGTCCCGAGTTCAATCTCTGGTACCAAAAAAAGAAAAAATATGTTTTAGGGTAATTTCCTTCCCTGCTGTATGGTATTACTACTAGTTTCTGTTGCTGAGCTTTGTGTTCCTGGGCCTGAGAGCCCTGATACTAAAAAGGAAGTATCAGGTGGTTTAGGTGAGTGGCCCAGATGTATAAGATGATACTGTTATCAAGTAGCCCTTTCCTCTGTAAAAGTGTTTTTTGTTTTGTTTTTTTTTCTTTTCAAATCTCTAAATATCTCAGTTTCTTTTATAAGGCAAGTTAGGGATATTGACATGAGTCAGCCTGACTATAATCTAAAGTCAGAAATCAGAGTAAAATAAACTTCTCAACCATTTTAAAAAGGGGCGGGGAACCTCCAAATAGCAGCCACAGGGCTGTTTGGGTGTAGATGTGTCTCCATGTTGTACACGCTGGGAAGAGTGCTGTTATGGATCCTTTCTTTGAATTTGAGACTGCTCAGCCCTAGCTTGGCATTACCTCTCTAGCCTGGCCTCTGCTGGTAGTGCATGTGGTACAGACAGGGAAACCAAGTCACCAGTTTTAAAGTCAACTGCTTTGATTCACACTTAGAATCCCAGTCTTCTTGTTTCTAATTGGGTGCAGTGTGCTTTTGCTAAGTAAATTGTTGGGATTATCAAATGTTGTATCAGTCCAGACATTCTCATGAGGGCATGTGTTTAAGTTATGGAAAAAGGTATCTTACCCGGGCCTGATAAAACAATGTCTTTTGAAGAGAATTGTCAAAATTGTGGATGACTCCCCAAACTTAGTTTGCTTCTTAAATTGTTTCTTTTTAAATAATTGTTTCTAAATAATAAGATGAAGCAATCATTTTCAGGCTAGGTTGTAAATACATTGTGCCTATGGATAGTCTGCTTGCCTGCCTCCCTCCCTTCTTTTCTTCCTTCTTTGTACTAAGGATTGAACCCAGGGCCTTGCATATGCTAGGCAAGTACTTTACTTCTGAGCTGCATCTCCAACCTTTTTTTAAAAAACATTTTTGAGACAGAATCTTGTTGGGTTACCTAGGCTGACCTCAAATTTTCAATCCTTCTGCTTCAACCTCCCAAGTAACTTAGATTACAGTCTTGTTCCACTGCTGCAAAAGCAGTGCATTTTTTCTAATCACTACAATTACTTCACTTCCTATATAATGGCTTCTCACAGTGATTCTGTAACTTCTCAGTCACTGCTAGATATTAGCCTTATTTTGATTTTTGAGGACTTAGTGCAGTTCAGCTCCAAACTTCATTTGAAAATGTAAATCTCATTTTATTCCAAGCTCTTTTCTACCTTCCAGCTGCTAGGCCCTGGGAACACAATGTGTGGCAGTTTGGGCTCACTGGATGAGTGCTTGCAACTGAAGCCAGGTTCTGTGGGCCAGGTGTGGCAGCTCCAGTTGGACCAGCCAAACAGAAACTTTTTCCCATGGTATTTGTTGTCCTCGGCTGGAGTTGGCAGACCCTGTTCCTCTGATGTGAAGGTCTTTCTGCCCTAAGCTTTAATTGTCCTTGGGGAATATGGTTCCTAGTCATATTTATACTCTCAATTTCTGCAAATGTGTTCTGGGAGCCATCTTCTGAACCTTTGTGTATTGGTCAGCTTTGCCATTGCTGGAACTAAATGCCTGACATCTTTCTTCACATTGGCCCCATTATTTTTATTTTTATTTTTTGGGTACTGGGAATCGAACTCGAGATCTTGCACTTACTTGCAAGGCAGGTAGCGGAACCACTGAGCTACATCCCCGGCCCTTTATTTTTCTAAATTAAACAGTATGCCCATTAAAAATTTAAAATAATTAGATAAGATTCACCAGTAAACTGAGGATGAGATAGCTGCATGCTCCATTATCTGCCAATCACTGCAATTTCCATTCATTATTTACATGAGAGTTTTCTGCTTGTTTTGTTAGACAGGATCCCACTGAGTAGTTCAGGTTGATCTTAAGCTCCCTCATGTAGCCCAGGCTGGCCTTGAACTCACAGTGGTCCTCCTTCCTCAGTGTCCCAACTGCTGGGGTTACAAGCATGTGCCACCATGCCCTGCTTGTATGAAGAGTTTTAACTGTGAAGTTTTAAAGTGAAAAATAGTATCGCAAGTTGACTTATTTCAGTTAAATTGAAACCAATATAAAAATTCAAACCTGTTTCTGTGGCTTGCCAAAACTTATTCTTTTTATTGCTATTCTCTGCTGCCTGCTTTAAGATATTTCTAGTAATTTAAAAACTTTTATTAAGGGTATTATGTTCAAATTTGTTTTTCAGGTTGTTTGTTTGTTTTGAGACAAGGTCTTTCTGTGTAGTCCAGGCTTGCTTTGAACCCACTGTGGAGGCCAAGATGGCCTCAAATTCATGTCATTCCTGCCTCCTCAGCCTCCCAAGTGCTGAGATTACAGGGTTTTTTTCAGTATGCATGTATGTAAGTGTGTGTGTGTTTGTTTGTTTGTTTATTTATTTTGATACCAAGGGTCAAACTCACAACCTTACACTTGCAAGGCAGCCACTGAGCTAAATCCCTGGCCCTCAGTTTTTATCTTTTATTATGCATGTTTGTAATAGCTGTGATTGTGTTCCTTGTGGGGAGTTGGTACACGTATAATATGGTACACTTGATAAATTTGCATGTCGTCCTTGTACAGGGAACATGCTAATCTTCTCTGTGTTGTTCCTGTTTTAGTAGATCTGACGCTGAAGTGAACACAAACCTTCAAATTTGAACAGAACAGACTAGCATCCCTTTAGTGTTAGTAGACCAAACCAGTATTGTGTGTGTGTGTGTGTGGTACTAGGGATTGAACTCTGGGGCCCACACATGCTAGGAAATACTCTACCTCTGAGCTTCATCCCCAGCCTCTTAGACCAATATTGCCTTACATTTTGAATATAAGTGTATTAATCCTGTAGAAATATTTACTTTGTCATATGGTTTTTTTGTTGTTGTTGTTTCTTGGTACTGGGGATTGAACCCAGGACTTTATATTGTGCTCTGCTTTTATTTCAGGCCCTTTTTAATTTTTTTATTTTGCGACAAGGTCTTGCTGAGTTACCCAAGCTAGCCTCAAACTTGAGATCTCTTTTCTCTTCTGAATAGCTGGGGTTACAGGCATACGCCACTGGCCTGCCCTTTGCCATGTCTTAAATATAATTAAAATAACTCTTCCAACTTTAATCAGAAGGCCAGTAGATACATTAATTTAAATGTAAAGGGCTAAAATGTTCAGATACTTTTCAAACTTTGAAAAATTACATTCAAATATAATGATTTATTCATGTTAAAAAGCTTTTCAATAACCTGCTAATTTTTACATTAAAGGATTATTTACTAAGTGTACTTCAAGTATTTAGTAAATACCTAAGACTGCTATCCTGCAACAGACAGAATTTCTATTTTCAGGGCTAGAATCTGTGTTACACATATTACAGTATCATACATTTCTTCTCTTTCCTTCTCTACAAAGGATTGTTTGGAATTTTAAAACAACTTATTTTTCTTCATCTTTAGAGAGTGGAACTTGTCTTGGCCTGGAACCAAGTATAGAAAGCCAGCATAAAGAGCCCCAGGAGAGCGGTGCCAGCTGCAGTCAGATGGACAGGCAGGCAGGTTCCCTGAGCGTCCCTGTCACTGCAGGGAAGGACCACACGGAGGAGCCACTCTGCAGCCACAACACTGAAGCCGCGCTGGAGCTCCACACCCAGTCCTCAGAGACAGCCGGGAGCAGGTCTGGGCCAGGCTCTGTTAAGGATGTTTGTGAGGACATCAGCCGATTGCAGGAGACTCCCACAGAGGACTGCGCAGATGTGACGACAGTAGAGGCCATTGTGGACGACCCTAGGGTGTTACCCTCTAGTGAGTCAATGATAGAGCCATTGATTTTACCAGGCTGTGACCAGATACCTGCTGTGTTGATTTCTGAGGGTAAATATTCACAGACTCAAAGAAAAGAACTTCGTTTGCCACTTCAGGATGCTTCTGAGGCATTACCCACGGACCAACCTGAGAGCAATGAATTAAATAAGCTGCAGCAACCTGATCTCACAGACAGTGATGGAAAATTGCCACCAGGTCAGACTGACTCAGAGTCTGGCTCTGAGAATGTACTTTATGAAAATAATAAAATATCTGACTTAAGTATACTGCATCCAGAAGTGTATATGGCCCCAGAGGAAAAGGGAGATAAGGAAGATCATGTCAATAAGGAAACAGAAGACTATTTGAATAGCCTTTTGGAAGGCTGCTTAAAAGATACCGAAGATTCTCTTTCATATGAAGATAACCAAGACGATGATTCTGATCTCCTTCAAGATCTTTCTCCTGAAGAAGCATCCTATAGTCTACAGGAAAGCCTGCCTTCTGACGATAGCTGTCTTTCTCTTGATGATCTTGCCAAAAGAATAGAAATTGCAGAGGTAAATGAGAGATGAAATAGAATTTAAAGTAAAATGAAATTTTCATAATTAATGCATTTACAAAATATTGCCTTTTTCCTGAATTTTCCTTGACTTCAAACATGAGGTAAAAATTCTAGTTAATACAGTCTTTTAATCATTACTAGTTTTATGTATTTATGTGTATGAATAAAATGACTTAATCATTATGTTTATACTTCAAAAAGATATCACATGCCTGTAGATATAGTAGACATTATTATGAAACCATTCTTTGATAGTCCTGAAACTTGTATTTGATATTCCCAGGAAAATATAGTGAAGACAAGATTGGTCACATTCTAATAATACCTTATTTTTCTTCTCATACATCTATGAGATAAAATACAGTATGTACTCACTGTATTTTCCCTATTGTTAAAATTTTTCTAAAATTGTCTAACAGAGTATAGGACTTATTTTAAAATATAATTAGGGATGCATTAGATGAGTTTTTAAGCTATTAAGTTGTAAAATAAGAAATTTAAAAAATCATCAAGGAAAAAGTACCACTGTCCTCTGTCTGATAACAGACTGAGAAGAAAGTGATAAAGGCCATACCCAGGCTGTACCCCTCACCATGATGTCCCAGTATGGGGAGAAGAACAGAAGCAGATTGCTTTAGTTCCAGTATTGATCCCATTCTTGGAGTTACTGTTTACTTCTCTAACCCCGACTCCTTCTCTGACAGGGTACTAGCTATTTTTCTTTTCTTTGCCCTTTTTTTTTAAATCCCATTTATAACCATCAAATTCTAACTCAGCATTATCATTGAAAAAAACTGAAAACTTTAGGGGGAAATGCAAAAGCAGATAACAAAATGTATGAGAAATGAACTCTGTGAAAAGCTCTAAGATAATTTTAACTCATATTAATAGCTTCCTTTTCTACCATTTTTAGTGAGGTCTTAAAGCATGAGTTTTCTTTCTTTTTTTTTTTTTCCTAACCATAGCTAGATAGGATAGTGAAGCACTTTGGCCCAGTATTTGTTCTCCTGTTTCCTTTAGCCAGACCATTCATTTATAACTGCTTCTTTGAAGAATATGATTTTGCTTCTTAATAAAATTTTCTTTTTTTTTTTTTTCCTCCTTTTTGGTACTGGGGATTGAACTTGGGTCCTCACACTTATGAGGCAGGCGGCGGAACCACTGAGCTAAATCCCCAGCCCTCTTAATAAAATTTTCGATTTTGCTTAATGGAAACTAAGTTTTTGTTCAGGATGGTTGTGGAGTTTGGAAATAGGTGGTGGTGATGGTTGCACAGTATTTTGAATGTAACAAAAATCCTGCTCCCCAGTGCTAGGGATTGAACCCAGGTCTTCACACACGCATCAGGCAAGCACTGTACCACTGAGCTATAAAATGGTGAGCAATATGTATATATCACAGTTTAAAAAACAGCTTAAGAGCCAGGGATTTAGCTCAGTGGTTCTGACGCCTGCTTCGCAAGTGCAAGGTCCCAAGTTCGATCACTGGTACCAAAAAAAAAAAAAAAAAAAAAAAAAAAAAAAAAAAAAAACAGCTAAAAAGATTTATAGCTAACAGAAAAGCACTAGAGCCAGTACTATCTTCTTGCTTACTTTAACAAGATTTAACAGGAAGTTATCAAGCTGGTAATGTTGTAGTCTACAACTAGATGGAATAGTCCTTCCTCAAACTCATACATTTGTCTGTTTTCCTACTAGTAGCAGTTACCTGTGAAATTTTATTCATTAGCTTTCTGTGAAATTAATACATAAATGGGTCCCATTCTGCAAAGTCTATTGGACTTTTAAGTTTGTCTGTTTTAGGAACAGTCAAAGCTATACGTGATTAACACAACTAATTTGCTTTCCTGTCATAATGATAAAAAGGTTATTAAACATGTTCTTTCTGCATACTTACTCTTTTCTCTATTCTGGCCTAACTTTTGTCAGAAAAAGAGCTTTTTGGTTTTTGTGGCACGGGGGACTGAGCCCAGAGCCATAGGCATCTTAAGAAAATACTAAATACTAATACATCCCAGCCCAGCAAAATAGTTTTTAAAGTTTCAGAACTAAAAATCACTAATGCTTACCATTTACCTTAAAAATTAGGTTTTGAGGGCTGGGGATTTAGCTCAGTGGCACCGTGCCTGCCTTGCAAGCACAAGATCCTGAGTTCAATCCTTGGTACTGCCAAAAAAAAAAAAAGAATGAGGTTTTGGATTATGTAAAATATGCAGGTAATAATGAGTTTTCTTTTAAGAGCAAAAATATAATTTTTATTTTTATTTTTCCAGTTTTTGATCCTGGGGCTCAGACCAAGGGCCTTGTATATGCTAGGCAAGTTCTCTACCACTGTACTAAATCCCCAACCCCTAATTTTAGCTTTTTAAAAATTAGATTCTTTAACAAAATTTTTTTAAATTTAAGTAAAAATATATAACTTTTTAATCCAAGCATTTTAGTGGGGAGGGTTGTGTTTTTAGTAAAATTTATCAAACGTCTTCCCTGTCTGGGGCTAACAATATACACTGAGGAACCAGATGAAATTCTTGATCTTTTGAGGGCTCTCTGCTGTCACACTTCGCTGACTAATAGAAATGTTTCTGAAATATGTTTTATTCTTTCCTCCTTTTGTGAGTATATTTTCTTAGTAACTAGATAAGTCTGACTAGGACTTTTCATGCCTTTGGGAACCACTAACACACCTAAGCCTGAGGCCTCCACCCCTGCAGTTGCAGCTGTGTGGTCTCCTGCGTTGTCTTCTGCCCCCACAGGTGCCCTTACTGCTTATAGCTCTCCCTACCACCGATTTTGTGGTAGAACACACTGGGATGTTCGTCTTTGCCAGGTTTCCCCAGTTTTTGATCTCCACTTTCATTTTCTTGGCACTTCTTCATTGCTTAGCTTTGGCTCTGGGGGAACTTGGTTTTGATAACCTTGCCAGCCTGGTGGATGCACTCGTTTTGTTGTGTTAGTTTACACAATTAGATTCGTCACGTACAATGAAATCATTTTCACAGGAACCTCATAAGGAACTAAAATGTCTGTTGTATTTGTTAATGTAGAGACATGCACAAATGAGGCTGGTCTAGGGCCGGTAAGCTTTTTCAGAACCAGGAAGAATTTTGCTGAGGCATTGCTCTTGTTTCTTATATAAAAAAGAATTGACATATTATTATCTTATTTATTTATTTATTTATTTAGAGACAGGGTCTCACTTTGTAGTTGAGACTGACCTGGAACTCACTATGTAGCCCAGGCTGGTCTTGAACTCACAGTGATCCTCCTGCCTCAGCTTTCTGAGGGCTGGGATTACAGGCGTGAGCCACCACACCACGCCCGGTGACATATTATTATCAAAAATGTAGTTTCTACTGTTTTTTAAAAAGTGTTAAAACATTTATCTTCATTTCATAGATTTTGTTTTGTTTTTTGAGACAGTGTCTCACTGTAGTTCAAGCTGGCTTCAGACTCAATGTGTACTGCAGGCTGGCCTTGATTTCATGGTGTGTACCACCTTGCCGGGCACATTTCAGAGATTTTTAAGGAAATGCTTTACCGCTTGTGCAGTGTCAGCAAGAGTCACTCATTGTCTTATTCAGTAATTTTTATGAGTGGTTTCTATGTGAGTGTCATCATCACCAGACGGCCTGAGGAAGTCTCCAGAGAGGAGTTGGGAACCTCACTCTGCCCTGAGGAATAGATATGTTACCTCTCATCATGGAAAAAGAATTTCAGGACATATCAGTGTGAGGCATAGAAAGATTTATCAGTTGGAGTTAGAAAGTAAGGGAGTGTAGGGAAGGGGCTGTAACTCGAGCAGCTGGAAGGGACACACTGATAAAGCAGGACCTCGGGTCTCTTACACCCTGACACTACAGTGCAGTGATTGAGCTGGGCGTGGTGGCGCACGCCTGTAATCCCCACTCAGGAGGCTGAGGCAGGAGGATCGCTGTGAGTTCAAGACCAGCCTGGTCTACTTAGTGAGTTCCAGGTCAGTCTCAACTACGTAGTGAGACCTGTCTCAAAAAAAAAAAAAAAAAAAAAACAATACAGTGAGTGAAAACACAGCTAAGGACATCACACAGAGATCCTGCAGTCTCACAGCCATCTGACTGCAAGATGTTTTGGCTTTTTGCTGAATTTGAGTGTTGCAGTTCTTGGTGAAAGATGAAATTGTATTGCAATATTCATGGTATACCAACATGATTATTTCAGTTTCAGGACCTTAACTCCCTTTGCCTGGGAACCTAGTAAGCAAATTGTTGATTTGGTTGGTTCTGGAAACCAGAACAGTTGTAGAACTTGTAATTTAAGCTACAACTGTTCTGTCCTGAAGCCTAAGACTTACAACGTAGAGCACCAAAATGTAATGAAGGTGGTGTGCTGCAAAATTCAAAGTGACATGTGACCCAACCCCATGCTTGTAAGAAAAGCCCATTCAGCTCGTGGGAGTGAGATTTTTTGTGTTCTAAATAAGTGATGTGCAAATTGAATAGTGGATAAATTTTACAAGAAATAACTTTTTTCTTTTTTTAAAAGGTGATAGGATCTCTCTGTGTTCCACAGGCTGGTCTCAAACTCCTTGAGTGGTCCTTGTGCCCCAGCTACTTGGAAGGCTGAGGCAGCAGGAACACTTGAGCCTGGGAGTAGAAACCAACCTGGGCAACATAGCAAGACCTCATCTCTAAAACTAACAATAGCTACAAAACCAACCAGTCAGCACCTGCAAAAAATATTGAAAATAGTTATAGTATTTCAGAGATCCCCATGTGAGCAGAGTTTAACATGATATGCCATAAGGAAATTATTCATTTTTCTGCATTAACACGTGTGTGTTAATAAATAATCTATTTGTAGAAATATATATTTAACAAATCAAGTGCTTCAGGTGAAGTAATTTTTCTCACACGATTTTGTTATTTCTAAAAGTTATTTCTAAAAGCCACATCACTAAATGCTTGGAACTTTTTAATCTGGATGAGGGCAGCTCATGTTCCCCTACTCCCTGTCTAGATTAGCAGCGATTCCTTACATGTCTTCAGGTCTACTTATGTCACGTGGAATAGAATGTAGGGGAGGGTATAACCTTGCCCCGTCTAGCGGGGAGAAAACCCAGGGATCGCCTGTTTTTAATTTGTGCCAGGTGGTTTTACCTTTGCCTTTTGTTTTTATCAGATCCTTTACATTTTCTAGTTAATGCATCTCTTGACTGTCATGTTTCTTGTACCCTATCTTTCTCTTTCCTTTTAATTACTTTTTTAAATTCTCATCTTTACTGCCTGCACCTTTCCAGAGCCACCAAATAAGTTTCCTCATCCTTTGTTTCATCTCAGCCCTGTCAAATAATCTTACATTATCACTGTTTAAGGCTGGGGTCTCAATCTGCTATTTAAAAGAGCCAGCTACGTAAATATTGGAAATAAATGAAATGACTTGGATGTAGAGTTATAGGGAGGTTTCCATGCCTTCCCTAGAAGTATTCATTGTTTAAAAATATTCTAAGTCAAATACACCCAAGGTCTCCATTTAACACACAGCCTGTTGTGCACACTCCTGCTTTAAAACACTACATTATTGGTCCCTTCCCATGGTTCCCTGTAACCTCAGGGTTACTCCTGTACACCACTACTTGACTGGATATTTAGGACTCTTGATAATCTCTCCCACTCTTCCTTTCCTGTCGTGTCCTGCTGTCCTTTGTTCTCAGTCTATACCTGTATTGCAGTCAAACTGGTCCCGTGCAGCCTTCCAGGTGCACCTTGCACATTGTCACCCCTGCTCTTTGTCTTAGTTCTGCTCTGGAGTGATGAATCTTCTTCCCACATCTGTTTCTTCCCGATCCTTAACGTACAGGTCCTGTCTTTTTAGCAGGTAAAGTGTCAAGTAAGGTACCAAGCTCATGGTCAGTATTCAGTGAATGGTGGCTGCTGCCGTGTTTCTTGGTTACTCAAGTCCATAATGTTCGTTCCTTTGGAACTGCTATTCAGAACATCAGTGTGGGAGGAGCTGGGGCATCATCCCCTAAAGTTTTGTCCAGCTGCAGTTTCTCTTTGTAATTATGGGACCTGCACATACTGTCTTCAGCCCTAAATTACAAGTGCCTTAAGGGTAGGGATCCAGTGGACTATATCTTTGTATCTGTACAAAACCAACATAGACCATTGTAAACAGCCATTCTAATCACTAAGGCCACCCCCCAGTTCACTAAGAAAAATAAATAAGCTTTAAGAACAGACTTGGATTTGATTATTTACACAGCAAAGCTGTATTTTTATTTTTATTTTTTATTTTTATTTTTTTTTGGTACCAGGGGTCAAACTCTCAGGTCCTTGTGCTTGCGAAGCAGGCAGCGGAACCACTGAGCTAAATCCCCAGCCCATACATTTTTCAAATAAGAATATGCTAGGTCCTGTCTGTATGTCAGTTCTTTCTTTGGGTATTCTTTGCTCTTTGTCATATTTATCAAACATCTATGTGATAGAAACTGGGAAGGCAGCTGTGAACACAGATGAAGTCCTTGCTTTCATGAAGCTTATTTTCTGAATGTAGAGACACATGATAAACAAGTTCATGTAAAATAAACAGTACAGTTTGAAATATTGGTAAGGGCTGTGAAGTAATTTCAGGAGGAGGAGGGAGAGGTAAAGTAGAGGAACTAGCAGCTATTTAAACAATTTTCTGGAGATTAAAGTGTCATGGTACCTGACATTCTTACCATTTCTTACCTTATTTTTCACTTAGTAAATTGTCCCTTTCAGCAAGCAAAACAAATTATAAAAACATAAGACAATACCTAATCTACAAACTTAGATATATTATAAAACTTCTATTTTAACAAAAATTTTCCTTCTTAATTTTAAAAAATATTTGACATTGCTGGGCATGGTGGCGCACGCCTATAATCCCAGCACTTGGGAGGCTGAGGCAGGAGGATCTCTAGACTAACCTGGGTTACATAGTGAGTTCCAGGTCAGTCTCAACTGCATAGTGAGACCCTGTCTCAAATCCCCCCCCCAAAAAAAATTGACATTGATGTACTTAGTCATAATTTGTTAATTTGTTTTTCCTATTTTGCACTCTCTTCTTACTGCATTGTTTATTTTTGTTTTGTTTTCTTTTTTGAGACAGGGTCTCACTATGTAGTTGAGACTGATCTGGAACTCACTATGTAGCCCAGGCTGGTCTCAAACTCACAGCGATCCTCCTACCTCAGCCTCCCAAGTGCTGGGATTACAGGCGTGTGCCACCACACCGGGCCTTACCGCATTGTTTAAAGATTTAGCATTGTGGGTCTGAGATGAGCACTACTACCCGAGATTGAACTTGGGTCCTTGGGCTTGTGAGGCAAGCAGTGACACCACTAAGCTAAATCTCCAGCTGCAGAGCTCTACATTTCTTTATGGAAAATGCTTTCCTTTTTACAGCAGTCACCTTGGGTCCAGCTGTGACTTGTCCTTTCAGTTTGCTATAGTAGTAGCCATGTCATTAATCTGCTTCCACAAAAGGTCTTTCATCCAATTATCCCCTCCCCCACATCTTTAGATTGACAAATTTAGCTAACAGTTTAAATTAGCATCTCCTTGTTCCCCACACTCATTGGTAGTGGGAATTAAACTTAGGGCATGCTAGGCAATCCCTTTATAACTGAACTACATCTTTAGCTCTTTTTTAAAGTTTTGTTTTGAGACAAAGCCTTGTTAAATTGCCCAGGCTGTGCTTGAATTTGTGGTCCTCTTGCCTCAGCCTCCCGAGTAGCTGGGATTATAGGCATTATAGCCAGCTCTTAACTGTCATTCTTTTTTTTTTTTTTAAATTACTACATGTTTGCAATACATAATGATTACATTCCTTATAAGGAGTTGGTACAAGTACATAACACAAATTAATTCTTTTTTTCATACCTGTCCCCTTCCCACCCTTTTCCTCCTTCCATCTCTTGGTCCCCTTCCCCTTTGCAAGAGATCTGTCTCTCTTTTTATTACTTAAGTATCTCTTAACTGGAGAGACATGTAAGGTTAGGATTTCTGGTAGAGGTCTAAGTTAGTTTGGAAAGACAAAAATATTAGTCTAATTTGAAAGTTCTGTTCATCTCACTTCAGTTGTAACAAAAACATATGACACAAAGAAAATTTTAATCCTCAATAAAAATAAGGCCTTTTCCAATTAGTGAAATGACAAGAAGTTTAATCTTGAGTTTGTGTTCAAACTTCGCTAGTTACTGGCACTACAAGCTTAATTGTGTTGCTCAAGTTCTTTGAGGTTTTGCTTCTCCATTTGTAAAGTAGGGCTAGTGGTGCCTGCAAAACAGGGTTCGGAGATTGAATGTGACGGAACGTAAGGACACAGAGTGTGCACATTCAGACTTACTATGGAACCTACAGCTAGTGCAGTGAGCACAGACCTTCACTTGTTTTTACTTTATTATATTTTTGGCATTGCTGGGGATGAAATGCGAAGCCTATCTTGTGCAGGCCCAGTAAGTGAGCCTCTGAGTTACATCCTAGCTTATCCCTTTTTTTTTAGCTAGGCGTGCTAGGGATAAATCTGATATGCACTTAAATGATGAAATCACTGGCACTTAAGGTTTTTATGATAAGCTGATATGATTTAAGAATGTTCATTTTCCAGTTCATTTTTTTTTCCTGGCGTTAAACTCATTATGTAGCCCAGGCTGGCCTCGAACTCACAGCAATCCTTGTGCCTCATCTCCTGAGTACTAGGGTTACAAGTGTGCGCCACCACGCCCGGCCAAGTTAATTTTCAAGCATGTGTTCTTATTCAAAATTTACCAGCCTCGAAGTTCTACATTGAGTAAAGCTGGTATCATTAAAGAATATTTAGTGTCTGTTTTCTCCTTTAATCCTGTCAGGAGGCACTTCTAATTGCAGTGTGTTCTGAATATTTTCCTTGTCATATTAAGAATTCCAGTAGAATTGCAAAATAATTTTGTTTATATAGCCAGTTCATTCTGAAAATGCGTTTAAGATGGTTGATGTCTGAGGGGAAGTACAAGAAAAGCTATTTATTTGCAAATATAGAGGTCTAGGCCAGATGGGATTTTTTTTAAGCTCTGCATTTATTCATAAGAGTGTCACCAGTAACAATTACTTTAATTATAACCCAGCCATTCTTTTTGTCTTCAGTAGAAGGACTTGGTATATCGTGTTTGGGTATGAGAGCAATTTGCTAATTGAATTGGGAAATTAAATGTAGTTTAAAAGCTGTATTTTCAAAATTTTAAAAATCTTCATCTTTTCTAGCATACACCAGGCCCTGCCTTCAATCCCTAGCACCAAAGAATAGTTACCTAATTAAAAATTCTTCATCTTTTTTGATACCAGGGATTGAACCCAGGGCTTTCGTGTTGAGTTACATCCCCAGACCTTTGTTTATTTTTAATTTGGAAACAATTTCACTAAGTCACTAAGTTGCCTGGGCTGAGTTCAGACTTGAAATCCTTCAGCCTCAGCCTCTGAGAGTGCTAAGACTGCAGTGTGAGTCCCCACAATCTTGTGAAATTATTCATCTTTTCCTACTGACATTATGATATCAAATGCAAAGACATGGCCTTTAAAGAACAATTTGAAGTAGACACATTGCTATGTGTTCTAAATCGGTTGCCCAATCTATTTAGAAACCCCTAGCTTTTAGTGATGCCGGAACTACCAACACTGACCGCCCCCCCCTCACTTTGTTTACTTGCTCTTCAACTGTGGAATGAAGGCAAACCCCACCCACCATCATTTCTTGCTGTTTTCATCCTAGTGCCCTGAAGTAGTTAAGTAGGACTTTGGTTTTAGGTGTAGGTCCAGGACCTCTGCTCTAAGCCATTACAAAAACAAGAAAGGACAAACCCTGTGAGTCACACCTCCTGACTGAAGAGTTTCCCCCTTGACTGGCGTCTCCTGTGCTCCTCAGCTTGGACCCATTGTCTCTTGTTCTCCACCCGAGAGCTACAGGACCAGAAGGCAGTTGTAAAAGAAAGACCTAGAAAAGATCCATAAGTAAGACAGAGGGCTAACAGAAAAGAGCACAGTCCTTTACTTCAGGCACTGGAGCAGGCTTCCTTGAAACAAAGATTTTGAATGGGGGAAAGAAGGCAGTGAACTTAGAATTTTATCCAAGAATTAAGGCATGAGGGGCAAGAGGGATCAAAATAAAATGTTGATACATCCACAACTATAATTTATCATATTGTCTCTTTGTGTCTGCTTTCAAAAAACTGTCCAAGCTCATCACTACCTTAGCAAATAAGATGGAATCACCTGATAAGGCTCATGTCCCTTAACAGTGGGGCTTCTAAAACCAAACACAAGGCTGAACATGAGCCAAGGCAGGGACCCAAGTGCAGCCCAAGTGGCACATTCTGTGCCTTTCCAGAGGACTTCAGGAGCTTCTATCAGCATTCACTTATTTGTACTTGCAATATTATTTGATTTATTACTTGCATTTGTTTCTTGAATTTATAGACTCAAAATTCCTATCACAAAGATTAGTAGTAATGCCATTCTGGGGCTCATTCTTAGAACTACTCTTGATAGGACTTTTTTCCCTAAGTTAAAATGGCACTTGAAGCTGGGTGCGGTGGTACACACCTGTAGTCCCAGTTACTCAGACAGCTGAAGCAGGAGGATCACAAGTTCAAGAGCAGCCTGAGCAACTTAGCAAGACCCTGTCTCACAAATAAAAAGGGCTAAGGATGTAGCTCAGTGGTAGAGCACTCCTGAGTTTGATCCTCAGTATTATAAAACAAACAAAATCCCAGCACCTTACTCAGGCACGTACAAGGGCCAAGGGTCTATCCTTATCACTGAAAAAACCCAGAAAACAAAAACCTTCCATGGTGACTGGTCCAGTGGCATGTGCCTGTAGTCCCAGCTGCTCTGTGGAGGCTGAGGTAAAAACTGCGTGAGTCTTGGATTTAGGACCAACATGGGCAACGTAGTCAAACCTCATCTCAGACAAACAAAACTCCTGTGGCAGGTGACTTCACTGTTAGTAAGTGTATGACTTTAATTTATGGAGAAAATATTGAGTGAATCTATGAGCCCCTTCTCCCTTGTAACAATTAATAAAAATAGGGTATACTGATACATCTTTAGTAGTAGTAGTTATGTATTCATTAAAATTTTGTTTTCCATCTCTTGCTTTAGAAGCTTACTAGGTTTTTGTTCCTTCTCAGTTTCAGCAAGGTGCTTGCAGTCATTGCTCCCTGTTGTATGAAAGAGTTGTTGATGTTGTTGCTTTCTAAAGAGAGATTTAAAAGACTATTCTTTACATATCTGTTCTTGCCATTTTACTGTTACTAAAGTACTTTATTTTTTCCTCAGAACAAGGACACCTGAATTATGTATTTCCTATAAAAAGAATAAATTGCTGGCTTATTGATTTTTTGTTTGTTTTTTGGATAATGGTTTCTCTAGATCCGTGTTCAGAGAAGCTAAGGAGCAAACTATCTGTAATTATTTGGCCCTAAAAGCCCTGAGTTATAAAAAGAGCTAATAGAATCTATAATACTTCTACATGGCACATTATCAGAGATTACTGACTGAACTGAAATTCACATTAAGTATTTTATGCATTGATGAGGTAAAAGACCTGACAGTCAGTCCTCACCTTAGTGATCTGAGCCAAGTCACCGTCATCCACAGTGCCAGGCCCACAGTGCCCGTCTGCGTCATCATCTCTAGCTTGAAGTCAGCTGGCCGCTCACAAGTCACCTTCTGTGAGTGACTGTTTCCCACCTTGGAGTCGTTTAGCAGCTGAATGGCAAAGGGTTTTGTTTTTACTTTTCGATAAGTAGGGCATAGGGAGGAAAGAAGTAGCCCAAGTGAAACCTAGAAGGCAGGATAGAGAGGACTAGAAGTCGGGGGCTGAGGAGGTGTTGGACAGCAAACTTCCATGAGGGTCAGACTGTCATTACGCTCGGCTTTGTGGCCTATTGAAATTACTCATTCCTGCCATTCTAGCCCAAAGCAGCCCTTCACGATGCATAGATGAAGACCTTGACTTGTGTCCCATTAAATGTTATTTATAAAAATAAACCCAGCACTAAAAGCAAGACAGGCTGTAAGTGATCATTTTACACATAACTGGGGAAGTTCTGCTACAAAGCAAGGTAGTTAAGGGAAGTCTTCTGGTATCCAGTCTGCTGCACCCTGCTCATACTACCTGATCCTGGGCAGTTCAGGGTCGAGAAAAGAAGTTGTGGGTTTAAACTTCTGTATTTGTCAGTCACCTGCATGGAAGTGAAAGTTAGGCTTAAATTGTGATTTTTTAAAAATAAGAATTGGGGCCGGGTTTAGTGGCGCATGCCTGTAATCTCAGCACTCAGGAGGCTGAGGCAGGAGGATTGCTGTGAGTTCGAGACCAGCCTGGGCTACATAGTGAGCTCCAGGTCAGTCTCAACTACACAGTGAGACCCTGTCTCAAAAAACCAAAAAAAAAAAAAAAGAATTGGGTATATTTATAAGATTCAAGTTCTCTGTTGAATTAGCCTCTTTTTGCAGTTACATGTAAAATATCATTGGAATGTCCCACCTTAACACAACAACTGGTTCCGACAGGTTGTTCCTGCTGAAGGACTGGTATCTATATTAAAGAAGAGGAATGATTCTGTAGGAGATCATCCTGCCCAAATGCAGCAGAAACCATCTAAGCGAAGAGTAAGATTCCAAGAAATAGATGATAATTTGGATCAAGGTAAACTGATCAGCCCTGCACCTAACAGTTTGCTGAATGAATAAATTGTTCAGTACTCTGGAAGGCTGAAACTACGATATGATTGTTTATTAACATGATTTGCAAAAGAACATATGAATTTGGTCGCTTTATTGTCTCAGAAGGAAACATAAAAAAAAATCATCTTAATTTTTTTTTTTTTTTTTGGTTTTTTGAGACAGGGTCTCACTATGTAGTTGAGACTGAGCTGGAACTCACTATGTAGCCCAGGCTGGTCTCAAACTCACAGCGATCCTCCTGCCTCAGCCTCCCGAATGCTGGGATTACAGGCGTGCGCCACCACACCCAGCTCATCATCTTAAATTTATTTTAAAGCATTAAGTGATCAAGTTGCAAAATTCATCTTATGGTCAACCTGTGTAATAGTCCTCAATGTGGAGAGCTCATTTGTTTCTTACGATAGTAGTTCTTTTTTAAAAAGTGAGTTTGCTGGGCCAGGGCTTTAGCTCAGTGGTTCTGGTGCCTGCCTCTCAAGCACAAAATGTAATAGTCCTCAATGTGGAGAGCTCATTTGTTTCTTACGATAGTAGTTCTTTTTTAAAAGTGAGTTTGCTGGGCCAGGGCTTTAGCTCAGTGGTTCTGGTGCCTGCCTCTCAAGCACAAGGGGCCCAAGTTTGATCCCCAGTACAAAAAAAAAAAATGACTTTGCTGTTTTTGTTTTATTTTCAGTGGCCAGCTAATATTCTTCCTTTATGATAGAATATTTATGAATTGCAAGTGTGTTCTCTGCAGTGATTTCTTCTTTATCTATCACAGAGCCATATGAGTATATAATTGCATTTGTTTAAAAGTCCTGAAATCATTTATGTTTGATCTGGAAGGTTATACGCCAACTTTAACAGTGTTTACCTCTGGAATGGTAGAATTAGATTCTTAGATACTTTTGTGCTTGAATTTTTTCAAGGGGACTTTATTAAGTGTGTTCTCTGCAGTGATTTCTTCTTTATCTATCACAGAGCCATATGAGTATATAATTGCATTTGTTTAAAAGTCCTGAAATCATTTATGTTTGATCTGGAAGGTTATACGCCAACTTTAACAGTGTTTACCTCTGGAATGGTAGAATTAGATTCTTAGATACTTTTGTGCTTGAATTTTTTCAAGGGGACTTTATTATTTATATATATATTATATTATTTATATATATATTACTGTAAAAACTTCAAGGGGCCGAGGTAGCTCTGGTGCTGTGCCTGCCTGGCAAGTGGAATGTCCTGAGCTTGATCCTCGGTACCAAAAAAAAAAAAAAAAAGCTTCTAAATAAGGTCTATTTGTAGAGATTAGGTTTTATAAAATGTTTCTTATCATAAAAAATACTATATGCTAATCACAAAAGAATTCAGACAGTAATATAAAATGAAAGGTATAAGTCCCACAGCTCTTACATTCTCCTTCCCTAAATACTGGGTGAAGTTTTTTACTCTCTTAAGATGTGTTCTGTGTGTATGTGTGCATATCTTTGTGTACACACACTGACAAACATGTCTTGTTTTTTAAACACAAATGAGTTCCTTATACTATCAGATAACTTATTTTTTAAATGTGATCAAGAATTATCTACATTATTCTGTGAGATAACATTAAATGTACTTCGTTTTGTTAAATGATTGTATAGTGTTCCATTATATAAATGTAACATAATCAAACTATTCCACTATAACTGGACTAACTGGGTTATTCCTACCTAGATTTTTGTTATAACAAACTGCTGCAGTTACTAAGCTTATAGATACAATTTTGTGTGTTGCAGAACTCTGTAGAACAGTTCCTAAAAGTGGACTTGCTGTGCTAAACATGAAGATGACAGGTCCTAGCAGGCCTGAGACAGTCCTGGCTCGTACCTGTTTGTCTCAGTGTTGCACTCAATTTAACAGTGTATCTAAAGTGTCAGTCTGGAGCATAAATTCATTTTAAATTTTGATAGATGTTGCCAAGTTACTTTCCCTAAAGTCCACACACCCTCCTTGTGCTGCAGGTCATAAAACTATTTAGCCTTTCTAAAATGTTTTTTATTTTTCTTTAATTATGAGTGATCATTGAAATTTCCAACCAAAGAACAGTTATCTTCCTCAGTATAGAAAGACTGATGTGGATGGATTTTTTATAAAGACAAACCTCCCAGAGTTGCTAAGCAAAATTAAAAGAAATCAGTATGCTACCAAAACTTCACTATTGCCCTAAGTAAAAATACTTGAGATCCACCACGGAGAGCATTTTTATTCTTGAATATAAAATTGACTTTATTTAAGGTAGTCCCATAATGTGAACTCCCAAGATACTGTAATATTGAGGCTATAATGGTGTGCTAAAATAATACCATGCACATGTTAGAGGCGTGCTGCCATTTTCTTCTTTCTCGTGGAAGTGATACGCATTGTACAAAGTGGCTGGTTCTGATTTTAGCATTCACAGACTTTGCCGATGTGAATCTTTGTAGTAACTGATGTGCGGATCTTTGCTGAGTCGTTGACAGCACATGTTCTCTGGCTGTGTGTCCTGACCTCAAGGACTAATATTATAAGCAGTCCATTACCAGCGAGAAGAGAGCAGATACTGGGGTTTCCATTTTGATGAAAATCTAACCTCTCTCTCTTCTCATGTTTGCAGATGAAGTCGGAGGTGGCTCCTGTATTTTATTGATCTTGCTGTGCATAGCAACAGTTTTCCTTAGTGTTGGAGGAACTGCATTATACTGCACTGTGGGGGACATGGAGTCACCTGTTTGCACAGACTTTGCAGACAACGTGGATTTCTATTACACGAAGCTCCTGCAGGGAATGGCAGAACTTAAACACTGGGTCTACCTCTCCTAGCGCCATTCAAGCGGACAGGCATGTTGGCAGTGAGAGTGAAAGATGTGAAACTTTCTCAGCAGCTTTTATTTCAGGAGTTCTGAAACATTCCCCCTTCCCCCCAGCAAGGACATCAGAAACAGCCACTTTTTAAGTGGCAAACCGAAGTTCTGAGGAACTTTCTCAGAATAACCCACATAATAAGGCAAATATTGATCTAAGCATTGTGGACTGCGGGAGTGGTCTTTGGGGAGGCAAGTGTATTCATCTCTTCCTCACTACTTCCCAGTGTGATGAGCACACTGAGCAGAATATGCAGGGCGGTCTTGGAAACACACTATTTTTAGCTACTTTGTCAAGCTAAAAGTGGAAGGACACTTGTGGTTTACATCTCTCAGTCCTTAGAAATTGCTTCAGCCATCACGCAAACCAACAGTGGTTAACTTAATGATTTCAGTGTTATTTTTAGTTAATTTTGAAAGCTATGTCATTTAGGTTTCTTGCATTGTTTCCAATTTCTGTTCTCCTTTTCTGTATTTGAGTGCTTTAAGCAATTATCTGGAGCAAATGTCCGATAAAGAATAACAAAGATTATCTTTATTCTTTTAACTTTGCTATGATGTGCAGAAAAAATCTTTGAAGAAAGCTTAATTGTAGAATAGATGAATTATGGAAATGTTGGCCCTGACACGAATAACTGTACAGATATGTGGCATTTAACTTGATTGGGTAGCAAGAAATTAATCACAGGCCTAAAGGCAAATTAAAGAACTCTCCCTGAGTCTTGGACCACAGTTCCGTCATGGACTCAGTGCTTCCTGAAGTGATGGATGCTGGACTCAATTCTGCAAACGCTTGAGCACCTGTTATGCTCTGAGAATCTAGAAGCCAGAATATGAACATAAATAAGATATAATTCCTGCCATATAGGTTTTAATTCATTCAGTGCTTCCTGAAGTGATGGATGCTAGACTCAATTCTGCAAACACTTGAGCACCTGTTATGCTCAGAATCTAGAAGCCAGAATATGAACATAAATAAGATATAATTCCTGCCATATAGGTTTTAATTCTGGTTTTATGTAAAGTAAACCAATACTTTGGCAAGTGAACGTAAATCATCGTATATAATTCAGTATTCGCAGATCATGCATTCAGCTGTTTTGATTGTGCATTCATATCATGGGCTCGATTTAGACCACAGAGTGGGTCATTAAACAGAAATTCATTTATACCTTAAATAGGCAATTGTCTAGTTTTTGTTTAAATCTGTCAGTTAGGTGGCCTTTCCTTTTTTAAGGAATAGCGGTCTAATATCTGGGAAGCCTTGCTTTGACTTTTTTATATTGTAGACAGCATTTTAAAAAAACCATGAATTATAGTTTTTTAGCAAGTGATCATTACTTCCTGTTTTTCTATTAGGTTCATTTGAAAGAAAAAGGCAGGCAATGACTTCTAGTTGTTACTGGCTGGTACAGTATCTCCCTTTGTGCTTTTGCTTATTTATCTAGATATATAAAATTTAAAGGTCTTTTTATATAAGTTGAAAGTGTTTTGCTGAGCATGTATTTGGTTATCCCAATGCTAGATATTTAATTATTATGTACGTAGTATTTTGATTTTCTATAATTTCAGTTCAGTGTGTTTTTAGGATTATTTTGAAATTGATGTTTCATTTTGCTTATAATAATACTGTTTTACTTGTCTCTATCATGTCACCATAAACTAATATTTTCAATGGTTGTAGATCAAAGATATTTATTTAGAATGTACAAGACAATGAAATTTAGATTCCTTATACTTAAGGCTGATTTTATTAGAAGATTATTTTAATGTTCTATTATAAATTTTAAGAATTTGTACTCAAACTGTATGTAAAATATGTAACATGTCCCACCGTACTATCTTAAGTGGTTCTATAAAAGACCCTCACAAGTTCTACTGTGGGCCTCCTCATTATATCAAACTTTTTCTGCTTTACCCTCATAATTTCTAGTTGCAAGAATTTAGTAACCCTTTTTTCTAATTATTTTATGTCAAGAAGTTACAATCTCCCTCCTGCTTACTGTCAGTCGTGTATAATCTCTATATACCGTGTATATTTATCTATATACCACCTAGCCAATTTTTCTGAAACCCAAGATTTCCTGGGAAGCTTCACGTTGGAATGGAAGAATGGAGGTGAGGCCTTGCTGATCGGGGGCCTGGCTGTGTTTCAGAGGCCATGGGTGAACACATCACATCAGGGGACAGTGATTTGAACTCAAGAGCACAGTACATAATAGTCACTTATTGCATGAATTGGAGTAATTCCACCTGGTGATGAAAGGATTGTTAACTCACGCATAAAAATATTCATCCCGTTTTACCAAAATGTAATTTCTTCTCCCTTCAAAGTACTGAAAACTATTTGTAATTCATCTTCCTTAAGAACTGTATTTGAGGGTATCAAATCAAGCTTGTAATTTAAAGTCTGTACCAACAAAGTGTCTTAGTAATTATTTGAACTTCTACGTATTGAAAAAAATTGCTTTAAAGCAAAAGTAATTTCAGGAATTGTTCTGACCCCAAGTAGATAGCCATCTATTTGGGAAACTAATAGGTCCTAAGTAAAAGCTCCCCTCCTAAAATACCTCCTCCATCTGCCTGGCATGAGAGCTGAAATTCATTCTAAAAATACATTATTTTAGATTGGAAAATCAAAATCCTCTGGGAGGTTTACTTTCTCAAGCTATGAATTTGTGTAGTAGATATGCAGAGAATTTTAAATTTGAAAGTGGGCCTTTTTTCTAAAGACAGGTATGAGTTTAATCTCGCTCGAATGGCAGGAAGATATAGAACAAGAGTAGAAGGGAGGAAATGGTAGGAGTTAAGAAGAAAAAGTAGAAAAGAGCAAAGAAATTCTTTAGCTCTTAATTGTTTTGCTGACCTGTTCCCACTACAAAGAGAAACTGAATCATTTCTTTGGGCTCAATTATTATTAACTCTTTTTGGGGGGGTACTGGGTATCGAACTCAGGACCTTGTGCTTGCAAAGCAGGCAGCAATAGCACTGAGCTAAATCCTTGGCCCTATTAAATCATATTTGTGTAATACTTTCTACAGTGTTTGTAGTGCTTTAATATTCACTTAGTGCCTAGCAAAGTGAAGATATATCCCTCAAGTCCAACTCTAATGTCCCCCAAACCTATTATACTTTGTATCTTTTTATCCTATAGTTTTGCCTTCATCTTCAAAAAGGATAAGAATGAGGCTCAGCGAGGCTGAGCCAGGAGGATCACTTGAGCCCAGAAATTTAAGAACCACTTGGGCAGCATAGCAAAAATGTGAGCAACAGCAACATCTTAAAAAGAAAAGATGAATCTGGGATTTGTGACACAAATTCTCATGTCATCTACTGTCTTAATAACATCAAAGATGAGCATTTACTGAGTCTTATATCCTGACCTTCTAAAAGCAACAGTAAGATAGTCCTCGTGGAATTCTTACAGTAAAGCTCCCTTGGTTTAGGCTACTGAAAGGCAAGGTACAGTAATTACAGTCAGATTACAGTCATCTGTTTTCTCTGATCAGAGAAGAGTCACTCCTGAACATAGCCTCGTGTCTGTTACCCTGAGATCAGTGCAGAACCATGAACAATAGTGTTTGTCGCTGTCTGTACCTTCACAGATACTGGAATGCCTGCAGTGTGCCTTGCACTGAGGCTGCAGGAACAAGGCATGGTACCCACTTAAGGGAGTTAGCATCTGGTAAGGGAAAGGTATTTGCAAAGAGGGAAAACAAAAGAAACTGAAGAGCATATTACTCGTGGCAGTGGAAACTCAAGCTTTTTTTTTTTTTCGCTTTTCCTTTTTGGTACTGGGAATCAAATTCAGGGCCTCGTACTTGCCAGGCAGGTGCTGGACCACTGAGCTACATTCCCAGCCCAAGCTCATTCTTTCCACTCGTGTGTCATGCACTATTAGGAATAAAAGAAGTCCTGTGTAGGTCACCTGCGTGGCAACACGATAGGAAACTTGAGAGGACTCTTTCCTCACAGCCAAAGCTGTAGTAATTAGTGCTTTTCGTTTCTAGTTAGCACTTCTAGCATTAATAGATGGCAGGTTTTCCAGCAGTGGCAATCATCTTTGCAGGAGCCTTCCTCAAAATAGAAAGTCTGAATTACCCTGAATTGAAAATTTTCTCACCAAAAAACAATCCAGGTAAGTTTGGTCCGTCATTTCAGTAAAATATAACACCCATCCTACCTGCAAGTTACTCTTTTCAAAAGGAGAGACTACTGCCGAGTGTGGTGGCTCACTCCTGTAATCCCATCACTTGGGAGGCTGAGGCAGGAGGATCACTGAGTTGAGACCAGCCTGGACTACATAGTGAGTTCCAGTTCAGTCTCAACTACATAGTGAGACCCTGTCTCAAAAAAAAAAACAAAAAAAGACTACTGTTCTCTTCATGAGACCTGAATTGCTATATACCAAAACACAATAAACAAACACAAAATTCCTTAGGAGCTGGGAATGTAGCTCAATGGTAGAATGCTTGCCTAGGATGCACAAGGCCCTTGATTTGATGCCTAACACCCCTCACAAACACATGCACACAGATTTTTTTAAACTAAATAATACTTTAGCACATCAATTCTGAAAATATGTAAAAAGTAATACATGTTTAAATGAAATTTATCCCAAGAATACAGTGAGTTTAATATTTTACATTCAGTGTAATTATCTTAAAAATCCTTGTGATCATATCTCTTTTCTTTTTTTGGTGGGGGGTTGAGACAGGGTCTCACTATGTAGTTGAGACTGACCTGGAACTCACTATGTAGCCCGGGCTGGTCTCGAACTCACAGTGATCCTCCTGCCTCAGCCTCCTGAGTGCTGGGATTACAGGCGTGCACCACCACGCCCGGCCCTTGTGATCATATCAATATACAGCAATTTAATGTTCCTTTCATATTAAAAACAGCAAACTGGAACTAGAAGTCAACGTTCTCAATTTGATAAAGGCATTTATGAGAAACTTACAGCTTATAGTAAATATTTAGTGGAGAAAGACTAAGAGATTTTCTTCCATTAATGAGAAACTTAAAAGCTAATGGTAAATATTTAGTGGGGAAGGACCAAGAGATTTTCTTCCTAAGATCAGGAAAAAGGCAGGGACCACACACCACACACACATCCTGTACCAGGGATTGAACTCAGAACCTTGCACTTACAAGGCAGGTGCAGGGCCACTGAGCTAAATCCCCAGCCCTGCCAAGGACCATTTCTCCCCTACCCTCCCCTCTCCTCTCCTCATACCAGGGATCAAACTCAGGTCCTTGCGCTTATGAGGCAGGCATTGGAACCACTGAGCTAAATCCCCAGCCCAGGCAAGGATCATTTCTATTCAACATTATACTGGGTCCTGTAGCAGAAAAAGAGATCCCAGTGAGAAACACAACTTACCATGACAAAATTGTTTATGAAGAGAATCCCAAAACTTGACAAAATGCAACTAGAATAAGTGAGTTTAGCAAGGTTACAGGATCAATATACAAAAATTTAGTAGTTTTTCTGCAAACTTTTTTTTCCTGCAAACTTAATGGACCATTGGAAAATAAAATGAATTTACAAGAAATTTTTTCATTTAAAACAGCAGTTTTAGGAGCAAAAATATGAAATGGACAAATTTAACAAAATAGGTGGCAAAACCTGTATACTGAAGTTGATAAGACATTGCTGAAAGAGAAAAGCTGAATAAATGAAAAAATAAATTCTGTCCATGAAGTGGAAAACTCAGTATTGTGAGCAGTTTTCTCCAAGTCAATCTGAAGATGAGACACAATTCCAACCAAAATTACAGAAATTTTTAGATACTGTTTAATTTTAAAAATGGGGAAATGCAAGTGACCTAGAAGTAAGAACAAAATTGGAAAACTTCTATTTCCTGTTTTGAAGATGTAATGCTACAATAATCAAACTAGTATAGTGAAAAGATAGTCCAGAAATAGAACTACATGCATACATTCAAATGATCTACAAAGGAATCAAAACAATTCAAAGGGGGAAAGAAGTCTTTCAGCAGATAATGCTGGGGAAAACTGCATATCCAACTGAGAAATGAAGGTAGACTACCTCACACATGGCAAAATTTTGAAGCATGGATATAAGTATAAAAAACAGCTAGAAAATATAGGAGAAAATCATTGTAACCTTTGAGTAAACATTTTTTAGAACACAAACTATAAAAGGAAAAAAATCAGTAAACTAGACTTTTAAAACATGCTTTCCAAAGGACAGGGCTAGGAAAATAAAAAAGCAAGCTAACACTTGGGAGAAAATACAACACATTTATATGGAAAAGACATATCCAGAATAGAGATCTCATGCAAGTCAACATTTTGACAAATAACTTTAAAATGCTAAAGACTATATAATAGAATATGTGAATGGCTAATGAGCTCATGAAAAGATGCTGAGTATTAGTCACCAAGAAGATGGAAATTAATGAGCCACTGCTAAGAACCCCCAGGAATGCAAAGGTAGTTCAGCATAAGAAAATCAATGTAATATTGTTAGAACACTGGGGGGGGGGCACTCACATTACTATCAATAGATGTAGAAAAGATAGTTAACATGACAAAGACACTCCTACTTTTTTTTTTTCTTTTTGGTACCAGGAATGGAACTCGGGTCCTTGCGCTTGCAAGGCAGGGGGCAGAACGACTGAACTAAATCCCCAGCCTTCAATTTTTATCTAAAAACAAACTAGGAATAGAAGGCTACTTCTTCAGCATGATAAAGGACACTTAGGAAAAACTCACAGCTAATACAATAATGGTAAAAGACTGAAAGTAGTATAGTGTCATGTGCCTGTACTCCTAGCTACTCATGAGGCTGATGCCAAAGGATTGCAAGTTTAAAGCCAGCCTGAGCAACTTAACAAGATCTTGTCTCATTTGAAAGAGAGTTTGTGTGTATGTGTGCATGCTTTCCTCTAGATAATTAAAAATTCTCAAAAATTTAAGGCTGGGGAAAGATGTCAAAACTATCCAAAACAACCTACATAGTCTCCACCAAAGTTGCAACCATTTTTGTTTGTGTTTGCTTTTTGAGGAGTCATCCAGTTGATATGACATTTCAGGGGGACCCAAGTAGCCAAAGCAGTATTGAAAAAGCAAGGTTGCAGGGCCCATGCTTAGCAATTTTAAAACTTACTACCATAGTACAATAATCAAATCAGTGTGATACTGGCATAAGGACAGACAGAGAAAAGAGAAAATTCAGAGTGCAGAAAAAAAAAAATCTGTCCAGGTTATTTTTGACAAGAGTACCAAGTCCATTCAATGGCGCAAAGAATACTGTCCTCACCAGATGGTGCCATTAGCAGGATTTTCACATGCCCACAAATGAAGTTGGACCCCTGCTTCACACTGTGCACAAAAAATTGAAAATGAATCAATGACTTAGATGAGTTAAATCCATAAACTCCAAAGAAAGTATAGGGGATGGACTGGGGATTTAGCTCAGTGGTTCTGCCACCTGCCTTGTAAGCACAGGGACCCAAATTCAATCCCCAGTACCAAAAAGAAAAAAATATAGGGGTAAATCTCAACTTAATTTGGCAGTGGATTCTTAACATATGGCCCTAAAAACACAAATAATGAAAGATAAGTTGATTAGAAAGTTTTTAAAATTGTACATCAAAGAACGTTACAAAGAAAAGACAATCTGAAGAATGGGGAAAGTTGTACATATATTTGCTAAGGGTTTAATGTTTAGAATTCGTAAAGAACTTGTAAAGCTCAATTTTTAAAACCCAATTTAAAAATAGACAAAGCACTGAAATATACATTTCTCCAAAAAGCTATACAAATGCACAATAAACAAAAACTCATCATCCATTGGTCACTAGGGAAATACGTCAAAACCACATTGAGATTAATGAAATGGATAAATCTTGAAAACATGCTAAGCAACATAAACCAGACACGAACAAATGCTGTATGATTCCATTTATATGAACTATCTAAGGAAAATTCAGAGAGACAAAAAGTAAATGAGGTTACAGGGTATGGGTAAAGTGAGAAGTTATTGCTTAATTGTACGATATTTTTGTTTGGGGTGGTGAAAAGTTTAGAAATGTATATTGATGGTTGCACAACATTGAATATGCTTAAAGCCACCTAAAGATGGTTAAACATGGGCCAGGGATCTAGCTCAGTGGTTCAGTGGCCTGCCTTGCAAGCTCAAGGACCCGAGTTCAATCCCCGGTACCCCCCACCAAAAAAAAAGATGGTTAAGCTGAGTGTGGGGGCACACACCTAATCCCATCACTATGAGAGGCTGAGGCAGGAGGATGGCAAGTTCAAATTCTGCCTGGGCAATTTAATGAGAGATTATCTCAAAAGAAAATAGAAAGGGGACTGGGTATATTGAGCAATAGTAGGGTGCCCCAGGCTCAGTCCACAATACTATAAAAAAGGGGCTTTTTATTACATGTACTTTAACACACTACCAAGTGATGTGGATGTGGAAAATTCAAATTCTCATCCACAGCTAGTGTAGGAATATGAAATGGGACAACCTTTAGAAAAAGGTGGCAGTTTCTCGTGAAGTTGAATATACCAAAATACCACCAGACTCAACAGTTCCACACCAAGGTTCTTACCTTAGAGAAATGAAAATAGGTCCACACAAATATATTTACACAAATTTGTTTTGTTTTGTTTTGTTTTCTGAGACAGGGTCTCCCTAGGCAGTTCAAGCTCTCCTTACTAGCTATGTAGCACAGGCTGGCCTTGAACTCACAGTAATCTGAGTGCTGGGATTACAGGTGTACACCACTACACCTGGAATATTCACAAAGGATTTTTTAAGGGAAAAAGCACCTGCATTTTATTAGTGTTCATAGGCACTGGCTCTCAGAGAACCGGCTGGCTGGAACCTGGGTGAAACCAAAGCAGGGACACTGCGGACACAACCAGGTAGGACTTGGGGTGGCCCAGGGCATGAGCCCAGCTGCTGTATCTACACAAACATTAGCAGTAGCTTTATCCATGATACTCAAGAGTGGAAACTCCCATGACCACCAATACAAAAGAATACTATGCAGCCATAACAAAGAACAAACTGACTACACCAGAATAGTTATTCTGGATGAAAGAAGACAGAAAAAAGTCAGTGCTTCCCTAAGGGGTGAAGAACGGAGGGGGAATGGACTACAAGGGGCTCACAACAACGTCATGCATCTTGATTGTGCTGTTGATTTCATAGATCTACGCATCTTTCAAAACACTTTAAATGAAAGCCATTATGTGCATAAATTATACCTCAATAAAGTTGTTCAAAAAAAAAAGACCGTTCATTTGCAGCTTCATGGCATCTCAAGGAGCCATGAGGGGCCAGAGAACCCCTTCTGACCTTCAGAATACCTTGTTCCCTTCCCCTGTTGTCACTTAATTGGGTTAGAAGAATTTGGGGAGGTGGCCTCCAAGGTCCACTCTCATTTGTGTGAGACCTAACTCCTCAACTGGCTACTAATTCTGCTGTGATGAACTCACTAGTTCTAAATGCCTTGATTTCGGTCCTAATTCTGTTTTCTGCTTTTAGAGCCCTCTACCTCCTCCTCCTGAGACATTGAGCTGGCGATTTAAAACTTTTTTTCTACTTAATGCAGATCTCCAAATTCCAAATGCAATCTAATTATAGATATTATGTAAGGACGACTCACTCTCCCTCTGGCTGGGATGCATTGTTCAAAAGTGAGTGTTCATGATTGCATTGCTTTTCTTAATGGCCTTGGATCAAAGGTCAGGAAGGAGATCCACAGTTAGGGAGAAAAAGCAGCTTGCATCCCTCGGCGGTGACGACAGCCCGTGAGTGGCTGGTTCTTATTTTCACACTACAAGACTGATGATTCACAAGATCTGTAAAAACCAAAAAAAGAAAAAAAATATCTTTGCCTAAGCTGCTGACCTGGGTAGGAACTTGGTCCAAAAATGACTGTAAATATAGATAATCTTTCATTCCCTATTTCATTTCCTTCCCCTTTGTTTGAAAAACTAAATATTGGGATAGAAATAATAGTTCTGTCAGCCCCGGAGAGGAGACTTTCAGGATATGGGTGTCTTGACGATACAGATGGGCCACAGAGGGAGGCCTGAGCTTGGAATCTTCATGATGCATGAAGCCCTTCCAGACTTCAGTTCCCTCATCCATACACTTTCTAAGACAAGTCAAACTTTCAAATCCTCTTAATTCTTGGCAGGCATAGTGGCGCATGCCTGTAATCCCAGCACTCGGGAGGCTGAGGCAGGAGGATCGCTGTGAGTTCGAGATCCGTCTGGTCTACATAGTGAGTTCCAGGTCAGCCTCAATTACATAGTGAGACCCTCTCTCAAAAAACAAAAGACGAATAAACAAACAAGTCCTCTTAATTATTTGAATATCTAATAGTATTCGACTCTCAGTGAGAAAAGAAAACTTGTATTCTGCCTTCAGTGGCGGTGGGTTAGGTTGGGTGGGAGCTCTGTGAAGCTGTTCTTGGAGGTAAGAAGTGGAATCTACAGCTGATGCAGACCTGAAGCACCTACGGTGCCCTCTTCCAAGAGACAGCCTGCTGGACAGCCCCTTGTCCATAGGTCTGGAGCCTTGGGTGACACTGCCCTGTGATTCCAGCTATGGTCGGTTAGATTGAGGGGTTGGTGTTTTAGCTTCATGCACCCCTTGAAGCAAGAATATGAGCGAGCACGTGACGAATGAGAATGGACCCTCGGGAGAGTTTATCTCCACAACAACACAGAATCAGGAGTTCCGTAGTATCCGCCCAAGCACACCGCTTCTCAGATAATTTAATTTGGAGGAAATAGTCTGCATCCAGTCCTGGAAGGGTGGCAGGGAAAAAGGATAAGGCCAAAGAGTCCGGGGAGTATCGCCACTGCTGCAGAGAGAAAGTCTTCTGCTCCAGTCACCAAGACAGCACCCACATGACGTTCAGTTCCAGACAGCTGGGTGCTGGGAGGATGTTTGTTATTACAAGCGCTCCTTACACAAAGCAACCTGGGAGTTTCAGCGGCTTACAATAGAGAAACGAAAGATTTTTCCATTTCCAATTGAAAAGTTGAAAGTATCTGTGTGTAGCCCACTGCGCTCAAGGACCTGGGCTCTATCCCTGATACAAAAGGGAGAAGGGCTGGGGATCGAGCGCAGCAGTTCTGCCGCCTGCCTTGCAAGCGCCAGGACCCGAGTTCAATCCCCGGTACCAAAAAAAGTAAAAAAGGAAGGAGGGATGAGAGGAAGGAAAGATGAAGGAAGATGGGAGGGCAGTAGGGAGGGAGGGAGGAAAAGAACGGCCTACAGTGTTTCTCCTGGGACTGGCACTGCACCCTCCTCTCTTGTTGTTTAGAACTCCGTACTTTTGAGCATCGCGACTCTGGTCTCACCTATGGAAAGAGACAGCACAGGTAATTTAACCCCATCTACAAGCCACGGACCCAGGGGCACTGGGTATGCAGTGGTGCTGTACTTGTGAGAGCTACTCCATGGGATCCAGCAAAGACAGAGGGTTTACTGGCACTAGTGTCTAGGGTTGCCCAGTGAAATACAGGATATCTATCCAGTTATGGTGTGGGCGATACTTATACTGATAAAAACCTGAAATCAAAAACTCTAAAATTATCTGAAATTCAGATATAACTGGGTAGTCTGTATTTTGTTTGCTACATCTGGCAATCCTGTCAGTGCCACAATGTGGTACTGATGTGAGATCCAGGGAAGAGAGGGTCTTCAGGCCAGAAACACAGAGAGGATTTGTCACTAGGAGCTGTGCAGAACAGCTTTCTGCTCCCCTTTCTGGATTCTCCAAGCACCCCATGCAAACAGAAGACATCATTGCCTCAGCTCTGAGAACTGTAATGTGCAAGAGGGCAGATAGTGGCCGGAATTTGTTGGCGTTTTTGATTCTCATAACTCTGTAGAAGTTAAACTGTTTTTAATCTTTCACAACAGTGAAAACTTAATCATACTCTAGAATGCAATGCAAAAAATAAAAGTACTCTACCTGAAATAAAAATCTTGCAAATGTGGCTCTGTGTGCTGTGAGTTCTACGGTTCCAAGTCATGCTCCCTAGGCCAAATTCACAGAATACTGTGATTTGCTCCTGGTTTTCAGAGAGCACTGGCTGAAAACACAGCTGAGAGAGAGCTTATGATACCCATTTTGTTACATCTCTTAGGTCATCTTATTTTTATTCAGGCCTTGTTCCAGGTATGAGATTGCTGTCTGCATCTACCGAGCTGACACCCGATTGTGCACTGTAAGAAACTATGGCTTTTTATTTCAGTATATTACTAGGCACAGCTTTTTTATCCTCACAGCTTTTCACAGACAACTGAGGCTCTCTGTCCTTTTGTTTTCACTGGGTGAGCCAGACTCATCTTCATGAGAGCTTTGGTTTTCTCTGACCTTCTTTTCAGGATGGCAAGTCCCATTCTGTGTTAAAACCATTACTCATATATAAAAGTGCATTAGTATTAGCTGTAGCCAGCCACACACCTCCCCCTTCCCTTCTGCAGGGATTGATAAATTGATGAAGGGCAGGAGGGGAAGGAGCAGCCAGTGTGACCTCTGCAGCCGCAACACAATGTGCAAGTGACACCGGGCTCTGGTGTTGCCTGGGAAGGGAGTGACCTCCTCTGGAACTCCTTGGCCACTTCAGGAAGGAAGAGTAGATTTTAACATGGGGCGCAGCTTACGTCGTATTTGCTGGTACATCCCAGAGCATCCCGGATTTGTCTGAGGAAAAGCCAAGTAAGACTAGAGCGGAAAATGATGCAAGATAACAGAATTTTAGAAATCACACACAGTGATGAGTATGTGTGTATACATTTTTGTTTCTTTTTGCTAGTAGGCAGACAGGGAATCAACACTTAAGGGATGAATAATTTAAATAATAAAACAAATGGAAAATGCTGAGATGGTAAAAACAAAAATTCCAAAGTGGAGATGGGGAGAGAGCAGGGGCGGGGCCGGGGGAGCTCCCTTCCTTGAGGGACCTTGCCCGAGGCCTGCGCTTCTGTCCCTATGAACAGAGGCAGATTGGGAAGCTCCGCAGCAGCCCTTGGAGACCTCCTCAGCCCCAGGAGGGGACAGCTCAGCCTGGGTCACTGCGGTTTCTGCATCTGCTAAGGAAACAGATGCCCTGCCTGGTATTCATGTCGTAAATTTTCTGGGATCCATTTCTAAAGGTATTTAATTGTTTCATTAGTACTTTCAGTTCTTTTTTTCTCTCATTGAGTTTATTGGTACATTTTAGGTATACCGTACAGTTACATTCATTATTGGGATCTTGTACCTCCTACATGACAGGTCTTGGTTCTCATTTTTTCCCCTTGTCCCTGCCCTCCCTTCACCTCCTCCTCCCCTCCCCATTTACAAACACTTCATTTCCATTTTTTCATTTTCTCATATTTTTTCTTTTCCCTTATTACCTTTCCCCTACCCTTCCCACTTCCCCTACACCTTTAGCCCTTTTCTTCCTATTTCACTTTGTCAATTATCTCATTAGGATCTTATGTACTCTTATAGTTTTTCACACCAGAGAAACTACTCAGAATTTACACATGTGTGACTTATTTATTTCCCTTAGGAGTATATCCTCAATATGTATCCATTTTCCTACGAATGAATCTAATTTCTCATTCTTTATGGCTGAATAGTATTCCATTTTATAGAAAAACCACATCTTCTTTATCTGGTTTCCAACTGATGGGCAAATGGGCTGTTTCCAAGTGCTAGCTATTACAAACTGTGCCGCTATAACCATAGGTGTGCATATATCTCTGTGGTATGATTCTTTTAATTCTTTTGGAAAGATACCCAGCATAGTACTGGCAGTTCTTTTGTGGAATACTGTGGTAAAAATGAGAAGAACTATTTTTTTTTTAATCCAATAAGAACAAGTAGGCAAGTCAGAACCCTTAGAAGTACTCAGGGAGAATGGAACCTGAGTCTCCAGAACCTGATGCTTTTCTGAGATGAAGACTTTCCTCGCATGACCATGGGACTTTCTTTCTTCTCTTTTCTTTTCTTTTTTTTTCTTTTTCTTTTTTTTTTGTTTTTGTTTTTATTTTTGTTTTTATTTTTGTTTTTTGAGACAGGCTCTCGCTATGTAGTTGAGACTGACCTGGAACTCACTATGTAGCCCAGGCTGGTCTCGAACTCACAGCGATCCTCCTGCCTCAGCCTCCCAAGTGCTGGGATTACAGGTGTGCTTCACAGGGGCTTTCTGTGGGTATGGCAGGCTGAACAGTGCTTCCCCTTCTGAGGGGAGGGGAGGCTGCGAGCTGGGGCTGGAAAGAGTGCGGGGCCTGTTTTCAACAGTTGCTTCTGCATTTTCCCAAAGACAGCCAAACCAGTCAGAAGCCAGGCATGGGGAGTCTCTGCTGTCTTCCTCAGCGACATTCCTCCCACCTACTAATGGTGATGAGGAAGTAAGCATTATTTTCCATAACCCCTAATAAGTTGTCAGCAGAATTACCGGTGCTGTCTTATCAATGCGTGGCATCTCCCGGGCTGGCTGCAGCCAGGCGCTCAGGGCCAGCTGGGCCCGAGCTCTTCAACCAAAGGCACGGCCTGTGTCCCCGAGCCAGCTTTCCTTGCACTAAGAAAGCATGTGCCCCTTGTGCCCTGCCCGAGGAGGGCTGGTGCCACAGCAGGTAAGGCTCAGAGGAACCCTCCGGCTAGGGGAGGAGCTGGCACCTGGAGTCTTACGAGGTGGACCTCATGCTGAAGAGACTTAGAAGAAACACTGCGAATCCTCAAACTAAAGTGCAGAAACTGCCGCATCTCACACCAGGAAAACCCTGCTAGCTAGAGCCCGACTCGCTTCCTCTCTCTGCCAATGAGGGATAGAGACAAAAAAAAATTTTTTTAAATGATCACACTATTGGAACTTGCATTTGTTCCTACTCCTCCTATACCTGAGGGTCAATCTGCAGGGGAAGCTGGGTTTCTGGGTCTTCAGTGCTATTTCCTCGTTGTCTTGAGATGGAAGGGGAGACAGCAGAGAGAAGGGTGGAGAGGACATGGAATGGTAGTAACACCCTCAGAATTTAAGTTTGACGGAGTTTTTTTAAGCTGCTTCTGTGGGTCTCAAAAGCAAAGTGCATGGTAGAAGAGCTGAGGCAGGTGGGTCTGTCTCCCTCCTGCGTGTCCCAGAAAGGCTCATATTCTCTGGGCTTCGATTCTGGGCAGGGTCTGCCTTTTGGGCCACATGCTCAGTGGATCCTACTCCTGTTGTTTGCTCCTTCTGGCTCTTGGGATTGATGCTGTTTGGGGCTCTTTGGCTGGGCTCCAGCCCTACTTGTGAGGGACATTGACTCTCTGCTCTCATAAAGTCAGATCAGTGGGAGGCCCACCAGGAAACTCATCCTTTCGTGCTTAATTCACATCTCAAACATCATGGAAACAAATCGCAAGCCTGATTTCTCTTTTACTCTGAGCTTTCACAGAATTCCCAACATAGCAAGTAAAACGAAACTGCTTTAAATCGCATTCTGTAAGTGGAATTTACTTCCCATTGGAGGGGGCTCTCAAAAAAAAGTAACCTTGGGCTGGGGATTTAGTACAGCGGAAAAGATGGCTTGAGGGCATCACAGCAGGACTCCACCCTTTGTAGTTTCAAAATTGCAAAAGTGAAAGACTGCTTGGAGAAGAGAGCCCCAGTGCAAGACTCCAAGTCTCACTTCCACTCCACCGAGCACGAACAGCCAAAAGGCCTCCACGATGCTGAGTCCTGTAGTCCAACGATGGCTCCGGAGGCAAGACCCAGGGCCTTACTTCCGAAAGCCGTGAACAGCAGAAAGGGCCTCCATGATGCTGGGACCTATAGTTCAGCGAGGCTCCGGGAGCTCGACGGAGAATGAGAAACCCAGGAAGGAACACACCAGGCTAGATGGTAAACAGACCTTTATTAGTCCGGCCAGACGGCACTCTCAGAACAAAGTAGCTGGCTCGGAGAGGCGCCAGCTCAGAAGCTGAGGTCCTTTTTATAGAGGGGTAACATTTTAGGCTTGCAGGCAGGGGACAAAGGTCTGCTGATTTGAGCTGGTGGTCAGCAGCCACGTACTCGGCAGTCACATATTGATGAGTAACAGATACCTATAGGATGGTTCAAAGGCCACCAAGACATTCTGGATGAGCAAACAGTTTGACAACTAACTTGGGGTCTCTACATATCTCATAGTCTAGAACCACTAACTTACACGTTAATCCGGATCCCGACTTCAAACAGTACAAGATTGCCTTACATTCGTAAGCCAGGGTTAGAACAAAGGTCGGGGCTATGGCTACAATGGGAGGGGGTTAGAGCACTGTCTCCTAGGCCCTTTGTCCTTTAGCATGGGCTTGTAATTCAAGTCTTACATCAGAGCACCATATTCCAGAATGGAGGTGACCCAGGGATGCTATTCCTCAAGATTTGGTTCATAGGCACTTGGCCCCTACAGCCAAGAGTGGAGGAAACCTGGCCACTGCTCTATCTGGCAGCAGAACCTGGCATCATCCACATGGCATTGGTTTTAGGCGCATGAAGAATGCAAGAGTTGTGGGGTCAGGAAGGCTTCCACCCAGATTTCAGAAGAAGGCCTGGGAGGCTGGGCAGGGCGCCCCTGAGAGGGCAGCGTGTGAAGCTGAAGGTGCCGTGGAGACTCCAGAAGTCCAGAGAAGACAGGACGTGGATTTTCTGAGGAAAACTGCAAGGAGGGTGCAGAGCTCTCCCCAGAGAGAAGCCACGGGAGCTACAACCACTGGAAGTGCTGTTGGGGTGGAGCCACCCAAGCCCTTTGGAGCTCGAAACCTGCCATCAATTGCCCAGGACGCTGAAAGTAGAACTGTGGGATTTAATGTTCGCCCTGCTGGATTTGGGTCTTGCTTTCTTCCCATTCCTTGCTATTCCCATTTGTGACCTTTGGAATGGAAATGTTTGCCTTGTGCCAATGAATATTAGAAGCGTTTAACTTTCTTTTCATTTATACAGGGACTTGCAGCTAAGAATTTGCCTTAAATCTCAGAGACTTTGGACTTCGACTTTTCAGCAATGCTGAAATTATTAGAACTTGGGCAACTTAGAGATGGACTAAATGCCCTTCGTGTAAAGGAACGTACCATGAGTCTTTGGGGGGGCTGGGGCAGAGTGTTACGGTTTGGTCTAGATGCCCCCCAGCAAGCCTCATGTAGTCAGAGGCAGCTGAATCTAGAGTGTGTGAGTGATGCTGGGATTAGGGTGTGTGATTACTAAACCAGTCTACTGATTGGTTTGGCTCCGCCCTAATCCCAGTAGCCTGGATAAGATAAAAGGGGCAGAAAGACACTGTTAAGGTCCCCTTGTTTCTTTTGTTGCTGTATGGGTGCCATGAATGGGTTTCTCCTCAGTGATGCCCCTCTGCCATGTGCCACTCTGCCTGGAATCCAGCCAATTACAGACTGAAAACTCTACAAACTGGGAGCTAAACAAACCCTTTCCCAGCTGGGCATGGTGGCGCACGCCTGTAATCCCAGCACTCAGGAGGCTGAGGCAGGAGGATCACTGTGAGCCTGGGCTACATAGTGAGTTCCAGGGCAGTCTCAACTACATAGTGAGACCCTGTCTCAAACAAACAAACAAACAAATAAACAAAACCTTTCCCCTTTAACTTTGGGTGTTGGGTATTTTGTCTCACTAACAAGAGGAAAGTAAGTAACAAAGATCCTGTTACAGGTTGGATCTTGGGCGTCCTTCAAAAGCCTGTGTGTTAAAGGCTTGGTTCCCAGGTTGGCAGTGTTGGAAGGTGGTAGAAGCTTGAAGAGGGAGGACCACCAGGAAGTCTGTGTGTCACTGGGGCCAGGTCCTTGAGGGGGATATTAGGAGGCCAGCACTCTCTTCCTCTTTCTCACTTGTAGTTTCCCCAAGGTGAACTGGTATCTTCCACCACAAGCTCCTGCCTTGATGTGCTGTGCTGCAACAGGGCCAATTATTCATGGACTGAAACCTCTGAGATGGTGACCCAAAATAAACCTTAGCTCTTTTTAGGTTGATTTACCTCAGGTATTTATTACAGGAATGGAAAACTGAGTGCCACTGATCCAGGGAACCCACCACCATTCTAAAGTACAGTACCTCCCACCCCTACTGTGTACAGCTCAGAACTGGGCATCCCCAGCACTACCTGGGACATTTCAATAGATGTTAGAATGAACTAACGGTCCAATGAGCATGTGCCAAGCACTGTGTTGCACTATGTTTCTGTGTCTCAGCTAAATAAAACCTCCTGGAGGGCTGGGAACCTGGCTGTTTGCCTTTGTGTTAGGTGCCTTGCCTTCCCAGCAGGTGTTTATTAACAATCATGACGTCCTCCTGGGGGCTGAGGGACTCCCAAAGAGAGACCTCTTCTGGGAAGTATGCTCTAGGTCCATTTCCCAAGTGAGCATTTCCTCTCTTCCCTTCTCCTGTCCCTCACATCTCTGCAGGTAATCTCAGCTATTACCCCTACCGCTGGGGTCCCCAGTCCAGGGCTGTGGGATACATGCAATGAGCCAACCTTACCACTAGAGGGCGAGCTGTGAGTAAAAGGTCAAAGGAACCTTAATTTTTTAAAAAATGAGTATCATCTGCATTGTTTTTAAACCTTTTTATTGGAAGTACGAATTCAATGCCAGACATTACAATGGAAGGCAGTAAGTTCATAAATTCTTTCTTTCATTTATTTGTTTATTTTGTACTGGGGATCGTCGAACTCGGGTCTTGGAGCTTGCAAGGCAAGGCAGGTGGCGGAACCACTGTGCCAATTCCCCGGCCCTGAGGACCCGAAATTTATCACACAAACCCAGACACTTTGGAGCCAATAAGGAACCTCTTATAATTACACCTGAAAGTAGATGGAAAACGGGGTGGCCCCCGCAAACCGGGATGTATGGCTACCCTACCAAAGGGGCCAGGGTCTGGCAGGGAGAAAATGATTCTGAGGGAGGTGGAAACCTTTATGGCTCTAGCTGTTGGCTTGGCAGGGAGTGACTTCTAGGGACCTTCCGGGTAGCTCGCCGTTGTCTGGGGACCTGAAATAGGAGGAAAGACGTTGTCTGCAAACACTGAACAGGTGGCGTTTGTTTCTCTGAGGAATTCCCAGCTGCTGAGTTTACTGTCTCAGCTCTCCCTGTGCCTTCACGGGCAGTTACAGGGTTTGAAAGGTTTCATGCTGTCCAGGTGGAACCTCCTCCACCTGTCGGGCAGCTGCACAATCTGGGACAGACCGCGGGCTGGGCGCTCTTCCTCTGCGTCATTGCTGCGGTTTGAATAAGAAACGGGAATGGCGGACGACCTGGGGAAGATGAACTGCGAGTCCTCCCAGCGCGCCAGACTGGGCTTAGGTTTCATTTTCTTAAGGCTTAGGTATCATTTCCCCGAGAGGAAGCACACAATAGTAATTTTAAAAAATCATTTTCCATAAAAACGTGTGTATTAGAAAATGATGAGGACGAGCAGGTCCTGTGGGAAGATGAGAAGACTTTCCGGAGTGAGAGGCGAAGGACGTGTTCCAAGCAGAGGGAGCTCAGCAGGCCAGAAGACAGCCAGAGAAGAGCCAAGGCCAGAGGGAGTCAGGATGGATGACCCAGTGAAGGCCAAGGTAAGTTGAAGCCTGGGGTTGAGGGCTGTCAAACAGCCAGGCCCCAGTGGCCCAAGGAACAAGGGACCCAAATAAAAGTAGTGGGGTCCTCCTGTCCACGAGTGTGACAAAAGCAAGGTGATAGCCAGTACCACCAAGCCTCTATTCACACCCTGCTGAAGAGTGCCTTTGTTCTGCTTGTGCTGATAATTTTAGAAAGGTTACAATATTCCAAGTTCCTGTAGTCTCACTTCTAGTCAAAGTTTCCCACGTATAACCCCATCGGTTGACTTCAACGTGCCCCAAAGTGGCCTGAGATGTGGTCATTTTTGTATATGACCCCCCCACACCCGCTTTGTCCCCATGACAACCCATTCAGGTCCCCTCCCGCTACTGAGGAACTTCCTGCTTTCACTGTCCAGTAGGCAAATGCTTTTGCTCATGTCTCTGTTGACTCTGCTGTGTAATTCTTTCTGGGCTCAAAGAAGAACCCACCAGCCAGACATAAGCTAATAAGCTAATGAACTCCTCTCCCATTTGTTTTTTACTTCTCTTACCTGATCTTCATGATTAATTTTTCTGCCTTGGCAACCAAAAAGAGGCTGAATGGAGCACATTAAGGACATGGCCAGAACCAGTTCTTAGTTCATTTTGTGTAATGAGAGAAGAGAAACAGAAATATTTACAAGCCAGGCAAAAGTTTGAGAAAGAATTTTGTTTTTGTTTTTGTTTTGATTTTGATTCAGGTTGGTCTTGAACTCAATGTATAGTCAAGACTGGCCAGGAACTTGCAGTGATACCCCTGTCTCTGCTTTCGAAGTGCACCAACACGCCTGGCCTTGAGAAAGAACTCTGAAGCCTGTTTATCCAGGTTAAAGAGAGTTTCTGTTTTTGAAAAGCTCAGATCCGAATAACTTCAGATCATTATCTGACACACAAGCTAAGGGCTAGGATTTGACACCTCTGCTGGTTTCCATAACTACCATCAGCCAAAGCAAGAACTGGGGGACTCAGAAATTTTACTTTTTATGTAGTGGCCAGATTATAGGCAATTTGAAAAGAAGAGGCACAGCCCAGTTGCTCCATCTCTCTTGTGTTTTTAGTTTTCCCCGTAGTTAGCAGGTGGTGAAGTGAGGACTCCTCTCTCTCTCCTTTCCTGGGTTGCTGTTCTTCCCAGCTGTATTTCTTGTGATTCCAATGAGATTACTTGGTGACCTAGTTCCGATTGTACAAGGGCAGCCATCCCCGTTCTTGGATCGAAATAGACCTGAGTGCTTGCTTCATAAATAGCCCATGTTGTGTTTTTCCCAAAGAAGCAATTCCAGAGACCAAGCTCTGCCTGAGAACTTCCTTCTGCACATAGAGGCCACAGGTTAGGGTGTCAGGATTGGGACAAGGACACAGAGGCAGGAACACCAGGTTGGCTCCCAAGTTCTCTAGAGGCTCTTCTGCATTCTCCTTGCCCTCCTGAATCCCTCCCTGGGAACGTCAAGCCTCAGGGTGATACCATCGCATGCTCGTGTAGTTGTCTTTCTCACATCTTGCCTCAGACAAAGCCTTCTTTCAGAAAATTTCCCAGTGTCTGAGGCATTTCTAGAGCAGATGAGCAGTCCTGGGTAGTGTAACACCTCAGGGAAGGGATACAGCCATATGCCCACCTGACTCATCTGCACAGGTTCCTGTTTCAGCTAGACTCCCTTTGGCTGAAGGAAGAGAGCTATGCTTTATTGAGTGCCTATTATGTGCCAGCACTCTGAAGTTTGAAAGTATGGCATTTTTTCGGAAAGTGGAATAGGACAGGGGTTGTGGGAAAGAGTCCTAGTAGCAGCAAGACCTGGAGTTAAATCCCAGTTCTCTGCCAGGGATTTAGCTCAGTGGTTCTTACCGCCTACCTTGCAAGCACAAGGACCCAAGTTCGATCCCCAGTACAAAAAAAAAAAAAAAAAAAAAAAAAAAAAATTCCCAGCTCTCTTCTTCCTAGTTATGTGAACCTCTGCTCATTACTTAATCTCCCTGAGTCTCAGTTTCCTTACCTGTAAAGTGGGAATAAGGATATATCACTTCCTGAAGTTGTTATGATGATTAAAGTAATGCATATAAAGCGTATTGGCACACAGTAAATTGCCAATAAAGTTCAGCTCTTATTGTTATAAGTAGTCATGGGGCCACTCTAATCCTAGGAGCATTGCATATAGAGAGCAATATACAGAAAGTTTAAATCCCAAGAAGTTCCAGAGTCTCTAAGCCTGAACACAGTAGCTCCTCCCATTTTGGCTGGATCAATGAAAGAGCAAAAGTCTGTGTATTTAACTCTTTTGTGTTTGGCATGGAGATTTGTTTATTCTTTGCTCACTGCGTGCTGGGGATGGTGCTAGCCAGTGCAATCCGTGACCTCATGAAGTTTAAAATCTTGTTGTGGAAACAAGGCCAGTACATATAATATTCCTAAGCAATACAAGACAGACTCTGCTGCTATATTATACTTGCTGTAGCAAGTATTATGAGAGGTAAGTGGGGAAATGTAACAATAACTAAGTCCTATTGTGTTCTAGGACCTGGATTAAAAACATCACCTCATTACAGTTGTCATTAATTCTGCAATACCGTATATCCCCACATAAGGGCTCACACTTGGACTCATGAGATTCCGTGACTTTCCAGGGACACGCAGGTAGGAGGCAGCTGAGCCAGAACTTGAACCCAGGCCTCCTGGCCCTGAATCTTCCCAAACAGAAGCAGGTATCATTGACCGAGTCTTGCATAGGGGAAACAGGAGGCCAGAGGGTTAAGTACTTGTCCAAGGCCACTGAAAGGGCTGATTTAAGCTGGGATCAAAACACAGGTGCCTCCATCTCAAGGTCTCTGCCTCTTTGCCCCTTGCAGCCTGGCCTAGATGCTCTTCCTTATGCCAGAGGAGGGCGAAAGCTTGTGTGCCCAGGAGAAGTGGGCACCTGTACTGTTGTACTGGGGCAGGCTGTGCTTCAGCCATAGGGACCATTGCGGAGGTGCTTCCCAGCCAAGGACAGCTGGCCCATTTTACAGATGCAGACGCTGAGGCCCGCGAGCGGCTCACCCCCAGCTCCCCACCATCCTTTTGCCTTGGCTCAGCTCCCCTCACCTGCAGCCCTCTCCCTCCCATTCCTCAGGACCTCATCTTTCCCACCTGTCCGTCACCACCCTGGGGACCCACAGCTGGGACAAAGTCTTGCCAATTGGTTAGGTAGGTACTACACCCATGCTGATCGTGGTCACTGTCCGTTTCCTGGCTCCTGGTAGCATTCGGAAAATGTTGAACGGATGAAGACCTTGATGAGTGAACCGGATCCAGCCAGGTAAAGGTGTGCCTATTACCCGGATAACCTGCAAGAAGCCAGGCCTCTTCCTACTGCCTCTTGACCCGTCACGCCATCTTGTGGTCTTTTGTAGGAAATGCACCATCTCGGGCTCGGACACCCATCTGGGGTTGAATAGACTAAAGAAAGGGCAAGTGGGATTGGGGTGTGAACAAGGCCTTGAGGGGAGCAGTTTAACTTAATGCAGGAATATAATTCAGATAAGTGACCCAAAAGGATCTTTCTACCTCCACGGTGAATGTGGAGAATCCAGTCAAAAATATGAATGGAAAATATACAACCAGGAAGGCTTAGGGTCGCTAGAGAAATGGGTGAGATCCTCCGGTCCCGTTCTCAGGAGCCGGTCGTAAGAACAGACAAAACTGCCACCCTTGTCATCTGAGATGAGTACACACTTTCACAACCATGATCACCATTCCAGGACTTTGCCCCAGCTACCTGCCCCACTCCTCCAGAGCGGGGGTGTGGGGGACCCGGCCTTGTAACCCGAGGTGAGGACTCTGCCCAGCAGCGGTAACACCCCTTCTCCAGAAAGCAACACCAAGCCCAGGAAGTCGCAAGGGCCAGCTGGGCCCAGCGTTGGTCCTTTATTCCGCCGCTGTGTCAAGGTCCCTCGGCCCTATCTAATCAAACTGGCATTCACAATCCAAGAGTCCAGTCCCATTATTCCGATCCTTAATTGTCCGAATCAGGTAGCCCTTGCAGTCTAATTTGAGTAGTTTAGGTTTCCAGGTGACAGTGGCTCTTTTAGGCATTTTCGGGAAGCCGGTCAGGTAGAGTTGTGTGAGCCCAGGAGAAGGGCAGTCCCCACAGGCATCTGGAACTCGCTCTGCCCGTTGCTACGGTTTGGATCCGGACTGCGTGTTACAGCCTCTGTCCTCCTCTCGGTGCTGCTGGGAATGCAGAGGTGGGGCGGCTGGAGGAAGTTTGATCGCTGGGGTGGGCCTGGAAGGGGATGGCGGCACACCCTTCCCCTGCTTTATCTCTCTCTTTCTTTTTTTTTTAGACAAGGTCTCACTATGCAGTTGAGACTGACCTGGAACTCACTATGTAGCCCAGGCTGATCTCGAACTCACAGCGATCCTCCTGCCTCAGCCTCCCGAGTGCTGGGATTACAGGCATGCGCCACCATGCCCGGCTTATCCTTTTACATTTTTATAGAAATTTTATTACATGGGCATAACTGAAACACGAACAACCATGTCAAAACATAATTGGACCAAAAAAATGTAACTGAACAAAAAAGATATCCTAATACTAACCAACTGGGTGAGGAAACCCAAGACCTTGTGCTTGCAGGCAGGCGGCAGAACCACTGAGCTAAATTCCCGGCCCACCCCTGCTTTTTCTTTACTCCTGGCTTGTGATACTGTGGATTTGTTGCACCACGGGTTCTGATCATGACGTGCTGCCTCACCGCAGGCCCAAAAGCTGCGAGGCTCACCAGTCATGGCCTGGAACCGCCAGGATTGTGAGCCAAAATAAACGTTTTCCTTTCTTTTTTCCTTCCATTCTCTCTCTCCCTCCTTCTGCCCCATATAGGGAATTGAACCTAAGGGCTGATACACACTAGGTAAGTGCTTTACTGCTGAGTTTTACCCCCAGCCTGCCCATCTTTTCTTTTCTTTTCTCTTCCTTTCTCTCTCTCTCTCTCTCTTTCTTTCCTTCCTTTTTATTTTGAGACAGTCTCATTAAGTTGTCCAGATTGGACTTGAACTTGTGAACCTCACGCCTCAGCCTCCCAAGTGGCTGGGATTACAGGTGTCCATCACCACATGCAGCTTAACCTTTCTGTCTTTGTAAGTTTATTTCTCAGGTATTTTGTTACAGTGATAGGAAGCTGACTACCATGCCCACTAATGACCAAGGACACACTTGGGCTGGATGATGGTGCAAATATTTCTTATTTTTCCCCTTAGATAATTTTTTACTCTTTGCGGAAACCACCATGGCTGAGCACCTTGAAGACCCCTCTTCCTCTCCTACCCATACTCCAACCCTCAAGCTCCACCTCCCCTTGCCTCCTGTATTGTAGCGGCTTCCCACAGACACCTGTGCTTGCCTTGGACACAAGTGCTTTGGAGCAGAGCACCCGGAAAGTGAACTTCTTTAGTATTAGCATTTATTGCTAGATGTGAACACGTGCTTTACAGTGCTGGAAGACTCTTCCCACAGGGGGCCTGTGTGCCTCCCACAACATCCGAGAAAAATCCCACGTGGACATGCTGAAGAAAAACGGTGTCTGTGCTCTTGGTGCTGCCCTTGTCTTCCTATATCCCGTAATGTCCCTTACAAGGCAGCACACTCCTGAGCAAGGTAGAGGTTGGCAGGACTCTTGTACTTGTAAATGTTTTGCTGGTCTAAAGGTGAGTTTATGAGGATGTTTATGAGGATGATCTCACAAGACAGCGAAACACAGACTCAGCTTGTCTCCTGAGTGAGACCGAGCTGCAATGACTGGGGTTTAGGCCAAAGAGCTCTCGGGTGGGTGCAGAGTCACTGTTTGTAGCCAACACGGTGGGAAGAGTTGTTAGGAGAATGCCCAGGGGTGCTTCTGTCTGGAGAGCACCCAAGCCAATCAAAATTTACAGCCCTGGGGCAAGGGAGCCAAAGCACTCCACTTGGTGATCTCCACAAGTTCTTCTTCTGAGGGGACTGCTCAGCAAAGAGAAATCAAGACCCACCTTTCACAGAGCAGGAGAGTGAGGAAATAAAATGCAAAGGAGCAAATGACAGTGTATAGTACACCAGACACGTGTAAAATAGGGTCAGAGTACCTGCCCTGAAGGTTGCTTAATAAGTAAATATTTCCTTTTTAAAAGTTTTATGTTCATAAAACAAAAGTAGCACCTAAGCAATCCTTTATTATATGACACACTGCATACTGATCTCTCTCTCTCTCTCTGTTTTATAGGTTGTGTCATCTTTGTGGTCACAGGATACATATTACTTGATATGTTCAGTTTGCAGTCATTTACAGCGTTTTGTTTTTCTCTTTTTCGTACTAGAATTTAGGAAAGATTTTTGTGTGCAGCAATGCTATTGGATTCAGAGTAAATACAAAAAAAAAAAGAATAAAAACTGTTTTGGAAATGAAGTATACATTTGTGTATGCTGGAGAGAGGAAGACCAAAGGTACAAGGAATGGGACAGAATGGGAGGGGTTGGGGACAGAGCTCAGAGGCAGAGCTTGTGTTTAGCACCCTCAAAGACCTAGTCTGAACCCCAGCAGGAGGAAGGAGGGGGGGAGGAAAGAGGGAGGGAAAAGGGAATTTAAAAAATTTCACCACAGTATTATTATAATACCTAAAAAAAGCAACATTCATACTTTAATGGAAGGAAGCAAGGAAAGAAAGAAAAGAAAAGTGAAAATAAAAAGGAAGGGAAAGAAACAGGAAGACCTAAAACCAGCATTTACTGGACTACTCAAGAAGGTAAGGTAGCCAGGCATGGTGGTGTACACCTGTAATCCCAGCATTCGGGAGGCCAAAGGAGGAGAATCCTGTGAGTTCAAGGCCAGCCTGGCCTACATAGAGAGACCCTGTCTCAAAACAAACAAACAAAAATCCCCACAAACGTCAGGTAGCAAAAAGGCATGTCCGATGGGGTAACAGCAAAACTGAGTTTGGGTGGGCACAAAGCTGGATTCCTGGTTTGTCTCTGCATATTCTTAGAAGGCAGAGATGGTAGTCATTTTAAATAACCAAAATACAGTCTTCCCTGATGACTGTGAGTAACATCACGTATGGAATTGGGCAACTTGTACAGGCAACAGATGGCAACCTCAGAAATAGTGTGTCTGGCAGCTAGATGTGGGTGTGTAATTCACTGGAGTCAGTACATGATTAAATAAGTGAGCATTATTAGACATAACACTTTTATCCTCTTTACTCATCTTGGGAATATTTTAATTCTCATTTTAAAAGCATCCAAATTCTGAAACAATAGCTTTTGTATTTAATTTTTGATGCTAATATGTGTCCTGGATTATTTTGAGGCAGTCCCAGATATATCATCACTGTCTGAACCATGGTTTGGTTATGTTGGAGTGTTCCCCAAAGGTTCATGTGCTGGGAACTTAGTCCTCTGTGTGGCAGGAAGAGAGCTGCTAGAACATTAGGAAATGGAGCATAAGGCAGGTAATTAGGTTACAGGGCCATTGCTGGTGGCAGCAGGTTAATGTAGCTCACGACAGGCCCTGGCGAGTTCTCACCAGAGTGTGTTGTAATAAAGCAAAGACACCCACGTGCATGGCCCTTTTCTGCATGTGGCTGTTTTGCTCCCTGCTCCCTGCTGGGCTGTGACGTGGCCAGAGAGGCCCACATCAGAGCTTCTGGATTTGCACTTTCAGCCTCCAAAGCTGTGAGCTAAATAAGAATTTCCTTCTAAAGTACCCATCCCAGATACTGTATTTTGTTATAGCCACAGAAAACAGACTAAGACAATCCATGAAACAGTTGCTTACTCTAAAAGCTAAGAATTAAAAAAAATGTAGCCACGGTACCATTATCACTCCAAAAAATCAACATTAATACTTTAATACCATCAAATAGTCAGTGTTAAAATTTTTCTAATTTGCTTATCATTTTTGTAAAATGCCACATTTTATGCATTAAAAGTATATTTAGTGGGGCACCGTGGTGCAGGCCTGTAATGTCAGTGCTCTGAGAAGGTAAGGCAAGAGAATGAAAGTTCAAGCCCAGCTGGGCAATGTAATGACTTAGCAAGACATTTGTCTCAAAACAAAACTCTGAAAAGAGGGCCGGGGATTTAGCTCAGTGATTCTGCTGCCGTCCTTGAAAGGGCACCCTAATCCTAACCAAACCATAGCCCTAGTCTAGCCCTAACCTTGGCACTAAATCTATTCCCTATCACTAACCCTAAAACTGATCTAATGTTAACATTAAACCTAGCCCTAGACCTATCCTAACCATAGACCTAAACCCAGCACTAACACAGACTTAACCATAACCCTAACCCTTAGCCCAACCCTAACCTTAACTTTCAGCCGTCCCCCCAAGTTCCAGGAATACCTCCTGATGGGGAGGGGAGCCCTCAGAGGACCTTAGGGACCTGGTGCCCACTGCCCCGTAAGAGATAATCCTCTGCTCTTTCTCAGACTTTTGTTTTTGAGACAGAGCCTCATAATACAGCCCAGGCTGGCCTCGAACTCATGGTGATCATGCCTCAGCCTCCCAAGTGCTGGGATTACAAATGTGGGTCACCACACGCTGAAGTTCATGGGGAAAGGGCTTCTGGTTGTCAGCTGTTACACGGAAGGGAGCCTGGAGTCCCACCCTACACATGAGACAGGGTGGGAAGAAAGTAGGTGGAAGCCAGGCGTGGGGGAGCACACCTGTAATCCCAGCACTCGGGAGGCTGAGGCAGGAGGATCGCTGTGAGTTTGAGACCAGCCTGGGCTACATAGTGAGTTCCAGGGCAGTCTCAACTACATAGTGAGACCCTGTCTCAAAAAACAAACAAACAGAAAAATGAAAGTAGGTGGAGACTGCAGCAGGAAGGACCTGAGCCAGATCTGCAGAGGGACTCGTGAGGGGCCCACGGGAGGCTGAATCATCTCCATCGGGGACCCTCTGGCGCAGGGAGTGTGGGTCTTAGGTGAGCTAACCTTAGGGTGGGAGGCATGGGCAGGGTGCTCACCCAGAATACTGCTCTCCAGGCAGCAGTGGTCCAGCAACTTGGCGCCCAGCCACCACCTGGCCCAAGGCCCCTGAGAACAAGGACTAACCAGTGACGACACCGGCACACTCACAGCCACGGGGATGTGGGCTCACGTGGGCCATGCCACCCTGAGCTAGCACAGCAGGGTGGGCTTTGTTGCGGACCCAGCCTGGTGGCCCAGGCGGAGAGGCTGTGGCATGGCCATGGATGGGGGTTCTGGCGTGATGAATCTGTGGGACAGGGCTCCGGCCATTACATTACCTGCAGGGTGGCCTCCTGGGCCTCCTGGCTTGAGGTGAGGGCTGCCCCGCCTCCACCTTCTTCCTCCTAGGGCTGGCTGGCTTTGGTCAGAGGGAGAGGGTTCCAGAAGGTGCTCATGTCTGTGGCCCCAAAGACACAAGAAACAACTCAGGAAGCCTCAGTTTCCCCGGTTTCAAGTGAGACTTTGAGACCCTCAAAGGAATCCCAAAGAGGTCTGGGGGGAAAAGGGACAGGGGACGGGAGCCAGAATAGGAAACTGGTCCCTGCCTGGGGTGGACCTGGTTCTGAAAAGCCTGTGGGCTTTCTCATCTTTGCATCACTTGCCGAGACCAAGGAAACACACCTGTGCCGCCCCTGGGGGATAGGTGTGTGTGTGTGTGTGTGTGTGTGTGTGTGTGTGTGTGT
>NW_022900923.1:12734895-12736903 GCF_012274545.1 Fukomys damarensis
GTGTGTGTGTGTGTGTGTGTGTGTGTGTGTGTTGGGGGGATACCCCGGGGCTCCCTGCAGAGACCACACCAGGGCCTGCTGCTGGCTCAGTCTACACTGCTGCCAGGGCCCAGAGCCCCAGGCTGTTCGGGGTTGGAGAGCCGGGCCAGCTGGGTCCACCACTAGCAGTGACAGTAGGAGCAGTGGCTGGAGCCAGTGCAGCGTGGCCTGCAGCTCCCGGGGGAAGGCGCCCGGGTGTGGGGTGCTGCTGTGCCCAGGAAATCGGGAAGGAAGCTCAGATGGAGCCAGGACCGCGCAGGGTAGAGGTGACCGAGGTATTGGAACGACAGTGGCCTGGGTTCAAATCCTTCTCTGCCGCTCCTGCGCTCACATCCTGATCTGTGCAATGTGAAGGACAGCACCTGCCCAGCAGGTGCAGACATGGGACCTCGGGGTATGGGGCCTGGCACAGAGCAGCTGCTTAGCCAGGGACACCTCTTGCCAGGTTCAGAGTGGGTTTGATCTCTTAAGGATCCTGTCTTGCCTCTGCACTTCCTAAAGTGCCAGCCTGAGTCTGCGCCCAGCTCATCCTATAAGACCCTGCGGCTTTAAGAAGACCTTTCTAAGGGGCGGGGGGGGGGCTTTAGCTCAGCGGTTCCGTGGCCTGCCCTGCAAGCGCAAGGGCCCAAGTTCAATCCCCGGTACCAAAAAAAAAGAATACCCTTCCTCCTTGGGGCCGGAGCCAACTGGCGCCCTTTGTAGCCTTTGCGGCGCTCGGGATACTTGAAGGGCAGAGGGCCCAGATCTTAGGACCCCGGTCCCTGCTGGCTGGAAGCACTGCTGGGGCCCAAGAGGGAAACAAACGCAGGCGCTTCCTTTTCTCATTTGCTACATGTACTGCAGTTAAATTATTTACTCCCCTAGTTAGGATGAGCGATGACCTTGTCTCATTAATCATCATACTCAGTAAATACTTCAGAGTCTAACATACCAGAGGCTCCCTGGAATCGCTTGCTGAATAGCATTAAATGAAGTAACTTTTTTGCTTGTATCTGTTACAGATGTACATAGGTGATTTTTAAGACAAAGTTGAAATTTTAGAGTGGTTTTATATTGAGTGCGCTACAGCTTGGATGTTGAATGTCCCCCAGAGGGTTGGCAACCAAGACTGGAGCCGGCGGGGCCTAGTGGGAGCTTTAGGTGACTGGGGCTCCCTGAAAGGGGATGGTGGTGCCCGCTTCCCTCCCTCCCTCCCTCTTTCCAGGCTATGAGGTGAGCAGTTCGCTCCCCCAGGAGCTGCCACCATTGCCACCCAGGACGCCCACCACAGGAACAGATCCCACCCAAAGCAATAGATCCACGCAGTCCTCGTCTGGCGCCACCAAAACCGTAAGCCAAAATACACTTGTCTCTTTACCCCTGCTATTCTGACAGAAAGTGGATACAGAAGCTTTATGTTTGGGTTTTTGTTGTTTGGTTTTTTTTTTGGTACTGGGGATTGAATTCGGGTCCTTGCGCTTGCAAGGCAGGCGGCGGAACTGCTGCGCTAAATCCCCAGTCCAGGACACACAATTTAAAAAGAAAACAAAAACAAAAACGAGTCAAACTTACATTCATTAGAACTTATCTGCGTGCGGGGTTGGAGGGTAAAAGAATGGCGAAGTCAACACCCTCAGAACCAGAAGTGGTTCTAAGAAATCCAGAGCTGCAATATGGCCAAGCAGTATGTAGGCGTAGAAAATAGAAATGAGGTGAAAGGACACTTAATTGATAGTTTATTTAACCTAGGATGGGCCCCCGGAACTGCCCTGAGCGCGGAACCGAGTCTGACTCCCTTAGCAGGCCCGGCTCCCTGTTGGGAGGCAGACACAGCAAGGTAACCTGGACGCAGCCAGTGGCCTCCTCCGTGTGCTAACAGAGAAGACCCAGGCGTTCACTCCGCGATGCGCCGCACCAGCGCGTTCCGCTCCCGCTCCTCCCAGGCTTCGCAAACCCCCTCGGCGCCGGGCCGTGGCCGCGGAGTCCTGGG
>NW_022900923.1:12737505-12768117 GCF_012274545.1 Fukomys damarensis
CTGAAGCTGGGTAAACAGGCGGCCGGCCCGAGGCCCGGCGCGAGTTCCTCCCCCGCGCTTCTGCCCAGGGAGGACAGGGCCGTTTCAGATGTGGTCGTGGCTTTGTCCACCCCCAAATTAAAGACTGAAATGTAAAGATTTCTTTGCCCCGCCGCGTTTGAAGGTCGCCTTAGCGTGGGGAGCCCCACTGTCCCGAGGGTGAAGAACTGGAGTGGCCTTTGTTCGCTTCGTCCCATTTTACGGCGGGGCTGGCTCCCCAGTGGCTTGAGGTTTCCTGAAACTAGGTTGGACAGGGAAAGGGGGTTTTGAGTTACTTCTTCCCTTTGCCTTATTTGGAGAGTGGGAGAGAAAGATGAGGAATTTTACTGGTAGGGTTGTTTGTTTATGTTGATGAGGGTTGAACCTAGGGTCTCTCTGCCTGCAAAGTACGTGCTCCACTACTGAACCACACTCCCAAACCCTTTGCGCCAAACCTTCGGCGCCTTTTACTTGTTTTTGCTTGCACGAATCCTTCCGTAGTCTTCTTCATTTTAAAAAAATATCAGGTTTGGATTTTTTTTACTCTTTCAGCGCCCACTCATTGTATATTTAGTGAGAGGTCTTTTCCACCCCGGGATCTGTCCTAAGTGCTTGTGAATATACACGGGGAAGCGGAAGGAGGCACGCTCAGACCCTGCCTTTGCCATCTGGGGAGATGCTAACTTAGGACTCCATAGCCTTGAAATTGGATCTTCTCCACTTTAGAGTCTCCTCACACAGGCAGATATCGCCCGATAGAGCTCTGGGTATAATGCATTCTTTATGTTTATTCTTTTAACTCCCTTGTGTATAGCACGAATATAGAATCTTTTGTGGTTATATATAGTTGATGGCTCTCCTACAACTCGTAGTGCCACCACCAACACAGAATTTTGAGCAAAGAGCTTTTGGGCTTTATTTTTCCAAAAAAGATAATTTCACTATAAAAATAACTATTCCATTTCTTTTTCCTGATCAGCAAGACCATACAGGTGCAGCCTATGTATCTACCATTTCTAGTGCTCACATTGTGGGGAATATATCTTGTCCGGTCAAAACCTGCATTCCTTTATTGGGCCTGTTAATTCCAATTATTTTCTTATTAGCCTAGGTGATGTTATCTAGATTGGACGATTTAGAAGTGGACTCTCCTCAGAGTCGTTTTTGTTCTCATGGTATTGAGGTTGACAGTCTCCCTCCACCCTCTATAATTGGATCCCTGTAATTGTTTAGAAGTTGATGAGAATTATTTTTAATTCATAATATAAATTTCTTGGTAGAGAAGTCAGGGCAGTCATCTACTTAGCATCTAAACTTGATCAGAGCACCTTAAAATGGTCATGTTACACAGAATTGTAACATTGCGTGTTTTAGAATCTTCAAAGGTTAGTGATTTTTTTTAAGTAACCCTTAGCATTGACTCCATTTTTCCCCCTAGCTTTTTCCTTTTTTATTGCCTGATTAAAAATGTTTATTTGTAATTTGAGAGTGAGCATTAGCTTTGTTATATTCATATTTTTAGTAAATTTGCGGTCTCTGATTACTATAAAAAGTAGTTGTGGAGTCTCTAATATTGTACTAGGATTTGCTTTATATAAATTTTTTTAATATTTTAGGAAGACCGACCTTATCATCAGAAGTTGGGATAATAATTTGTGATATCACTAATCCAGCCTCCCTTGATGAAATGGCTAAACAGGCAACAGTTGTCCTCAACTGCGTGGGACCTGTAAGTAATCAGCCCTTCTTTCTAGCACAACAAACATTCCATTCAGTTTTAGCAAGAGCTGGTATTTCACACTGTGTCCCAGAGGAACATAAGGGCAGAGGACAGAAGGATTGGTTGAAAATCTTAACCCCATATGGGGAGTTTTTCTTCTAGTGAAGAACAACTACGTGACCACAGGCCCCTGAAACAGGGTCTCAGAGCTACTGCACCCAGGGAATCATGAGCCTGTTTGTCCATTGGTTACAGCTGTGATGTCCAGACTTTTTCCTGTATTTCCTTGCAGTACAAAAAAAAAAAAAAAGTTTGAGTATTCATCCTTTATTATAGCATTCCTGTATTATTCTACAAATATATATGCTTAAAGTATAAAAAGATAGAAACTAAAAAAGCATTCAGTAAATATAGAATGCTTGCTCTATAAACTGCAGCATTCCAGGCAGCTGGGGCACTATGGCGGACAAACAGAAAATCCCTTGTGAAGCTCCATCCTTGTGGGCAGATGGAAGAATAATAGGACTATAGGGATAGATGATGCTAAGTTCTTGGAGGAGAAATGACCCAGAGCAACGATAGATTGGCACATAAGTTTCTTTTAGGTAAATGGGGAAATTTTCAGTGACGAATCAACATTTGAGCAGAGATAGGAAGGAAGGGAGGGGGTAGGCCATGATTATTTTTGAAAAATGTCTCAGGGAGAGCAAATACGCAGGTTCCAAGGTGAGAGTGTGCTTGGCAAGACGGGGCTGTGAGAGGAGACAGTGTAGCTGAGCCTGGGAGCAGGACTGGGAGGTGGGGGTGGACTGAAGAGTTGTGCAGGAGCTCGGTTTTGCAGGCCACCAGCAGGACTTGGATTTTCCTCTTAAGAATGACCAGGAGTCATTGAATGTTTGAAAACAGGTGTGAGCTGATTAATTTTGAGTTTGTTCTTAGAGGAAGAATGGATAATAAGGACCAACAGTGGCATGCTCCAAGCAAGACTAGCACTAGGGAAGAGCAATAGAAGTGGTAGGAAGAGATTGGGCTCAATATATATATATTTTTTGTTTGTTTGTTTCTTTTTGAGACAGGGTCTCACTATGTAGTCGAGACTGACCTGGAACTCACTATGTAGCCCAGGCTGGTCTTGAACTCACAGACATCCTTCTGCCTCAGCCTCCCGAGTGCTGGGATTACAGGCGTGCATCACAAGGTCCGGCTTGGGCTCAATATATTTTGAAAGGAGAGTAGCTTTTGCTCTTACAATGGATGTAAGAAGAGGCCTAGAGGAGGACTTTCAGACTTAGCCTACAACGAGGTGAATGTTGGGATCATTTACTGATCTGTAAAAGCCATCAGAATTGGGGAGACTTTTGAAAACAAAGCATCTAAAACATTAATAATTTTTAAAATGGAAAGCAGGAATATTTTATATTAAATGTATATGCAATTTAAATGTTTATTTAGGTTTATCCCCTTCACTAGCATAGACTCCCTCCACTGTGTAGCCTTCTGTAATCCCTCTGGTGCATACACTGTCAGCCATGCTCCTTTGTCTTCCTCCAATACTCTAGGCAAACCCAGCGCTAATTATTCTGGCTCTAACTCTTTACATGAACACAAGTATCACAGGGTGGCTGGAGAAAAACATGTAGCATGCTGACTCGTCTTGCCTCTAACCTACTCTTTTTTATTTTTTTGGTACCGTGGGTGGAACTCAGGTCCTTGTGCTTATGAGGTAGGCGGCGGTATCACTGAGCTAAATCTCTGGCCTTTAAACTACTCTTGTCAGGCTTTTATCCTCACTGTTTCAATAAAATAGTCTGGCAAGTCCCATCCTGTCAAATCCAGTCCTCATCTTTAGCCTCTCAGCGTTCGATCCAGTCCTCTTTTCTTTACTTGGTTTTTCGACTCTCACTTTCTCCTAGTTTTCCTCCTGTCTGTCATCTTCATTTATCTCCCATGTTGGATCTTTTTGTCTTTCCCCCTCTAAATGCCTGAGGTCTCAGAACTGAAGCCCATCTGTTGGGCATGTGTAAATGAGCAAGAATTATCTGCTTTGTTACTCTGATTTTTACCATTTATCTCATATGAGCGTAAGGCAAGGGAAAATCTAAAAGTATAATAAAATAGAATAGGGATAATTTAATAATAGGAAGTTTCGACCTAAAATTAGCCAGTGAAGTGTGTAAGATGTAACAAAATAATGGGTAGGTTGTGACAAATAGGAAAATGTGTACCCTTTCCATGAGCAACTGCTATTTTTATGAAGTTCAGTAATGCTTTACTGCAGCTTGCCAGTACCTGTAAATAAACAGATTGGCTGAGCTTGGAGGTATTTGAAGTTAGGCAGGTGTGGAAGAGCGGGTGGATATTCCATGTATGTAGAAACAAACGCTGGGTGTGAAGCAGCAGCACGTTAGGGAGTTACAGGGAGTTCAGAGCTGGGGCATGGGGAATGAGGGAATGTGATGTGACATGATGCTTGAGAGCTTTGAAATGCTGGGAAGCTTAGACTTTGTGCTGCATAATGGCGTATGGTGGCACACACTGGTAATTCCAGCACTCAGGAGGCTGAGGCAGGAGGATTGCTGCAAGTTCAAGCCAGCCTGGGCTACATAATGAGTTCAAGGCCAGCCTGAACTACATAGCAAGAACCTGTCTCAAAATTAAAAAAAGAGGGCTGGGGATTTAGCTCAGTGGTGCCGCTGCCTGCCTCACAAGCACAAGGCCCCAAGATTGATCCCTGGTACCCCCCCAAAAAATTAAAAGAATTTATATTACATGATGTAGGCATTGGAGAGCTAATGGGGGATAAGAGTGGTAACAGGCAGGAAGCAGAAGGAAAGATGATGCCAGATTTTTGTTTTGAAATAATAGTTTGGTATTTCCTTGGAAATGGGACTAGACTGGTCCTAGGAATGAAAAAAGCAGTGAAACTAGTTGGATTTTAGTAGCAAATTAGATGTGAGGTGGCAAGATCTGGACTAAGAGGTGGATGTGTAGAGAAATGACCGAGTTGAGATATTTTGAGGGGATGCTTTCAGTGTGCTGATTTTATAAAACTTGTGACTCTAGACCTGCTGGATTGAAGGCAGCTCTGGGAGGGATGGCCCTAATCACAACGGAAGAATAAATCTGCCTCTTTTGTCCCTGGCACTATGCTGAGCTCTTGTGGTTCTTTTCATCATCAGAACAGCCCGGTGAAGTTGGTGCTGTTATCACCCTCATTTTTGTCAGTAAGGAGATGGCAAGTGACTTCCCAGGGTCACACAGTGAGTGCCCCCAGCCCTGGGTTAAATCTGGTCTGACTTGAAATCTTGTGCTCTGGGCTGCTGTGCTCTTCAGCCATTTGTACAACTTTGTCTCTGAGTCTTTTCTCATTTAGTACGCTGGAAAGGATGTTAGGAGAGGGGCCCAGGCAGTCGCGCTCCTCTCCTCCCCTCTCCTCTGTGTGCTAGGAAGGAGGAGTGACGGGTTTAGTGAGAACCCATTGGATTCAGTTTTAGATTTGTCGAGGCTGAGGTGTCTATAGACACAGACACTTGTATTAAGACAAGAAACACAATGTGTTAGAGGTTTTTTTTGTTTTGTTTTGTTTTTTGTTTTCTTTAAAATAAGTGAGGTAATCAGGGTGAAGAGGAAATAAAAGCTGGGAAAATGCAGCCAAAATGAAGTAAGCTTTATGTGTGTGTCATCGCACATGTCCTGTGTTCTACTTGGTCCTAATATTTCTAACAAACCACAGAAACGGGACCCTTATTAGTGAGCAGCTCTGGAGTTAGAGGTTGGAAGTCACTGACACACACATTGTCTTTGGAGTTAGGGGAGTAGGTGGAGTGGGGAAGGAGGAAGAGACACCTGCCTAACCAGCCAGGTCAGCTGAATCAGCCGTGGTGATCAGTGGCATGACATGCTGCAGCCAGATTGCCTTCACATCCCTACCTGCTGTTCTTAACAAGACCGAGGCTGTGGAAGTGAGGGTAGGGAGCGAGGAAAAGATCTACATACTTGTAAAAGTCAGTGTCCTGTCATTTAAAGTGTCTCTTTACTTGCATCTCAGTGGCTGGATAGAAGAAAAAAATGATCTCCTTTCTCCATCTTTGGAATGTGTGTTTCCTCTGACCCTACCTTCACAGAGGGAAAGATTGGTCAGCTTCTTTTAAGATGGCTTGAATCCTGATGTAATAACTATTATACAGTGTCATTTTTATTGTAGTTCCTTGAGGTTGAGCAAAAAGTAACTTGAGCAATCTGATATCATAGATTCGGAATGTCTATTGTAGCTAGCTTTAAACTTACCTCTTCAGACTTTCTCCTATTTAAAAAAAAATTATTATTATTATTTTTGCTAATAGTGCTTTGAATCTCCATGTCTAGCCCCACTAATCAGGAAATCTGTCACTTTTGATTTGTAGTATGTCGTCCTTAGTACGATCTGCCCTTCAGATTAGTCCTTCAGCCTTTCTCACTTGCCTTCTTTGTTTTCCAGTATCACAGTTGGAGTGATATGTCTGTGCTATAAACCTTACATCACTGTCCTGTTTAAAAATCCTTCAGGAAAAAAAATTGAAAAAATGAAGATGTGTTAGCTATGTGCACGTACCAACTCCCCATGAGGAATATAGGCATTAAATACTGCAAACTTGCACCAATAGTTACTAATTTCAAAGAATGCCGCAGGTGTGCCTATTTATCTAGTAAAGATAAAGTGCAAACTTGTTAGCAGGTACTCATTGTCTTTCCCCATTAGGCCCTCGTACTTTATTTTTTGAGACAGGGTCTTGCTGTGTAGTTCAGCAGACTGACCTTGAACTCACAATGTAGTCCAGGCTGGTCTCAAACTCATGGTAATCCTCCTGCCTTAGCCTCCCAAGTGCTGGGGTTAAAGGCGTGCAGCACTGTGCCAGGTGTAGGCCCTAGTACTTTATCTCTTTCCAGGCTAACCTCTCGCCACTTTCTCCTCAAACACTTGTGTGTCAGGTTACAACCTTACGTATACTTTTTCCTTTATTTGAATTTTTCTTTTTCTTGGAAAATCCTTATCAAAATTCAACTCATGCAAATGACTACTTTTATAAAACTTTGCATCTTGTTTTCTGTTAGAGGTAAATATGTATTCCTCTGTAATTCCATCATACCTTTATTATTTATACTGTGATAGCTGGAATAGTATAGGTGCCTTATTTTGTCAGTTTATCTTTAAGCTACTTCATTAGCATTTGATTTTGCTTTTTTTGTTTGTTTTTTGTTTTTTTGAGGCAGGGTCTCACTATGCAGTCCAGGCTGGTCTTGAACTCACAGTGATCCTCCTGCCTCAGCCTTCCAAGTGCTGGGATTACAGGCGTGTGCCACCATGCCTGGCTTGTTTGTTTTTTGTTACAGCATTTGATTTTGTGATAACAAAGACTATATTTCCAGGACAAATGACATTTGGTTGAATAAAGCTTCCCATGCAAGAGTAACCTGTTGGTTTTCTTTATTCCCCTAGTATCGATTTTATGGAGAACCTGTGGTAAAAGCATGTATTGAAAATGGAACGAGCTGTATTGACATCTGTGGGGAACCTGAGGTATGGAAAATAGAAAAGGAAAAGCGGAATTAACCACACATTTTCTGTTTAATGAAGTGGAAATTTTTAGTTCAGTTTTATAGTCACATTTTGAAATTGATGCTACTACTTAGTATCCCGAGGAGTATTCCTGTGGAATCCCATTGATAGTACTGATGGTCAGGTCTTAGCTTTAGCTTTCTTGAATTTTTTTTTTTTTTATCACAACCTCAGTTATTCTCTTTTTATATGGAATGTGCTGATTTTTACTGAATGCTTTAAGCTGAATTAATGAAAATACTGTACTAGCCAGGTATGGTGGCACATGTCTATAATCCCAGCACTCTGGGAGGCTGAGGCAGAGGTATCACAAGTTTGAGCCCATCCTGGGGAACTCAGTGAGACCCTCTCTCAAAATAGAAAATAAATAAAGGGCTGGAGATACAGCTGAATGGGATGGCCTTGGATTCTGTCCCCAGTGCCAAAAAAAAAAAAAAAAAAAAAGCTATGTGTAATTTTTAGAATCAGGTACATTCACAAATATTACAGAATAATCAATGTAAAATCTCCCAGTCTTATTTATTTGTTTATTTTGTGGTACTGGGCATTGAATGCAGGACCTTTTCACTGAGCTACATTCCCAATCCTTCTTATATTTTGAAACACAGTCTTGCTAAGTCCCTGTTACCCAAACTGGTTAAATTGCAGTGTTCCTGCTTCAGCCTTTCAGAGTGCTGGGATTATAGGTGTCCACCACCACAGCTGGCTCAAAAACTGCGTGGCTAGGTGTAGCTCAGCAATAGAGTTTGTGCTTAGCCTGTGTGAAATTACTGTTCATGTTTATTAAGTGTTTGTCAACACTGTGCTAAAACTTCTATATAATTTTTGAAAATATACTTATAAAGTAGTTATCTTCCTTTCTATTTTATAGATGAGGAAATGAAAGTTTAGCAAGGTTAAATATCTTGCTCTGTCACACACCTAGTGAATACAACTGGGACTTGAGGTTTGCCCGCCTATAGGAAGTTGTGTAGCATTATCACCTTTCAAATGATAAATCACGTTTCTGTAGTCTCATTATTGCCGTTATTGTGCCAGTAGAATCTGTACTTAGAAGTTATCAATTGGTAATATATATGTAAAAATACTAGGAAAAGTATAAATTACCAAAATTGACTCGAGGTAGAAAACATGAATTAGACAAAAGTTTTCTATATTATTCAAAGTAACCTGGAGCATAAAAATGATGAAAAGCTTCCAAGTTATCCCACAAACTACCATAAAAGTATATCTAACCCCCCCTAATAGAGCCAGGAGTGTAGTTCAGTGGTGGAATGCTTGCTGAGTATGCATGAAGTTCTGGGTTCAGTCCCCAGCACCATCAAGCAAAACAAAACATATATAAGTACAGCTCAAAAAGCCCGATAAAGGCCCAGGGTCTCTTTTCTCATCATCTTTCCTCCCTTTTATCTCTATGTAGAGATATATGTAATGGTGTTCATCTGGGTAATGCAATTTTAAGTGTTTATTGTTTTAAATTTATTGGCACTTTTTAATCGGTGCAATTTAGATGTACGTAATGATCACATTCATCAGAGGGAATTTGTATCTGTACATAATATATTTTGAGTCTTCTTTTCTCTCATTCGTCAACCCTTCATCCCCTCCTTATTTACAAAAGCTTTGTTTCTATTTTTTCCTTCTTTTCTCATTTTTAATCTTCCTTCCTTTTCCCTTTCTTCTCCCTAGTTCTGCTTCCCATTTGAACATTTTCTTCCTATTTCACAATATCTATTATACCTTTTAGTCCTTATTTACAGTTTCAGTTTCTCACACCAGAGAAACTGCAGTATACATGTGTGTCTGATTTATTTCACTTAGAACTCAAAAAATCATAGTCCCCCATATTTAAAGGTCCAGTCCAAAAAATGGGCATCTGAAATGAATATATACTTTTCAGATGAAGAAATACAAATAAATATATGGAAAAAGGTTTAACACCATTGGGCATTCAAGAGATGCAAGTGAAAACAATACTGAGATCTCACTCCAGAAAGTGTTTTGTTTTTATTTCTTCCTGTATTTAATTTTTATAATATTTTTACATTTAAAATTCATAAAAAACAGAACCATTACACTTAGTGGCATACATATTGGCATACAGTCATTGCGGAATAAATGAAAAAAACATTTGACAGTTAATATTTTGCTGTAGAGCCATTTTGGTTAGCATTTTTCACTTTTTCTTTAAAGATAAATTGTCATGTATTGGTCTAGGTGTTTCTGTAAATGCTGATTCAGTTCTTTTTCTGGATTTGTTTAGTTTCTGGAGCTAATGTATTGGAAGTATCATGAGAAAGCTGCTGAAAAGGGGGCCTACATCATTGGAAGCAGTGGCTTTGACTCCATTCCAGCGGATCTGGGAGTGATATATACCAGAAATAAAATGAATGGTAATTATTGTTCAATAAGCAGTACTTGAATTTGAAAATAAAAGAGCTTTGTGTTTCTAATTGTGGTGAGCTAAAATCTAGTTGGAAAAAAGAAACAGCTATAAGTGGGCAATATTGAAACAATACTGTACTTTGTTTTTAACATAACCCCACCTTTAATAAAATGCTGTTATTGACTTGCTGAGATACAGATACTAGTATAAGTGTTTTAAAATGAGAAATTGTCCAATGTTTTATCTTAGTTATGGTTAGAGCTCTCACATTTCTTAGAAAAAATTTTGGTAACCAATATAAATTCAGACTTTTTGTTTAGAAGTTAATGTATTTTAAGGTACAGTTTACACATAGAGTTAAAAGGTTTTGGGTCAGTTATGTAGCTTACTGGTAGAGCACTTGCTTGGCATATACAAGGCCCTGGATTGTCCCCAGCACTGAAACAAAAATCTTTAGAGTCTGAAGTTTATTTTTTCTTTATGGTAGCCATATATGTATTTTATTGAGGTTATTCCTAAATATTTGATAGTTTTTCTTTTGAATAGGTTTTCTTCATGAGAAGTATGACTAAGGTTGTTTCGAAGTTTTTTTCCAGATACTGAAAACCTAGAAGTCAAAATATAACAAGTACCTCAGCTGATTTCTTTTTTTTTTGGTACCGGGGATCGAACTCAGGTTCTTGCGCTTGCGAGGCAGGTGGCGGAACCGCTGAGCTAGATCCCCAGCTCACCTGATTTTTAATAGAGGTCCGCATTTTATCACTGTACACTAACTTAGGTGGCCCATGTTCTTTCTGTGGATCAGATTAGAGCACAGATTCACATACACAGGCCACATTCTCAAACATCTTAACGTTCTGCGTATTCTCTATGCAGTGGGCAGACCAGCAGCGTTTATTTATGTGGCTGTAGCTGTGCGGTAGTGTCCTGTGATGACATGCATATTTGTTGTCAAGGCCCAATGCTTTAATTTTCTTTTGGATTCTTTTTTTTTGGTACTGGGGATAGAACTCGGCCTTACACTTGAGAGGCAGACAGGGGAACCACTGAGCCAAATCCCTGGCCCTTTAATTTTCTTTTGGAATTAAAACCAGGAACAATATTTCCTAAGCAAATTATATATATAAATATATATATATTTTTTTTTTAATTGTCAAATTTTGAGAATCATTCGATTTTCTTTTCCTTATATTTTTGAGAAACTCAACTGTTAGATATCTAGCCATTGTTCTATATATCAAGTTTTCATGGTTTCTGCAGTTGATTTCTCCCCTTTTGGGGGGCTTTGGATTTCAATTTTTATTTTATACTTATATTTTTATTTTAACAGCCTTGTTTTAAATATTTTATAAGTCATCAAAAGGTGTTTTAGGAGTTTTTTTACATTTGTTGTGAACCATTTTTAATAAGCCCTTGAAAGCTGTTATATTTGAAGCAAGAATGATTCCCATGTAGGGCCGGGGATTTAGCTCAGTGGTTTGGTGGCCTGCCTTGCAAGCGCAAGGACCCGAGTTCAATCCCCGGTACCAAAAAAAAAAAAAAAAAAAAAAAGAGAGAATAATTGCCATGGATCTGATTTTAATAATTTTGTGCTGGTCCTTCCAGAATAAATTAGGTAAATTGTTGCCTCATTGGGGAAGATTCTTAATATTGTCAATTTAAGTACTAGAAAAGATGTCAGTATCAGCAGTTATAGTTTATGGTAAACTCAACTTTCTAGCAGCTTACCTGGCCTTACCTGCTTCATAAGTCTGTATAATAACATAATAAAACTGTCACCTGTACAGATTTTCTTCTCTATCAAGCTTAGTAAAAGTCCCTGAGTGAATAAGAATAGTTTATTGCTTGTCCTAGTTAAATAATGTCAGTTTTTCTTTTACTGCTCTATTCTTTTAGGTACTTTGACTGCTGTGGAAAGTTATCTGACTGTACATTCAGGACCTGAGGTTAGTTTTTCATCGTGTTTTTTCAAGTCAATACTGAAAACGTTTTCGAAAAGATGTGTTTCTCTTTAAAAAAAGATTTAGATTAATTAAAATTTATATGTATTTGTAATTTTTAGTGTGTAAGTCACTGTTTTTGTTTTTTTGTCCCCCCACCCCCATACTGGGGGTAGAATTCAGAACCTTGTACGTGCAAAGAAGGTGCAGTACCACTGAGCTAAATCTCCAGCCCTAAGTCACTGTTTAATTGAAAAAAGATACTAAATTATTTTGAGTTAAAATGAATTTCATTTTTAAAACAACTCTACAATTCATTGTATTAGAATGAATTACCACAGTCCCCACACTAAGACATCTATTAATGTAATTAGTGTAATTAATGTTGTCAGTCAAGAAAACTTAACACCTTAGTGGAAATCAGTGTGTGTGTGTGTGTGTGTGTGTGTGTGTATTTTTTTTTTTTTGTAGCGGGGATTGAACTCGGGTCCTTGCATTTGCAAGGCAGGCTACCAAACCGCTGAGCTAAATCCCCAGCCCGAGTGTATATTTTTGATACTGGTGATTGAACTCAGGGCCTGACACTACTTTTTTTTTTTTTTTTAAAGACAGAGTCTTGCTATATAGTTCAGGCTGGTCTTGAAATCACTGTGTAGTCCCAGGCTGGCCTTGAACTCATGGTCATCCTCCTGCCTCAGACCGCTAAGTGCTGGGATTATAACCCTTCTAGCCCTTTTTTATTTTTGAGATTAAGTTACCCAGGCTGATTGTGAATTTGCGGTACTCCTAGAGTGTTGGGGTTAGAGGGTTATGCCACTGTGCCTGGCAAGTGTGCATATTTTTATTGGGTTCCTAACTTGAAGTTGGGCACTATTGTGACCTTAAATATATGCAGTATATGTAGCCTTACTGAATGTTCAGTCTGTCTGGGAACATAGGACAGTTGCATTCTGGGAGATGACCATAATTTATGGTACTTTTAATTCTCATAGCACTTAACTCAGGTCTAGATTATATTTCATAAAATGTTTTCTTTAAAATATATTCCTTAAGTTGTATAGTAGTGCAAATATGTACAGAAGGGCAAGGTAAAGTGAAACATAAAAAAGATGCAAACCCTTCCCTTAAAAGAGGAAATAATTTAATTTTGGCAGAAGATAGCAAGTATTCGTTGTTAAAAAGAACTGATGAAATACTGTAGGTTTCTAAGAATGTGAAGTCTTTCTGGTTGGGAGGGCAGAGGTCAAGATCTTTTTGGAGAATCTGGATATGGACTAAATTTTCCTGATCTAGAAATCTGAATTCCAAAATGCTCCAAAATCTGAAATATTTGAGTGCTGAGGTGTTGCTCAGAAATTTGAATTATAGTATATTTCAGATTTGGGATGCTCAACTGGTAAAGTCTGTACAAATGCTCCAAAATCAGACAAAACTAAAACCAAAATCTGAAACATTTCTCATCCTAAGCATTTTAGATAAGGGCTATGAAATATGCAGTATAACAGAGGCATTGAGATGGGAAGGGATGCAGATATCTAAGAGTAATGACTACTTTTAGAGTATGCAAGAGCTATTCAGAGTATGCGAAAGTTCATGTTTACTATCTGCTAGAACCTAAGAATAAAAGGAAGTAAGAATGGGCCTGATTAATTTGCAAATGCCTCATAGGGGCCACAGTGATGTTAGCCTTGAAAAGTGTTTTTTGTTTTGTTTTGTTTTTTTGTTTTTTTGAGACAGTGTCTCACTATATAGTTGAGACTGACCTGGAATTCATTATTTAGCCTGGGCTGGCCTCCAACTCACAGCGATCCTCCTGCTTCAGCCTCCCGAGTGCTGGGATTACAGGCGTGCACCACCACGCCTGGTTGAAAAGTGAATAGCTTTTGGAAGGTCAGCGCCTACAGCCTGAACAAAGTCTGAGAAACACAAATGAGAGTCTTTCAAAACAAAGGCAACTCCATTTAAACCAACAAAAAGGAGTTTATTGATTTGTATAGCCACATAGTGTGACCAGATCTTGGTTCTGGTTGGTGTTTGTGTGATTGTCAGAGCTCTTTTTTTTTTTCCCCTCTTTCCTCTGCTTCCCTCTGGGTAGGCTTCCAATGGGGGCAGGAAAGTATTTGCCCCAAGTATATATTGTCCTTAAAGTTCATGGTTTGCCAGGAGACGACGCTATGAGAGTTTAAATAGGGACGATTAGCTAGGTATTGGGCTCTGTGGTCGTTGTCACACCAGTCAGTATAACCTGGGGTAATGGAGTGGTCACATTGCCCTGGTCGGGATGCCCTTCAGGGAGTGTCCTGGGGTCAACCCCAGCTCAATAGCATGGAACAGATTTCATATAGGAGAGACAGGGTTGTATAAACATAACACCAGATAAGAGGCTATAGGAAATTAGTGCAGGACTGACGAAAAGCAGATGTCCACCACATAGACATGACAATAAAATTGGTAGATCTAGAGGCCAGGGATTTAGCTCAGTGGTTCTGCCGCTTGCCTTGCAAGCGCAAGGTCCTGAATTCAATCCCTGGTAAAAAAAAAAAAAAAAATGGTAGAGCTAGAGAAGAGTCTTCATTTTCAGGGCAGCAGAGAGTTTGTCATTGGAAAGACCAGGTTATTCCAGATGTAGTCTCTTCTGTTTACGTGGAACAAAAGAAGTGCTACTGAGTGAGCACGTCTTGGGAGACTAAGGTGGGAGGATCACAAATCTGAGCCCATAGGGGGACCAGGCGACAAAGGTGTAGAAGGGAGAGGGGAGAGGAAGGAAATGTAAAAAGAATTAAAATGTGTAGTGAACGTAGTCATTACGTACTGCAAAAATGTACTAAGAAAAATAAAAAATGAAACCAAAAAAGTAAATGAAAAAATCTGAGCCAGGCTGGGTAACTTAATGACTTAGCATCATTCTTGTCACAGAACAAAATGGTGGTGGTGAGGGGGTGTTGGGATACAGCTCAGTGCAAAAGCCCTGGGTTCAATCCCTGGTACTGAAAAAAAAAAGAAAAAAAATACAGATTTTTAAACTGGATTCCCTGAGCTTTAATTTTGCCTTTGCCACTTATCAGCGATTTGCATGGGTGAGTTTATTCTCGTGTGCTTCATTTCCTTCATGTGTAAAAGATAGTGTCGACTTCATATGCTGTGAGCATTCAGTTAGTGAGTACAAATTAGAACAGTGCTTGGCACTTAGTACTTACTAGATAAATGTTAAGTATTAGTAATATAGGGACGCGACATTGGGGCTTAAGTTGGGACAGAAGACCCAAGCAAATGCATCATTGCAACTCCTCTCCTTTCTGTGAAGCAAAATACAGTCTTCATTTTACAAGGGTGGGACGGAGACAGTTTTTCCTTGAACTTGTCATCCCTTGGCACTAGATTTTGTTTTCCAGCTGCTCCTTATCTTTTTGCTTAGATTTTAAAATTTTTACATTTAAAAATTTTGAATCACAGATATGAGCTAAGACAGAGCAATACTCAGCGAATTTCAGGAGATTGAAATCGTGCTGTATCACAGTGCTGTGTGTGAAGGAAATGCATCTAAGGTGGCTTCCATGCTGGACAGTGTAGCTGTAGCTCTACCCTAGAGCTCATGCTTGTTTTTATATGACCACAAGTAGAGAATAATTTTTACATGTTAAAGGACTAATGAAAAGGAAAGAATATTATTCAGCAGAGATCATATGTAGCCTGCAAAACCTAAAATACTTATGGCCTGACCCTTTGCAGAAACAGTTTATCATCCCTGCTCTAGAGTGTGTTTTAGGCTATATTGCAGCTATGCTAGAAATCAGTAGAGAGTCAACAAGAAAACCTTTACGTCTTTGGATGCTAAGAAATATATTCCAATTTATGGGGTTAACCTACTTTTTCCTAAACTCCGGGCGTGATATCTAATTGATTATCTTATATTTAGTAGATGTCACATACTGTGTTTGTACATAGTGCTTTTCCTTCCCAGATGTGCTCTGATCACATTTTATTTGTTTTTTGTTTTTTATTTTTTTTTCCTCATTGAGTTTATTGGTACATTTTAGGTATACAGTACAGTTACATTCATTATTGGGATCTTGTACCTTTACATGACAGGTCTTGGTTCTCATTTTTTGCCTTGTTCTAATCAGTGTATTTGTAAATGTTCAGACCAAATAGTGGAGTTATTGTTAGTACCTCTTTCTGAAACCTGTACCTAATGTCTATCAGGAAATCTATTGAATCTACCCTAAAATATGTCACAATCTGACTACTTTTTACCACTTGCCTTGCTAATACCCTATTTTTTTTTAAACTTTTGTGAGTCAGAGTCTCACTATGTAATTCAGCCTGACCTTGAACTCCCAGAGATCTGATTGCCTTAGCTTCCCAAGTGCTGAGGTTACGGCTTACCCTGTTCTTACTATTCCTCATTTCTCTGTTAATATAATAGCCACAGTGATTTATTTTTGAAATGGAGTCCCTCTGTTGCTCAGGCTGGCTTGCAATGCCTGTGCTTTGGTGGTCCTCCTGCCTCAGCCTCCCACCATGCTGGTAAGGCATATGGCCAGCAGGTCTGCTGCATAGAGATCATTCTCTCTCTCTTTAAAAGTTTTACTAGTACATGTTTGCAGTATGAAGTTTACGTTCATTTTAGGGAGTAGGTACGTGTATATATGTAACACCTTTTGATTCTTTTTTTGGTGGTTTTTTTGAGACAGAGTTTTGCTGTGTAATCCAAGCTTGCCTTGAACTCACTACAGAGCCCAGGCTGGCTTTGAACTTGGGAACATCCTGTTGCCTCACCCTCCCCAGTGCTGGGACTATAGTTGTGTGCCACCATGCCCAGCCTTGATTCTTTTTAACCCCCACTTCCCCTCCCCACCCTCCTCCCTCCATCTCCTGATCGTCTTTCCCCATTTTCATTATTACTGTTATTTTTAATTCATGTTTACATTCATTGTGGGTATTTGGTACCTGTACATGACAAATCATAAGTCTATATTTCCCCTTCCCTTCACATCCTCCCCTTGTCCTTGGTCTCTTGGATCCCTTCCTGCTTGCAGAACAGCTACTTATCCTTTATTTTATTCTTTATTTAAACTTTGGTTCTTCATATGAGAGATACCACAAAGAATTTAAGATTTTTTTGTGTGTGTTTGTTTGTTTTTTTGGTACCAGGGATTGAACTCAGGTTGATGCACTTGCAAGGCAGGCCACCAAACCACTGAGCTAAATCTCCGGCCCAGTTTTTGTGTGTGTGACTTATTTTACTTAACACATTTTCCTACATATGTCTTAAATTTGTCCTTCCTAGTATTCTGTTGTTGTTTTTATTATTATTATTAATTGCGCTTGTGAGGCAGGTGGCGGCACCACTGTGCTAGATCCCTGGCCCTAGAATTTATATTTTTGGCTTTTTAAAGAATCTCCATACTGATTTCCATACTAGTTTATATCAATGTAGCAGGATTCCTTTTACAACACAGCCACACCAGCATGTTTTTCCTTGCTTTTTTTTTTTTTGGTTCTTTGAGACAGGGTCTCATTATGTAGATCAGACTGCCCTGGAATTCACTGTGTACCCCAGACTGGTCTCGAACTCAAAGCAGTCCTCCTGCCTCAGCCTCCCGAGTGCTGGGATTACAGGTGTGCACCACCACACCTGGCTCTTTTTTATTTCTTGATGATCACCATTCTTTCTAGTGTAAGATGAAATCAGTGTTGTTTGACTATTTCTCTAGTGACCAGAGATGTTGAACATTTTTTCATGTTTATTGGTCATTCATTGCACTTGCCCATTTTTGATTGAGTCTTTTATTTTGGTGTGGTCTAAATTTTTTGAGTACTTTTCTTTTTTTTTTTTGGTTTTTTGAGACAGGGTCTCCCTATGTTTTTTGCATTCTTATTATATTCTAGATATTAGCTCCCTGTCTGAGGAATAGCTGGCAAAATGTTTTTTTCCATTTTGTAGGTTATATCTTCACTTTGTTGGTTGTTTCCTTTGCTATGCAGAAGCTTTTTATTAATATTATCGATTAATTTGATGTAATCCTATTTGTTGATTCTTGCTATTACTTCTGGTGCATTTGGAGTTCTGTTCAGAAAGTCCTTGCCTTACACCTATGACTTCCAAGTAGTTTACCTGTTTTATCTTCCAGTAGGTTTACTGATTCTGTTGTTGTGTGTACCCCCTGACCCACCAGGGATCAAACTCAGGACCTTGGTGCTTGTGAGGCAGGACTGGTGCCACTGAGCTGAATCCCTGGCCCTGATTCTGTTTTAATGTTTACATACGTGATGAGATATATGGGTCTTCAATCTTCTGGATACAGATAGCCAGTTTCCCCAGCATCATTTGTTAAATAGGCTATCTTTCCTCCAATGTACGTTTTTGATCACTTGTGGAAAATCAAGTAAATAAATATGTCTGGGGATGTTTCTGGGGCAGGATTTTTTTTTGGGGGGGATACCAGGGATCGAACTTGGGATGTTGTGCTTCTGAGGCAAGTGTGATACCTCTGAGCTAAATCCCCGGCTGGGGATGTTTCTCTATCCTCTGTTCTGTTCTGTTGATCCATGTGTCTGTTTTTATGCCTGTATCATGCTATTTTTATCACTGTTGCTTTATAGTATAACTTGAAATCAGGTATTGAAACCACCCTTTTTGCTTTTGTTGCCCAGGATTGCTTTTTGCTATTCTTGGTCTCGTCTGGTTTCATATGACTTTTAGGATTTTTTTCTAGTTTTGTAGGGAATTCTTTCTTGCTTTCTTTCCTTCTTTTTTTTTCCCTCCCCTCCCCTCCCCTCCCCTTCTCTCCCCTTCTGTTCCTCTCACTATGTAGTCCAGGCCGGCATTGAACTAAGTAGCCTAGGCTGGCCTCAAACTCATGGTGATCCTCTTGCCTCAGCCTCCTGACTGCTAGGATTACAGGCATACCCAGCTATTTCTCTAATTTCTTTTTCACTGAGATCATTATTGGTTTATAGTAATGTTATTGACTTTTGTTTGTTGATTTTTGTATCCTTCTGCATTGCTGAATTTGTTTTTTTTGTTTTGTTTTGTTTTGTTTTGGTACCGGGGATCAAATTCAGATCCTTGTGCTTGCAAGGCAGGCAGGGAACCACTGAGCTAAATCCCCGGCCCTGAATTTGGTTTTTAATTATAGGAGTCTTAGCGGATGTTTTTGAGTCTTCTTTATATAATATTTTGTCATTTACAAATAATGATAATTTGATTCCTTCCTTCCCATTACGTATCCCTTTTATTGCTTTCTCTTGCTTGATTGCTCTGGCTAATATTACAAGTATTCTGTTGATAGTGAGTGATCGTGATAGTGAGCATCTGTGTCTTGTTCCTGACATTAGAGGGAAAGCTTTCAATTTTTCCCCGTTTAATATTATGTTAGCAGGAGGTTTGTCATAAATAGCTTTTCTCACATTCAGATAAGGTCCTTCTAGTTCTCTCGAAGATTTTTATCGTGAAAGGGCATTGGATTTTGATACAAGCTTTTTCTACATCGATTGATAGGATTTTGAAAAGAATCTACAGGTAATATTAAGTTGAAAGTCATAAATTGCTAGAAAAACTCATTTCCAAATAGACTGAGGAATTGGGGTTAGACCTTCAATAAATGAAGTCCTAATTTAGGTGGTGGAGAGGCACAGTTTAACCCATAACAGGAATTCTAGGAATTTGTCCATTTCCTCTAGGTTCTCTATTTGTTGGCATACAAGTATTCATTGTATTCCCCAGTACTGCTTTTTATTTCTGTAAGATTGGTAGTCATGTCCCCTCTTTCATTTCTGATTTTAGTATTTAAATCCCCACCCCTGTCATTCCAAGCAGTGACACATTTCATGGTTTCACAGTCAGGAGTGACTTCTCTTAACAGTGTCAGAGATGTTAAAATAAAAAAGGATATATTTTATTCATTTAAATTAAGAATGTTAGTTTTATCAAAAGACACCATTGAGAAAGTGGAGAGGCCAGCTGCAGATTGAGTTGTCTGCAACACAAACTCCTGATACCACAGTTTTGAGCAGAGGAAGCCAAATTTCATAATGTACAGTGTCCTTTGTGATTCCATTTCTCTAAAGTTTAGAAACTGACAGACTGTTTAGGAATGAATACTTAGGTGCTACATCACTACCAAGGAAGAAATTGGCAGGCCGGGTGCTACACGCCTATGATTCCACCACTGAGGAGGCTGAGGCAGGAGAATCAAGAATTTAAGGCCAGACTGGACTACATAGTGAGGCCATGTCCAGGAACAACCAGGAAAAAAAAGATTTTTTTCTTGACTTTTTTTTTTGCAGGGGAGGGTACCGGAGATCGAACTCAGGACCTTGCGCTTGAGAGGCAGGCAGCAGAACCACTGAGCTAAATTCCTGGCCCATTTTTTTTCTTGATTATTCTAAAAAGGTTCTTCTTTGTTGCTAGCTGTATTGCAGTTCATGATCTAGATGGTTACATGTATGTTGGGTTTATAGGTTTGCTAAATTATAATGTATTACACACATTTATTTATATTTTTCTTTTCTTTTCTTTTCTTTTTTTTTTTTCCGGTTTTTTTGAGATAGGGTCTCACTATGTAATTGAGACTGACCTGGAACTCACATGTAGGCCAGGCTGGTCTCAAACTCACAGCGATCCTCCTGCCTCATCTTTCCCAGTGCTGGGATTACAGGCATGCGCCACCTCGCCTGGCTTATAGTTTTCAATAATATTAGGGTTAAAAATTTTTAACCCTAATAATACTTTTGGTTTTTGATGGCTGATTTGTATAAGAAGATATTTTTAGGTTTTTTAAAAAAGCTATTTTCGCCTAGTATTTGGAAATCTTTACATTTGTAAGTAGTTCAGATTAGTCATGCCTAGATGGGTAGTTTAGCAAATCAAACCTTTAAGTCTTGTAGGTCTGTTATACTTTTTTTTTTCCTTTGGTACAGGGATCAAACTCAGGACCTTGAACTTGTGAGGCAAGCAGCAGCACCACTGTGCTAAATCTCTGGCCCTATATTTTTAATAAAACAAATCAGTCTTACCAAAATGGAAATTAGATTTGATGTCTCTGCTTTTTAGCATCATCAAAACCAAAATATGAAAACCTGCAGGCTGGGGATACAGCGTAATGGTAAAGCACTTGCCTAGGCATTCATGAGGGCCCTGACTGTGATTGTCAGCCCTGAAAAAAAAAAAAAGAAAAAAGAGAAACAAATTGGCACACAACCATAGTCTCACCTTTGTGGGAGGCTGAGGCAGGAGGATTGCTGTATAGCAGGAGTTTGAGGCCAGGATGGGCAACATAGTGAGACCCTGTCTTGAAAGGAAAGAAGGGAAGAAAGGAGAAAAAAACCTGGATCTTCTTGTGGTTTTATTATTTCTTTTCTTTCCTACTTTTCTTTCTTTATGTTTTGGTACTGGGGATCGAACTTGGGTCCTTGCACTTGCGAGGCAGGCGGTGGAACGACTGAGCTAAATCCTGGGCTTTTTCCTACTTTTAACAATCAGAAGATGTCTTTCCATCTGCCTCACTGATATTCTTTCAAATCTGGTGACAAAGTTAGTATTAAAATCTTTCCAAGTGACTTTGTTCATTTAAACAAGGTAAACAACATAGACGGAAGGACATAATACAGTTAGGTACAATCGTATGATCAGTGAAGTTTAATATTAATGTAATCAAGAATGAAAAGGCCCACTTAGAAGTTGGGTAAAGAAGGGCTGGCACTGTGGCAGAATATTCAGGATGAGTGTCCTCTCCTGTGCTCCCTTTGTCACACTCACTTCTCACTGGAGTTGGAGGTGAGGGTCAGGGAATGTGTGACTGGGTTGAGAATGGAAGGCTCTCAGAACTGAGAGTCTCATGGAAAAGATGAAATGGATGAAGGAGAATCTGAGTAAGATTAAGTAAATACTAAGGGTTTAGTACTGGCTGCAGTACCAAAAATCAAAGAATTGAGGAAAGACATTAAAATATAAATTGTATGAGTTAACTTTACATTAAAAATTTAAGGAAACCAAAATGGGGCCAGGGATTTAGCTCAGTGGTGCCACCACCTGCCTCACAAGTGCAAGGTCCCAAGTTCGATTCCTGTACCAAAAGAAAGAAAGAAAAAGAAAACCAAGATGGTAAGACAATATGTAACTTGAACCCGGAACAATAGGTGTTAGAGATAGATGGGGGACCCTGTATAATGGGGGATGGACAGATGGACTGTATGTTATATGTATTGTGCACATGAATGTGTCTTGACTTTTTGAGTAATCAGCAGAGGATAGTGATAGGGTTAGAGTGGCTACTTTTGGAGGAATAGGGTTAATTAGCTGAGTGAAAATGAGAAGATGAAACTGAATGATTAGTTACAAAGAGCATGGGTAATGCTAGGAGGAAAGATGAAATGGCTCATATGGGTTGAGTATGACCTAATTAATGAATGTTAGTGCTGCTTCGTTAGTAAGGGAATTCATCTCAAGATTATTAAATAAGGGGTTATGCCTTGCATAAATAGAGGCGAAATGTTGCTTATATTTATAAGTTACTCGATTTTATCTTTTAATTGCCCCTTAAGACATATCTGTTTGACTCTTGAAATATTTCACTAGGGGTTGTGTATTCATGATGGTACCTGGAAGTCAGCAATTTATGGTTTTGCATCTCAGAGTAGTTTGAAAAAACTACGAAATTCAGCAAATCTGAAACCTGTCCCCTTCATTGGTCCAAAACTGAAAAAAAGGTATAATCTTTCATAATCTATGCTTTACTCTTTCTAGTCTTAAGTAAAGTTTTGTAAGCTTGTCAAAGTATGTTACTAAAAATGCTTGGCGCCTTTTGTAGTAAGCTCAAGATTGTTTTCAAATATAAAATGTAATTAACACATGATCCTAAGCTTAAGTACTTTACATATAACAATACTTTTAGAAGTGAAGTTTCTGGAGACATCTCACTATTGCATCAAAATTAAATGTCAGTTAAGATTTATGCAGTAAAACTGCCAACTTAAAGTTTGATGATCTTAATGTAAATTAATCAGTCTCATTAGTAGCACTTTTACGAGAGAACTTTAGCAGATATGAGTTTAGGATTGGGCTGTTGTTATGAGTGTTATTTAAAGCAGTGTCTAGTGAAATTGATAGGGTAAAACAGTTAAAGTACTTTTAGCATTGTGGTATGAAGACTATGACACTTGTTACTTGTTTGGATGTAGGTGTGATGAACTCCTGAAATAATTTTCAATTAAAAGCACACCTACCATTCTCATTCTTATTAATGACCCCAAGAAAAACTGTTGATGTTTTTTATTCAGAAATGTACTGGCTGAAGTTGTGATTATTGTAATTAGAGGAAATGTGAAATTTTCATGGGTCTGTCTTGCAGGTGGCCAGTGTCTTATTGTAGAGAACTCAGCGCATACTCCATTCCTTTCATGGGAGCTGACATGTCTGTTGTAAAGCGGACTCAGCGATACTTGCATGAAATGTTAGAGGAATCACCAGTAAGTAAATACCGCTTTTTTATTAATACTATCTTCTGTGTTTCTTACAGTTCCCTTGTCTGTTTAATGCAGATTTTTTTTTATTTGGTACAGGGGATCGAACTCTGGTCCTTGCACTTGCCTGACAGGGAGCAACACCAATGAGCTAAATCCCTGGCCCTAATATAGAATTTCTATGTTTATAAAGCAATCAATCAATCAATCAATCAATCAATCAATAAATAAATAAATAAATAAAAGAGTGAGCTAAATAATCCATATTTAGCTTTTGGAAATATATAAAATTGCAAGGGCAGAACATTTTTGTTTTATGGGTTGGTCATAGGCTTACCCCATGATTCAGATCTGGGCTGCTAAATGCCTTTTAGCATAACACTATTCAGTACAGCAGATTCAATACAGGAGTCCATATGTGATAAACACCCACTAGTCACAGGTTAGCGTTTCAGCTGCTAGAATACTCCTTCCATAATAGCTTATGGGGGTGTCTGGGACCCCCCCCATGCACACACTGTCGTCTCCTTACCTCTGGAACATCAATGTACTCCTCGTGGTGAGAGAAGTCACTGTTCCCTCTTCAAGAGGAAAACATATCTCAGGTGGAGGGTATTTTCTCATAAGAGAAGTTGTAAGTGGAGTCTGCACTCTGTAAAATACTACCACTAAACTATGATGTATTATGGATTATGTGGACTCTTGTGTGCATTAAGGGAAGCTAATTATCATAACGATTTTTCTTAAAAATAATAGGCTGCCCATTTCTGATTTCTCAACAGGCTTTCAGAATATAATACATTCATAAAGTAAAAATAATGGAATATAAACATGCTCCATATTTATGATCAAATAATCACTGAAAAGAGCTACCATTCTTGCATTATTTGGTATAAAATGTAGGGAGTAATATTCTGACTTTATTTTCTTAATGCAGGTTCAGTATGCTGCTTATGTAGCCGTGGGAGGCATCACCTCTGTTATTAAGTTGATGTTTGCAGGACTTTTCTTTTTATTCTTTGTGAAGCTTGGCATTGGAAGGCAACTTCTCATAAAAGTAAGATTTTATGAAATTAGATCTTGAGAGGTCTCATTTCTCATGAGTGTTTGAAACTATCACTGAGGGTTTGTTTTTTCTTTTTCCTTTAGTTCCCATGGCTCTTCTCCTTGGGTTATTTTTCAAAACAAGGTCCAACACAAAAACAGGTAATCTTTTCTTTTGTATCTAGGTGTCCAAAGTGGTAATTTTCTTTATTTTGTTTTTACTCTTCCTCAGGGTAGTGACAGTAACATCCAAGCCTTGATGGAGGCACTTATTATATTGCAGATATTCTTTTAAGTGCTTTACATGAATTAGATTACTTTTTGAACTCCCCTTGGAAATAGGTATTATTATTATTATCTCCATTTTACAGAAGAAGAAACTAGGGCATGGAGAGGCTAAGAAACTGGCCCATGGTCCTATAAGCTAGCTGAGAACCCAGCCGTCTGGCTCCAGTAGTTGTTTGCTCTTTACTTCATCCATTTTTTATTTTCTCTCTCTTTTTAAAAATAAATCTCATATTTTCCCCCAAATTTTGCTTCCTCTTCCACATACCCCAGATTCCCATGATGGAATTACCATGTGTCCAGTGTTCTCAACCATATGACTGCCTCATTTTCTACCATTTGCTGTACAAATTTCAATTCTGAGTTAGGCGCATTGGTCCATTTAGCCTTCATCTCCTTTATGCCAGGCACTACAGGGTGTGATCTCACTGTTTAGCAGATAGCAGCATCCAGACTTCTGGGTGGAATTCTAGCAGCACTTCTGACACTTCCACTTTTCATTAATCGTTCTTCCATCTTCCTCAGTGGCTGTTTTAAAAAATCTACCCCAAACCTCTTCTCTGTCTGCAGATTATCCCAACCCCTACTTCACTAAGTGAATCAAGAGCATATGTTGTGCTCCCCCTCAAATTCTGCCCTACTTTCTGGAATTAAGGATTCTCCAGTATGAGGCTAGTCCCCCCATCAGTGCTCTTCACAGCAGAAGCATTTACTGTGCTGTAGCCACTGAGCTTTGTGCTTTACTTCTCAGTCCTCCAGCAACCACTGAGATAAAGGTATTGTTAGACACATTTTATACTTGAGGAAATAAACAGAGAAGATGTTCTTTGCCTACGTTCACATAGCTACAATATGGTGGATCCTAAATTCATACTAGCCTAAGTCCTAGCTGTGACTGCTTCTTTTGATCTGTTTCCCTCCTTGTTTCATCAGCTGTTTGATCCTTTTCTGTACTCTGGATTTGTTGTCCTGCTGCTTTACAGGTTCTTTCTCCTCATTCTGAAAACATGTTGCTATCCTGTCCAACCTAAGAGTGAGCCTTGGGCCTTCCCTTCACCCTTATTTGTACCCTTGCTAAGGTTGTTTTTGACTTTATAACACTGACTGCATTGAATGCCTTTTAGTCCTTATTTAGTGTATTGTCTTTGACATTATTATTCTTTGAAATACTTGCTTCCTTTGGTTTCTGAGACAATGGCTCTTTTAAGTTTACTTTCTCTTCTTCTTAGCTCAATTTTATCTCCATATCTTTTCTATTCCTCAAATGTTAGTCATCCCCACGACTCCGTCCTTGGCTCATTTCTCAGTCTCTCTCTCAACAGGGCTCTTTACTTTTTTGAGACTAAGTCTCACTATATAATCCAGGCCAAAGGGCTGGGGATCTAGCTCAGTGGTAGTGCCACTGCTTGACTTGCAAATGCAACGTCCTGAGTTTGATCCTGGAACAAAAAAAAAAGGAAGAAAATAATCTGGGGTTACAGGTGTGCAGTACTATGCCTGGTACTCATCAGGGTCCTTAAAAAGCATATTTATATATCCAGATTGATGTTTCCATCATTTTACAGGATATATTACTCATGGATACTTTAAATTCAGTGTGCCAAAATCTGAACTTCTCTCAAACTCTTCTTTCCTTATTTTCCATCTCAGTTGGTGGCACCGTCATCTGCCCAGCCAGAATCATGAGCATCATGCTAGATTTTCTCCTAACCCATTGACCATTATCTCTTGCTTTCTTTTAATTGTGATAAAATACACAAAACATAAAATTTACCATCTTAACCATTTTTAAGTATTTGGTGGCATTAAGTACATTGATACTTTTGTGGAACTGTTATACTATCTACTCCAGAACTCTTTATCTTGCAAAATTGAAACACTGTACTCATTGAATAATTATTCCCATTTTTCCCTTCCCTAAACCCTCACAGCCACTATTCTGCTTGCTATTTATTGCTATGAATTTGATGAGTTCAGGTGTCTCATATAAATGGAGCCATAAAGTATTTGTCTTTTTGTGTCTGGCTTATTTCACTTAAGTTTGATTTCCTCACAATTCATGCATGTTGAAGCATCTGTCAGAATCTCCTTCCTTTTTAAGACTGAATAATTCTCCAGTATATGATGTGCCATGTTTTATCCATTCTGCTATGGGTAGATACTTGGGTTGCTTCTAGCTTTTGGCTGTTGTGAATCGTGCTTCTGTGAACATGGATGTACAGATATCTCTTCAAGATCTTTCTCTAAATTTTTTTAGGTATATATCCAGAAATAAAATTGCTGGGTTATATGTTAATTCTGTTTTTAATTTTTTGAGGAACATAGTAGGTGCACCATTTTAGCTTCCCATCAGTAGTGTACAAGAATTCCAACTTTTCTATATCTTAACAGACACTTAATTTTTGTGTGTGTGTGTGTGTGTGTGTGTGTGTGTGTGTGTTTTGATGTTCCTCATAGTAGTTGTGAGGTTGTATTTTATGGTTTTGTTTGCATTTCCCTAACAATTAGTGATATTGACCATCTTTTCATGTGCTTATTGGCTTTTTGTATGTCTTCTTTGGAGAAATACCTATTTAAGTCCCCCTTTTAACTAGATGAATTATTTGTTGTTGCTTAATTGTATGAGTTCTGTTTTCTGGATGTGAATTCCCTACTATAGTGGACTCCAGGCTTTTTGGCACCAGGGACTGGTTCCACAGACTGGAGGTGGTGGGGTTTCAGAATGAGTCAAAGGAGTGTGCAACCTAGATCCCTCACATGCACAATTCATAGTGGGGTTTGTGCTCCTATGAGAACCTAATGGTACCACTGATCTGACAAGAGGTGGATCTCAGGCAGTGATGCTAGCAGTGGGGAGTGGCTGTAAATACAGATGCAGCTTTGCTCACTAACCTGCTGCTCACCTCCTGCTGTGCAGCCCCATTCCTGCAAGTATTTTCTCCTATGGGCTGCTTTTTTATTCTTCTGTTAGTGTGTGCCCATATTTCTGGACTGAACTTTTCATAGTATTCTTATGGTTTCTTATCAGTCTTCCTACTGCTATCCAAGACTTTTTGTTTGTTTGTTTGTTTTTGGTGGTACTGGGGCTCAAACTCAGGACCTTGTGCTTGGCAGGTGGCTGCAGTGCCACTGATCTATATTCCTGGTCCCTGAGAGATCTGAGACAGAAAACCTGACCTTGTTATTGCCTTCTTTAAGACTACTTCCCTGACTTGGCAATGATTATTTACTGGGATTCTATATAATAGAATCACCTAGGGAACTTTTTTGTTTTTTCAAATACACAAACCCTGATCCACATCTGGAACATGACTGTGGGAAGTCCATCTCCAGAGGTGTGAGGCCACCCTAGTACCTTCATGATCTAGTTCTGGGAGGTAGATTTTCATCCACCTCTGATTAATTGGAGTAGCAACTCAGGGACTATGTTGAAAAGCTAAATGTGTCCCTAACCTGCAAGAGGGTTATGATTACTTGGTGTGAATGCCACATCAGGGGAGAGGACAAGTATGGCATGTGCATCTGACCTTATCTGCACCTCTTGAACTGTAGGCTCTAGATACACCATGCTACTTCATCTCTTCTTGCCTTTAAATAATGGTTTCTTAAAATCCACCCTAATTTTCTGTGTAATAAATTTCTATTAAAATATGTGTGTACACATTTCAAAATCCTACCCTCTCTGCCATGACATCTAACAAGATGCTCCTCTGAGATTTCCCTATATCTTTTAGTTCATGCCTCATATTGTTAAATGTCAGGGCCTTTTATTGATCATGACTGAGTTCATTTAACCTTATTCCTAAATTTAGCGATTGTAAAAGATGGTGAACTAAGTCCTCTATAATTTTTTTAAATTGAATATTTACATCTTAAAGTGGTGCAATTATGTTTGTGTCTCAGACCTTTATTTCTATGACTTGCCTATTATTTTTGTCTTGTAATAACAGATATCTAAGAGCAGGTATCCATATTCTACCTCCCCATTTAAAACTACCTCTAGTTTTTCTTTTTAAACTGCCTATATTAATGGTGCTGTCATACTTCAAGCTACAGTCTAAGAAATACTTTATATCTGTTCTCCATTTCTCCCCCACCAGTCATCAAAACTTACAACCTCAAAGAATTAGCTTTTGCCCATGTTTAAAGCCTGTCAAGACATTGTAGTATATAATGTTGATATTTTTATACATTGAAAGTGTCTCATGAAGTAGAATATTAGGTTTTATTATGTTCCAGGAGGAAATGATGTATTTCTTTAAAAGAGTCCTTTGCTTTCTTTTTCACAGATAGATGGCTCATCATTTACAATGACATTCTTTGGGCAAGGCTATGCCCAAGGCCTTAGTACTGATAAGAACAAACCAAATATCAGAATTTGTACTCAGGTGAAAGGACCAGGTATTTTGCGTATTTTGCATATGACTTAAGAATGCTTGGGAGTTTTAGATTGTCTTAAGCTATAAGGCAGTATGTTATTGCAATATATTCTTTTTTAAAGTTTAATTGTTGTAGAAACACACACTTGCATGAATTATTAAGTTTAAAATTATTCTGTCAACTGAAGGGTTGAAATTATTAGTATAAGCCAGTTGTATTCGTGTATCCTCCCTTCTTGTCATCTTTTTCATTATTCAATAATACAAAATGAAAGTTTTAGTTACTAATAAGAAAGGGGGATGGCTGCTGTTTTACCTATTTTAACCTCATAGTTATGCAGTGTAATTGTAATAGTCAAGCTGGGTGGGGTGGCTCATGCCTGTAATCCCAGCACTCGGGAGGCTGAGGCAGGAGGATTACTGTGAGTCCGAGACCAGCCTGGGCTACATAGTGAGTTCCAGGTCAGTCTCAACTATATAGTGAGACCCTGTCTGAACACACCCCCCCAAAAAAAAAACCCCAATTTTAACAGTCAAATCTGTTGCATGAGCTTTATTTATAGACTTTGAACACCCTACCATTGTTTGTAAAAACGTGTGTGCATATTTGTACTTTTCAAAATAATGCTTCGGCATGTTAAAAGGATCTTTTGCCAAATGGTAATAGCAACAACAAAAAACCTGAGGAACTTTTGCTGTAAAATTTAGAGAACTATATGGAGACAGACCCACTTAGGTATTATAGTATAAGTTTAATAATAGGTCACAGGGAGTTTTAGTCAAACCACGTGGCATGATGTACTTTCATTTTGCCTCCTTTTCAGATTCCCACCTGGTTTGTTACAGTAAGTGACTACAAGGGGTGATAAACATATACTGTAAATGTTTTAAAATAGTTATTACAGTAAAGGACACATTGCCATGAATTCCTCTAAAATATCCCATCACTTCAAATGCACTTATCCCATCATTCTTGCCGCTTTCTCAAGCAGCTGTGGAAGACCTCTTTCTGGGAGTGTCTTTAGAGGTGTGATTTAAAAATATAGTGAATGTTGCTGCCAAATTTTTTTTTTGTACCAGGGATCAAACTCAGGACCTTGCGCCTGCAAGGCAGGTGGCAGCACCACTGAGCTAAATCCCCAGCCCTGCCAAGTGTTATTGAACAGAAAGCAGGCTCATAAAAATGTTACCGTTGTCCTCATCTACTTTATTCACCATTCTTGGTACTGGGTAACTTCTGGCTCTTCTAAAAGTCAGAATGATGATGAAAGGTAGATATTTTTAATTTATTCAGGACATTGAGGCAGCAACAACAAGTACTATGAAAGACACAAAAGAGGCCTTCCAGAACCCCTTCAGGAAGTGTCAAGAATTATGGGATAAAAGTGAGAGGAAGTATTTTGAGGGGATCAATAACAGTGTGTTCTGCTTTTAATAATTTTTTAAAAATTTAAACATTCGTACTTTTTGACAGTAATGTAAGTAGTGATATATATCTCACTTGCTTATAGACTTCCTTTTTTTTTGAGACAGTCTTACTCTGTAGTTCAGGATGACCTCTGATCTCCCAGCAGCTATCCTTCCTCAGCCTCCCAAGTGCTGGGATCGCAGGTGTGCGCCACCAAGCTAGGCGTATAGACTTCCTTTTAAGTTTGCTCAGGTTTAGTCAGGTTTTTTGTGGGAGCATGAGGGATGGTCCTAGGGATTAAACCCAGGGTCTCTGCAGCTAGCTACATTCCCAGCTCTATTGTTTTTTTTTTTTTTTTTTTTTTTTTTTA
>NW_022900923.1:12768298-12856228 GCF_012274545.1 Fukomys damarensis
TTTTTTAGATAGGGTTTCACTAAGTTGATAAGTTGCCCGGGATGGGCCAGAATTTGATTCTCCTGGGATATTCAGTTGTTTTTCCTCAAGATAATGGAGTAGTTTAAATATGTGAACCAGGTATGGTGGTACACATCCATAATCCTAGCTACTCAAGGAGGCCGAGACAGGAACACCTTAAGTTTGAGCCCAGGCTGATAATTTAGTGTGACCCTGTTTCAAAATAAGAAGGGTTGGAGATATATATCAGTGGTACGTACAGTCCTTGTCTAGCATGTGCAAAGCAATGGATTCAATCCCCAATACCACCAAAAAAAAGGTTAATGGGTATCAGTTTAGTGTATTTATATGGAATCAAAAAACCCGGAATAATTGGCTTCCAATATTAAGAAGCAGGCACTGTAGTGAGTAAAAGTATGGTCCCTGAGCCAGCTGACTGGGTGTGAGTCTGGCTTACTTTGTGTTTGGACAAGGCGAAATGACCATCTGCAAGATGGGGATAAAAATATACTAATCACTGTAAAATTAAGTGAAAATTGAGTTTAGTAGATTTAAAGCACTTAATATATACAATTTCAAAAGCCTAATACATATTAATAATAATAATACATAATAAATCCAGGCTGAATATCTGAAATTTAAAGTGCTCCAAAATCCAAAGCATTTGAACATCAGTAGGACACCACAAATGGAAAATTCCACATCTGCCCTTACACAAAATGTAGGCATTCTAAAATTTGTTCAAAATCTATCTCCAGGCAATGTCTATTAAATGTATTAGAAACAAATGAATTCCATATATGGACATGGGTCCCATCCCCAAGATATCTTATGTACATGTAAATATTTAAAAATCTGAAATTAAAAAAAAAAGTCCCAGGCCATTTAGATGAAGGATATACAACCTGTACTAAATAAATGTTATTTGTTATTTTTGTTAAGTGACCAGAATATCTATTGGAAATATAATTTCTGTATGCCTAGAATAAGATATAAAATCTACAGTTTGATTTTTGAGCATTGTTGAATGCAGACTTCATAAACACTTTCTTTTCCTTAATTGCCTGTTTTCTGCAGAGGCTGGCTATGTGGCCACTCCCATAGCCATGGTCCAGGCAGCCCTGACTCTTTTGAATGATGCCTCTGATCTTCCTAAGGCGTAAGTTTGCTTTTCTTCTAGTGAGAAGTTAACTTTTTTATGTTATATTTTAAGTTATTTTTAGTTTATTTTTCAGGCTGTAGGTCTGCACTTAAGCATTTATAGTTCCTTTGATTCAAAGATATAAACTAAATAAAATAGTGAGGTCAGTTCCTTACTGGCCTTTGTGAATAACTGTAGAGGTAAAGCAGGAGAGAGAGAAGTCTGAAACCATGTAAATTGGCTTCACTTTCCTTATAAAAATAGCTCAAGCCCAGAGCCCTCAGAAAAGGTCCCTGTTGTTACATAGTATTAACAGAAGCCTCTAATCTGTGCTGAGTGATCCCCAGCTGGCTGGGAAGCCCTGACTAACACCAAGTGTGAAGTGAGTCCTGGAATCCTGGCTAGATGGTCTTCAAATATACTTTTACTGGACCATTTAGCTGTTACCCTAAAACTAGGTCAGTTTTACAAATGAATGTAGGCCTGCAGCTGAGAAATAAATCAGGCTTGAAACAATAAAAGTAAAATCTGTATACTAAAACCTAATTAAAATATCGATACTTAAATACTCTGAAAATATTTGGTGTTTGCAAATGTTAGCTATTAAAGAAACTTCTTTTTCATCCAATTTAAGTCCTGTTTATTCAACAGCAGCACACAGGTTGATAGTGAGCAGCCAATAGCGTGGGAACAGGCTCACCAGGAACTGAGCCAGTCTCAGCAGGAGTGGTTGCTTAATTTTGCCTTTTGAAAAATAGCCATTTGTTCATTTGGCTGATTTGAGGACTAGAACCAAAAATAGTCTGATAGGATGAAGGCTCGGGTTTTCAGGAATTCTGCCGGGATTTGCTAACACAGGAGGGCCTGGAGAGGAGAGGTATGAACTGTTTTCTCTTCTTGTTTTACAGGGGTGGGGTCTTCACACCTGGAGCAGCTTTCTCCAGAACAAAATTGATTGACAGACTCAACCAACGTGGTATTGAATTTAGTGTCATTAGCAGCTCTGAAGTCTAAACATTTGAAGAATTAACTGAAGTCATAAAAGCATGAATTATTAGCTTCTGTATTTGATATTTTAAATTCTTCTAAAAGCCTGACTATATATTGAAAACATTGTTAAATCTAAAATATCTATACATTAAAAGCAGGAAATTACTAGCTTACCTTAAACTTCAGATCCCAGCTGACTTTGTGATTTTTTTGCTTGTCAGAGAAAACTAATATTTGACTTACTTTTTAATTGAACTGTTTCTGATGAATTTTTACAATGAGCTGGTAGGTCAGGTGGTGGAGGCGTTGCTCTCTCTTGCTAATGGCATTCTTCAGTGACGGTGCTCAGGCTGGCGTCCGGCTAGAGCAGTCCCTGTTGCCTTGCTTGATGTGGGATCAAATGGAATCTTCACCCTCCGGTGAGTTTCTCTGCATACAGCATGCGCTTTTTTTGCTAAACGAAACTGCACTTTTTTCTACTTTAGCCTGGATTTTCATCCGTCTACACTAATTTAGGACTGTTACCTAAGTTGAATAATAAAGAGCTGTCACCAATGGACTTTTCATTTGGACCTTCCTGTTTATGTAGTGGTAGACATATGCTGCTTTTACATGATCTGAATCTGTTTACTACCAGTAATTGGTCCTTTTTTTCTTTCCCTAGTTCTATACCTATAGTTAGTTTTAAGAAGACAGCTTCTAAGTTTCTATTGATCTTCATTGCTTAAGCAGTTTTTCTCTAATTTACTTTTTAGTTTAACTAGGTTTTTTTTATTAAAGTCTTAAAGTAAGGTGAAGGACTTTTCCTATTACAATAATCATAAATGCACATAGTGGTCCTGTTGTTTATTATGTGAAAGAGACAGCTGCCTGTTATGAATTTCTGCTCTTAGAAAAGCATGAGATTTATAGTAGTATATTATTCATGTTAGGAGACTTTTGTACTGTCAGTACTAAGAAGGGAAGGTGTCTTAACTTAAAAAGGTAGATTCTTTTTTAAATTTTATTTTCATCAATAAGTGACTATATATATGTGTGGGGTACAAGACAACATTTCAGTACCTGTGCACCTTGTAGAGTGAGCAGAATAACTGGAACATCCATCATCTCAAATATTTGTCATATTTTTGGTGAGAACATTTAAAATCCCATTAGCTATTCTGAAATATTACTTTGCTGTTAACTATAGTAGTTTGCTGTGGGATAGCACACTCAGATTTATTCCTAACTATAACTTTGTACCCATTGGCCAGCATCTCCTTTTCCCCATTTGTACTCTCCCCTCATCCCTAATCTGGTAGCTACTATTCTGCTCTGTCCTCCTGACAGTTCTCCTTTTTCAGGTTCCACAAATGAGATCATCTGGTGTTTCTCTCTTTGTGCCTAGCTTATCTCACTTAATAGTGCACTTTATGTTCATCCATGTTTTCACAAATAACAGAATATCCTCTTGTTTTGTTTTGAAAGCTAGATAGTACTCTCTTGTGTATATGTGGTGAATGTTTAAATTTTTAAAAATGTATTACAGTAAAAGAGACATTATTATTAACCCCCCCTCAGAATTTTTTCACTTCAACCACACTTATAATTCTTGGCACTTTTTTTTTTGTTTGTTTTTTGAGGTGGGGTCTCACTATGTAGTTGAGACTGACCTGGAACTCACTATGTAGCCCAAGCTGGTCTTGAACTCACAGCGATCCTCCTGCCTCAACCTCCCGAGTGCTGGGATTACAGGCATGCACCACCATGCCTGGCTCTTGGCACTTTCTTAAGCAGTTTTGCAAGCCATTTTCTTGTCTTTACAAAGTATGAAAAAAAATATATATGGCAAGTGCTGCTGCCAAGTGCCATGTAAGGAAAGGCAGGCTTGTATAAACATCATGGTGTGTCTTCATCCACCTTACTCACCATGTGACTTCTGGCTTTTCCTCAAAATCAAAATGAACATGAAAGGTAAACATTTTGAATCAATTCAAGACATCAAGACAACCATAACACTGCAACTAAATTTTAATGGTAAATGCTTACTGATCACTTCTGTGTGCAAGGTTGCTGTGCAGTGGTACCTTGGTTCACAAACTTAGTTTGTTCCATGATTCTGGAGATGGCCGCATTCATGTTTGTGTGGAGAAGGTGGCTGTAGTTGTGTTCATCACTTGATGCAGAGTTTGAGAACAGAAGCAAAATTTTGCCAAATGCTTTTGTTCGCAAACTGAAGTTTTCATGAACTGAGGCACCACTGTATATTAACTGTCTGCTGTAAATACTGAAAACATATCCACATAGTGATGCTAAAGGGAGAAGGGAAGTCAATTACCCCAAATCTTCAAATTGATAAATGATGCACTTAACCAAGATTTAACCCTGGGTGCTGATCCCAGAGCTCATTCTGCTAACCATTTACCTCTGGTCTCCCATTTCACCTTCATGCTGCGTGTGGTTTCACTTTCATATGATTTAAAATCAAATTGAAGGAAAGTTTCCATTAAAAATGGTAGAACTAGGTTAAGTGGGTGAATTAAGCCCCATTGTCTCCACAGAGTTATCTTCACAACTTGGAGCGCAAGTGTTTGCAGGTTTCGCTTGATGCATCCTCACTGTTTGATGTGCAGTAAATATGCTTTCTTCTTTTTCACTATGAGAGCAATGTCATTTTTCAGTTTCCACAGGCTGGATTCAAGCAGGTCCCCAAAGTCCTTTAACATCTGTGACTGTTGGTATACAAATGGCCGGAGCATTTGATCATCTTCCTAAAGAACAAGTGAAAAAAAAAAAAGATGATAGTACAGTTTGTATCACTAAAGTAAGAAAAGTTTTGTGTCTGTACATGGGATGTGCTGTAAGTTTTCCCTTTGGTGTAGAAAACTGAAAGTGACTGGTAGTGTTCATAAATTATGTAGAAGCAACCTGGTTTCTGGAGGCTGCCAGGATGCCCAAAACTGGTAAGAATATCCAAATATCTCAGATTGGAATGTTATGTATTCTTTCAATACTGTAGAAGTTGTGAGGTTTGCAAGGAAGTCAGGAGGGTGGGAGGTTCTCTGATGTAACCCTTGTCCCATGGAAATAGCCTACCCTGAGAGATTTGCTGCTAGTTGGGGGTCACTTAGAGAAACTCTACCCGAGAGTATTGGGGCCTAATTCTCCACAGAGCCAATGGAGAAAGGAGATGAATTGCAGGGTTCTAGGGTATGGTATCTTCAATCTATATTGGGTAAATGCCTGATAATTTTTAAGTGGTTGTACTGATTATATGTTTCTAGCTGTGCATGAGAGTTTCTGTTGTTTCACATCTTCTCCAAGTCTTGATGTTGTTACTTTTTAATTTTTGTTAGTATGAATGGCTTATAATGGTATGGCATTGTTATTTCCCAAGGTATTAATGAACTTAAACATTTTTTCATATATCCATTGCATTTTTGATTTCTTCCATTGTAAAGGTCCTATTCGTGTCACTTGAACATTCTTTTCTTTTGGATTGTCTCGTTCTCTTTTCTTTTGTAGATCTTTATTTGGATATTAGTTCATCACGTGGTAAATGTGTTGCAGATAATTTTCTCCATTCCTTTTGGGTTTCATTTTTGTGTCTTTTGATGGATCAGAGTTCACAATTTTAATGTAGGTGAATTTATCCTTCTCCTTTTTTTTTTTCATCATTGAGTTTATTGGTACATTTTAGGTATTACAGTACAGTTACATTCATCATTGAGATCTTGTGCCTCTACATGACAGGTCTTGGTTGTCATTTTTTCCCCTTGTCCCTGCCCTCCTTTCACTCCCACCTCCTCTCCCTCTTTACAAACACTTCATTTCCATTTTTTCATTTTCTCATATTTTTTTTCTTTTCCCTTATTACCTTTCCCCTACCCTTCCCACTTTCCCTACACCTTTAGCCCCTTTCTTTCTATTTCACATTGTCCATTATATCATTAGGATCTTATGTACTATTATAGTCTGTTCACACAAGAGAAACTATTTGGTATTTACACATGTGTGACTTATTTATTTCACTTAGGAGTATATCCTCAATATGTATCCATTTTCCTATGAATGACTCTTAATTTCTCATTCTTTGTGGCTGAGTAACATTCCATTTTATAGAAAAACCACATCTTCTTTATCCAGATTTATCTTTCTCTTGAAAGCCTGTTTTGTTTTTGTTTTGTCTTTGTTTTGTCATACATAGAAACCTTTTCTGCTGTGAGGTCATGAAGACAGTCTCAGGATTATGCCAGATGTGGTGGTGGTGGCTGTAATCCTAATACTTGGGAGGCTGGACTACATACATATAGAGCACAGCTCAAGACCAGCCTAGACTACGTAGGAAGAGCCTGTCTCAAAATTAAAAAAAGTGAATGTTGTGTCTCTCATGCTTTTAGTTTTTAATTCTCATCTAAAATGGATTTCTAAGTATAGCTTTAGAGTTGAGTTCACTTTCATTTTCCCCATGTCTGTCAGCTTTGTGTCACAGGGACAGATGCCTGAGATAAACAGCTTAGAAGGAGGAAAGTTATATTTTGGTCTAATTGCTTTGGAGAGAGAGGGAGGGAGGGAGAGAGAGACAGGAAGGAGTAGGGGGAGTGGCGGGGAGAAGAGAGGAGATAGACACCAGGTCCCAAGGTCTAAATCCCACCTCAAGAGCATCCCTCTGTGACCAACTTCCTCCACTCCGGAAAGTTCCAGCACCTGCCAGTAGTGCTACAGGCCCGGGACCAGGCGTTAGTGCCTGAGCCCAAACCATAACATCTGGATCCCTGTTCTCCAGGCACCGTTCATGGAAGCATCCGTGTTGCCACACTCATCTGCAGCTCCACTCCATCTACCTGAAATCTCTAGTCCAGAACGAATCTATTTTTTGACCTTCTGTTCTTTTTCTTCATTACTTGTATTTGGGTCAGTACCTTAAAATAAGTTGATACGAGGTAGGGCAAGTCTTCCTAGCATGTTCTCCTACCTGGCCTTCGCAGTTCTGTATAAATTATAGATCATTTAGTCAGGCTCCATTTCATTTGCTTGGGAACACCCTGAATCTTGGGCAGAAGTGACGGATTTACCACAGCAGATCTTGCAAGCCATGGAAACAGCATGTTTCTCTGTTGTGGAGGCATCACTTTACCATCTCTCAGACAAATTTTAAATTTTTCTTCATAGAAGTCCTACACATTATTTTATGTTGTAGGTTTAACTATTTCACATATTTGATATATCTATAGTTGGCATACTTTTATTAAAATGATTTTATTGCTATTATAGTCAAATACAATTAATTTTTAAGTATTGATTTTAATCCGGAACTTTGTAATTCTGTTGATTTATGTATAAATTCTTTGGGACTTCCCGCCGATATGAGCGTGTTGTCTGGAAATAATAATGGACGCCGCACAGTGTAGTGGGGAGAAGGTGCTGTGGAGCATCACTGCTGGGTGGGATCTTAGTCCTGCAGTTCCCTAAGAATGTGTGCCTAAGAACCTTAGGCAGGTTGGCCGCCTTCACTCATGCCTTCCATCCATTGCTATGAAATAGGCCAGTGATAGTACCTGTCTCATAGGGTGGTTTTGAGATGTGAATCACTAAATGTAATGTAAATATATGGCATTAATGAAAGACCTTTTTTCCCTTCCCAGTTCTTCGACTTTGTATTTCTTGTCTTACTGTACTGATTAGAACCTAAAGTACAGAAATGAACTGGCCAGCATCCCTGACTCCTTCCTAATCTGGAAAAGAAAGCTTTCCGTCATTCACTGAGAAGCATTATGTTTGCTTTTTGCCTGAGATTGTCCTTATCTGATTGAGGAATGTCTATTTTTAGTTTGTCAGTAGGATGCTTAATTTTTTTTACATGCTGCTCTCTACATATATTGAAGTAATCAGATTGTTTTTTTCCTATAATCTTTTTTTTTTTTTTTAAACCAGGAATCGAACTTGGCACCTTGTGCTTGAATTTCTGAGATATTCTTTATCTTTTAAAGAGAATGAATATCCTGCAGTGGCCATAACTGTGTGGAACCAGCCAGATATGCACTAAAATGGAAAGGCTGGAACAAAGATAAAGGCCTGAGAGAGCGGAGGACCCACACTTGTAAGGCTCTAACTTGCCAGCTGCTTAAACACACTCTCCCCCACCCCCAGAAGAGCAAAGGCAGTTATCACAGATGTCTAAGTTGAAAATGTCTAAGCTGAGTGGAAAGAAGCTCCCAGGATTCGGGTTACTCACGGGGGTTGTATATTGTCTCAGTCTGAGAAACTGCCCTCTTGCCACATTCATGCTCTGGTAGAACACCTTTAGTGCTTTGGCAAAGTCTCCGTCACAGCTGGCTTGCCGAGTGCACATTTGATTAATCTCACTGGCTGATGGCAGTTGAGCTGTCATCTGAGTTATCTTCAGGGTATTGGAAGGCTGATGGGCTAGGGTAGAAAAGAAAGGTTTATTCATTTCTGTATTTGGTTATCTCGGTACTTATTTATTTTGGTGTCATTCTTGTATATCTGCATTAATAGCATCAGTTTGGACCCATCCCGAGAAATCTCACAGGGAAGAAAAATCTTGGATTGTTTACGAAACAAAATACTGTATACTCATTTTCATGTCTTAGAAAAATATAGGGGCTTGGGAATAAACACAGTCTCTCACCTTGTTGCCCAGAACCAGTTTTCTTCAATGATTCCTTGAGAAGCACATTTTCCTTTCTTAGGGCTCTGTTTATGTTTCTGAGGAGTTCCATCTCCTGCTGTAACTTGAGCATCTTTAGATAAAGTTCCGGTGTTTGATTTGATGTAGTCTACAAAAGATGTCAGTTCAGCTTTTTACTGGTTTGCCTGTGTATCCTTTGAGCCTGACAGTTTTTCCTATCTCATGAAAACCAAGTGGGATCGGGATGGGGGCGGGAGGCGCTGGTGAGCAAGGCTTATCAGGAATCTCTCATGAAAACTTGTTGAGGGGAATAAGCACTGTTGATCCTCAAGCACCTGCCATCTGAGATTTTCTACTCATCTCTGATGCCAGTTTTTATGTCACCTGCACACACCTGACCTGTGTCCTTCACATTGGAAATTTTCTTGGTGTCTATCATGATGTGGCCTTCACCTGTGACCATGAGGTCCAGCTGAGAGCAGCTCAGCTCAGCACAGCCTTCTGTAGTGTGGAAGAACACCAGGAAGAAAAGAAGTCTCAGTTGTCCAGCTCACGTGGGGTGAGGAGATGTCAGACCATGTACTCACCTGCTGCACTAGAACCCAGGAGCCCAGGGGAAAGATGAGTCTTGCCCAGATCAACAACCTCCCTCCTTTCCCTCTTCTGCAGCACAGGCATACTGACATTGTCTCTGACTGAATAGTGCACCATGCAAAAGAAGTGAACATGGTACCTTGAAGGCCCCACAAATCAACTACGAGAGCATTTGTCTGTAAGTAATTCAGAAACTCCCAAGACGCATTGACGGCAGTGAAGTGGAGAGACTCTTCAATTTGGGGATTCACAACTTTCCATACAGGTTTGGTATATAAAGTGATTGGGAGATCATAAATTCTGTAACTGAGAAAAGAACATTAAAATACAATTTAGATTCAGAAGGAGCACATTTTAAAAGTGGGGGGAGGGGTCAATGAGCCAAAGAATTACAACACGTGCAGCAGTTAGAGAAAAGGAGGCCAAGAACCAGTGCTTATGACTGCTGCCTCCACTTAACATCGGTGTCATCACTGCATGACGAACAATGTCTACCAGGAAGAAGGATTTTGTCCATTTAAATACTCTAAAATTGTTAGTTTTCTATGCTAGGTAGTGGCTTAGTTTCTGTTCTTCAAAATATCCTTTTCTTTATCACTTCATCTTTGAGTATGCTTACAGCCTAATCAGTTTACCCATATCTGGTGCATCTGTCATGTTGTAATGCAGTTCTTTTATTTCCAACAAAAACACTGTACTTAGTTAATATAGTTTCACTGGATACTCTTTGTGGTAAGATTAGACTGTACTGCTGCAAACACAAAGGTTCAGTACCCACTGACCAGAGTCCAGTAATATAGAGGGACATGTGGCTTCTGTAGTTAATGGGTGTGGGTAGTCATTTTGCAGTTGGGCAAACAGAGGAAGATTAGCATTTCACGATAAACTCATCTGTTAAACTTGAAGAAGATTCCCTCCCTCCAGGAGTCACACAGTATGAGGTTTGTGCCAGTAATTCTGTGATGTAGGCTGGTACCTTATCTGAATGCCCCTCTTTGCATCTTCCTTTAGCCACTTGATGCCAAGGCAACGGATGATATGAATCTGGAAATCGATCCTCTTGCCCAGCAGCTCCAAGGGGTCAATAACCACATTCTCCTCGCTCTGTGCCCTGCAAACAGAAGAGGTGAACTTTGACTAAATGATGCTGGGTGCAAGCAAGTTAGTATTAGGATTCTATTTCATTCCCTTGACATCATAAGGAATGGCTAATTTCATCAAAGGAAGGATAGGTAATATTACCAGTTGTAGAATTCATTCATTCAACAGACACTTAACAGGAGCCCACTGTACCCTTCTGCTTCAAGGTGATAATGGAGTGTCTCAGGAGCTTACAGCCTGGAGGAAAATGGCTTGTAAACAGCATCATAGTAAATGCACACAGGAGTGGGTGCTAAACTTGCACTGAAGAGTTAGGTGGGTCCCCAAGGGAAGGAAAGCCAACCCAGGTACTGCATCCCAAATTGTTTTGCTGGGTGAATTCTTTTTAGTTCAGAGTTCATCTCAGGACTGCAAGCTTAGATACTAATTTGGACAGCTTTTCAGCAGAGGACCGCTGACAACCAAGCTCACAAAGTCAGACCCATAAATGAGAGTACCACTTTATTAATTTGCAGTGTAACTATTGAGCAGCCTGGAAGGCCTACGTAGCCAAATGACCAGAAGGCTGCTGGAGTCCCAGAAAAGACACCGAGTTGGCAGCTTGGTCTGTTTATTACAGGACGTTAACTTTCTTTATACCCTTTTTGAGCTAGTTTCCTCTTCAGCAAGAGAAAAAGGTGCACTGCATACCTATGAGGTGCTGGCATCTAAACCAGGCCCCTGCCAGCATCTTTAGTCTTTAACTAAAGTTAGTGTTTATGTAAACTGCCTGTGGGCTAAGAGAAAAAAAGCAGACATCCCGAGGGAAGGTAAAAGGTAATAGAACAGAAGTTAGAATGGAGCTGAGAGCTTTAAAACAAAGCCTGTACCCACAGAAGATCAGATAGCCCAGGAAGAGGGCAGGCATCTCAGTCTAATTTGAGGGGGGAAAAAAAAAAGTGGTCAGGCATCTACCAAGGAGAAGGAGTGAGCTAGAAAAATCATCTGTGCTTCTGGCTCCTGGGCCTCATCAGCAGGGTGGGCCATCAGCATTGGACTAGCATCCTGTGTGTGATACCAGACCTCACAGTGTCAGGAGAGGCCATGAGGCAAAGTCCCACAACATGCTCTGGCTTCCTCCTCTGAGGGTCCACTGTTTGGATTCAACTTGGGTTTTTTGGTTCTTGGCCAAGGCTCCTGCTACCCTTCCTACTTCCCTGCCTCTTTGTGGATGACCACCTCATTCCTTTGGTCCCCGGCGCAGTGCTAAGCTGTCTTGAATGCTGCTGGGCACTCCAGGTCAGCTGGTTTGGCCACTATGGCAAAAGTCAGATTCAGTGAGGCCAACTCACAAATGGATGCATGTGTTCATTTGTCTCACAAATGACTACTTCAGGTACCAAACTGACCACCCCCTCAGTAACTCAAGCTTGCTATGTGTGACTGAAACGGAACTAGGGAAGGGGTGAAGGAGATACCCACTGTCCTGCTGGTGAGCAAGGGATGATATGGATGTGCAACACTGCCTCCTCCAGCCCATCACAGTTCAGAAATGCCACTTGGTCCTCAAACTGCATGCAGTAGGCAAGCGACTGGAGCCAAATGTGGGCTGAGCCCAAGTGCACGGTCTCGATGGGATCCCAGAAAGGGTCATCCTCCTGAGCCACAGGGCTGTCTTCTCCATCTAGAAAACGCTGGTAAAGTTCCTCCATTAGGAATTTCCTATTGATAAACTTTGCTTTTGACCAAATCCACACCTGAAAACATAGAGGTAGGACACCGATATTTTATTTTGTCTACTGCTGTAAATGTTCATCTCATTGATCTTTCCCAATGTGATCCCTTCAAGAACACCATGTTCATCCTGGACCTGTTGCCACTTCAGCATTGCTTGAGTTGCTTAAGCCCAGGAATTGACTCAGACAAGATGATGGGAGTGTCAGGAAACACATACTCCCTGGAGAAATGAAGGGTTAGGGTTTATGGCACAAAGAAGAATGTCCTCAAAAGTCCTAATCGCTGGGACCTTTAAATATGCTTACATTAGATGGCAAAGGGAATTAATGTTGCAGGTAGAATTAAATCCACTTATCAGCTAACCTTAAAATGAGATTAGTCTGAATCTTCCAGGTGGGCCCAGTGTAATCACAAGGGCCTTTGATGGGGAACGAGGCAGAAGAGAGAAAGATCTGGTGAAAGAAGCGGGGTCAGAGAGGTGACTTGTGGGTAACTTTGAAGATGGAACAAGATGACTATGCACCAAGGAATGTTGATGCCTCTGGAAGCTGGATAATGCAAGGAAACATCTTCCACTTTGCCCCCAGAGAGCAAGGTAGTCCTCTTGACACTTTGCTTCTAGCCCAGGAGGACCCATGGGCTTCTGGCCCACAGAACTAAAAGGCAGTAAATCTAGGTCATTTAGTGGTTTGTGGTAATTTGTGACACACTAGTAGAAGACAGTGCAGAGGCATATTGTTTGGAGACAATCTGGGAACTCCACAACAGTTTCACATCCATGTGCTGAGGAGACATTGTCCCCAACTCTGCAGGCAAATGTGGCAGGTGTGCTTAGCTCCAAATTTGCGAACCCAAAGAAGTTCCAGTCCTTGTTCAGGGCCTCACTTCCAATGAGCAGCAAATTCAGAGCAAGACCCTGCTGCTCTCTGCCTCTCACTAGTGAAGACAGAGCCTCTGTATCAACACCTGCCGTGGAACAAGGGACAAAATCTTAAACAGCAGCAGGAGGAATTCAATTTAGATAGAATATTTCTTGACTACAAATGTCTTATCAGAAGTAGTTACCAAAGATCTCTCTTTTGACAACTAGAATTTAAAAACCCCAACAGAACACTATGAGGCCCAACAGAGCAGATCAATTAGGCAAGGCAAGAAACTAAAGGGAGAGGGGGAAAAATTAAAAAGAGCCAACAACAGGACACTAACATGACAATAATAAGTCAGTACATATCAGTTATAACCATCAATGTCAATCACTCAATTCACCAATCGAGAAATAGACTGGCAGAATAAATTAAGCAAAATCCAACAATATGTTGTATACAAGAAAAACACCTAGTGCAAAAAGAAGCCCATAGACTAAAGTGAAAGGATGGACAACAGTTCTCCATGTGACAGGAGCCCAGAAAAAAGCAGGAGTAGCTATCTTACTTGCAAGGTAAATTTCAAACCACAACTGATTCAGAGACAAAGCAGGCCTTTAAAGGAAATTTCCTTGTAAAGGAAATAATTCAAGAGGAAGAGATGACAATCATAAATACATATGCACCAAATATTAATGCCCCCAACTATATAAAACAAATATTAAGTAACATGAAAAACCAAATAGGCACTAATAAAATTGTAGTGGGGGACCTAAATACCCCACTATCACAAATAGATCATCTAGGCAAAAAATCAACAATGAAATACTAGAACTGAACCAAGCTTTTGAGCATATGGACTTAATAGACATCTATAGAGTGTTCCACCCCACAAAATCAGAATATACATTCTTTTTGGCTGCACATGGGTCATTCTCCCAGATAGACCACATACTAGCTCATAGAACAGGTTTGAATAAATGAAAAGGAATTGAAGTTATCCCATGTATATTATCAGACCACAGTGCAATTAAGTTGGCGATCAATAGCATAAGAAACTGTAGGAACTTCACAAATACATGGAAATTGAACAACACTCTCCTGAACAATCAGTGGGTCACAGAGGAAATTAAGAAATTAGACAATTTTTACAAATAAATGATAATGCCAATACAACATACAGGAATCTATGGGACAAAATGAAAGCAGTTCTACATGGAAAATTCATAGCAGTGAATGCCCACACTAGGAAAACAGAGCAAGCTCAAACAACCTAATGATAAATCTTAGACTCGTAGAAAAAGAGCAAGAAAAACCCAAAGCTTGTACAGGAGGAAATTATAAAAGATTAGAGCAGAAATCAATGCAATGGAAACTAAGAAAACGATACAAAAAAATCAATGAATCGAAGAGTTGGTTTTTGGAAAGAAGAAAATCGATAAACCCTTACCTAACCTTGTCAAAAAAAGTAAAGGCTCAGATCCATGCAATTAGGAACGAAAAAGGTGAAGTCACAACACATCCAACAGACATCCAGAGGATCATCAATGCCTACTTTGAGAAGCTGTATTCTAATGAAATGGAAAACAGAAGAAATGGACAGATTTCTAGATACTTACGAATTACCAAAGTTGAACGAAGATAAAAAAAATTCTAAACACCCCAATTACAATCAGTGAGATTGAAAATGTTATTAAAAGTTTACCAACAAAGAAAGTCCAGGTCCTGATGGATTCACTGCTGAATTTTACAAGATATGTAGAGAAGAACTACTGCCACTACTCTTTAAACTTTTCCATGAAATTGAAAGGGAAGCAATACTTCCAAATTCATTCCTGGAAGCAAGTGTTACTTTGATTCCCAAACCAGGGAAAGACCCAACTAAAAAAGAGAACTACAGGCCAATATCCTTAATGAACATAGATGCAAAAATCCTTAATAAGATACTGGCAAGCAGAATACAGAGGGTCATCAAGAAGATCATACACCCTGACCAAGTCGGATTTATTCCAGGGATGCAAGGATGGTTCAACATATGTAAATCAATAAATGTAATACAGTGTATTAATAGAGTCAAGGACAAAAACCATATGATCCTCTCAATAGATGCAGAAAAAGCATGTGACAGAACTCAACACCCATTCATGATAAAAAACCTGAGAAAAAATGGAATAGATGGTCTGTATCTCAACTTAATAATGGCTATCTATGAAAAACCAAGAACCAACATCACATTAAATGGCCAAAAACTGAACACCTTCACGTTAAAATCAGGAACAAGACAAGGATGCCCACTATCACCACTCCTCTTCAATATAGTTCTAGCAACATTAGCCACAGCAATTAGACAAGAGAAAGAAATTAAAGCAATAAAGATAGGAAAGGAAGAAGTTAAACTGTCAGTATTTGCTGATGATATGATACTCTACATTGAGGACCCAATAAATTCCACGAAAAGACTTCTAGACTTAATTGACACTTACAGCAGAGTAGCTGGATACAAGGTCAACACTCAAAAATCAATAACCTTCTTGTATACAAATAACAGACTCACTGAGAAATTAGGGAAACAATTCCTTTCACAATAGCAGCCAAAAAATGAAGTATCTAGGAATCAATCTAATGAAAAAAGCAAAAGACCTCTACAGTGAAAACTACAGCACTCTGAAAAAAGAGATTGAAGAGGATATAAGAAAATGGAAAGATATTTGTGCTCCTGGATAGGAAGAATCAACATAGTAAAAATGGCCATATCATCAAAACTGCTATACAGATTCAATGTAATGCTGATTGAAATTCCAACAGTATATTTCACAGAACTAGAAAAAATAATCCAAAAATTAATTTGGAATCAGAAGAGACCTAGAATAGCAAAAGCCATCCTAGGCAACAGAGACATGGCAGCAGGTATAACAATTCCCAATTTGAAACTATACTACAAAGCCACTGTGATAAAAACAGCATAGTAATGGCAAAGAAACAGACCTGAGGACCAGTGGAATAGATTGAAAGATACAAGAACAACTCCACATGTACTCAGCTACCTCATCTTTGACAGAGGAGCCAACCATCCTCACTGGAGGCAAGATAGCCTTTCTAATACATGGTGTTGGAAAAACTGGATTTCAACCTGCTGAAGATTAAAACTAGACCCTTATCTTTCACCATGCACTAAACTAAAATCCAAGTGGATTAAAGATCTAAATATTAAAAAAGACACACTAAATTTCCTGGAAGATAAGTTAGGCAGAACTCTTGAAGAAATTGGCATAGGGAAAGACTTTATGAACAAATCCTCAGTAGCACAGGAACTAGCAGAGAGTATCAACGACTGGGATTTCATCTTATTAAAAAGCTTCTGCACTGCAAAAGAAACCATCAACAGAACTAAGAGACAACCTACAATGTGGCAAAATTTTTTTACCAGCTGCTCCTCAAAGGACTATTATCTAGATTATATAAAGAACTCAAAAAGTCGGGCCCCCAAATATAAAAACCCAATTAAAAAATGGGCACCTGAAATGAGCAGCCATTTCTCAAAGAAGTAAAAGCAGCAAATAAATATATGAAAAAAATGTTCCATATCACTGGTCATTCGAGAGATGCAGGTGAAAACAACATTGAGATTCCACCTCACCCCAGAAAGAATGGCTGCTATGAAGAAATCAACAAATAACAAACGTTGGTGGGGTTGTGGGGGAGAAAGGAACCCTTCTTCATTGTTGGCGGGAGTGCAGACTGGTGCAACCACCATGAAAATCAATATGGAGATACCTCACATAGCTAAGATTAGAGGTCCCATTTGACCCAGCCATTCCTCTGCTGGGTATCTTTCCAAAAGAATCAGGGGCTGAGGATTTGGTGTAGTGGTTCTGCTGCCTGCCTTGCAAGCACAAGGGCTTGAGTTCAATCCCTGGTACAAAAGTTTCATTTTCCCTGGTACCAAACAACAAAGATTGTAGGATAGTTTTTGGGCTGGGGATTTAGCTCAGCAGTTCCACCGCCTGCCTTGCAAATGCAAGGACACAAGTTCGATCCCTGGTACCAAACAAAAAAAAAAGAATCATACTTCAGTGATACATGCACACCCATCTTTATAGCGGCACAGTTTGTAATAGCTACAACTTGGAAACAGCCCAATTGCCCATCAGTTGGAAAGTGGATAAAGAAGATGTGGTTTTTCTATAAAAAGCTACAAAGAATGAGGAATTAGAGTCATTAATAGGAAAATGGATGCATATTGAGGTTATACTCTTAAGTGAAATAAGTAAGTCACACATGTAAAAATACTGAATAGTTTCTCTGGTGTGAACAACTATAATTGTAAATAAGATCCTAATGGTATAATTGACAATGTGAAATAGGAAGAAAAGTGCTAAAGGTATAGGGCAAGTGGGAAGGGTAGGAGAAAGGAAATAAGGGAAAAGAAAAAAATCTGAGAAAATGAAAAAATGGAAATGAAGTTTTTGTAAATAGGGAAGGGACAAGGAGGTGAAGGGAGGGCAGGGACAAGGGGAAAAAATGAGAACTGAGACCTGTCATGTGAAGGTACACGATCCCAATAATGAATGTAACTGTAACTTGTACCTAAAAAGTACCAATAAACTCAATGAGAAAAAAAAACCCAACAGATAAGGCATTCTTTGAGTGTTATATATCTTAATCATCAGGACACTTAAAGACTCAGACAGATCCTATCTCAAAAAAGAGCTGGGGATAAAGATGTAGCTCAGTGTAAAAGCCTATGCAATCCCTGGTACTTCAAAAAAAAGAAAAAAAAAAAAGATTTCTTTCCTTGTGTGCTGCCTCCAGCAAAGTGAAGAACCACAGTACTCTCTCAGTGTTGTGTAAGATCTAATGAGATCATGGTGTTGGCATATGCTACCAGAAGCAGACTGCAACATTATAGCCGTTTGGTTTCTCTTAAAGACTTTTAGGCTAGGGAACAAAGATAATGGGAATAAGGTAATGAAGTATAGCCACTACTTTACTAACTGTGGCTATCAGGCCACAGGCCTGGTGAGGGGTAAAATTAGAAGTCATGATTGGCCTGAGGAGGAAACCAGGCTAGTGAAGCTAAGGGACAGGCTGGACACCAGCATGGGCTCCCTTCCCGTCCCAAGGGAGACTGAGCCAACAGCTTTGGCAAGTGTCACTCTAAAGGAACTGCAAACTGGCAGCCATCACAGCTTAGAAAACCTCCCTAGCCCTTGTAGAGCCCTGGCTTGCCCCGAAACTTGCCTGGATGTGTGACTAACAGTTGCACAAAAGTGACGAGCATTCAGTCCTTTCACTCCAGGGTCGAACATCCACAAGACCACCAAACCTGTATCATGCAGGTCTACCCCTGGGGTCCATGGCTGCTCCCCGTCTTGTCTTTGTCTTTGAACCTTCAGAAGCACACGTGCATGTGTATGTAAACACACACACACACACACACACACACACTGTTATAAAAAACTACCAGAAGTCACTGTCTGCATTCTAGAGGCCTCCAAGGAAAGCAGGACTTCATTTTAGGCAAAGTCACTGGTACTAATCTTATTTTTAAAAATATTTTTTAAACAAATGGACAACTATAACAGATCATTTACAATGAGTCTCTACATTAAAAAGTAGAAGAAAAAAATCATCACAAAACTAGTGCCCAAGCCCTTCGTGAGAGAATCCAGCGTGGCTCATGCAGGAGCAGTCCTGAACTGTGTGTGCTTGTGACAGCGATGCTGGGGTGAAGGAAAATCGTATCTCCAAGTGTCCCCAAGCCCTCAGTTCTCCCACTTCCACATTTTAACAAACAATGTGCAAACTGCCCAGTGTTCTGCTTCTGGTAATGGCAGGCGGTGTAGTTCAGGTAATCCTTCTGCTCGCAACTAGAAAGGCTTCATTAAAACATATTTCTTCAAATTCCCTTAAACAATACAAAAGAACCCCCCCCAATAATATGTATGGATAAAAGATGTAAAAATTACACATCTCCTTAGACTGAGGTCTGACAAGACAGGAGGAAACTGGAGAGGAGAGCGTGGCCCTAGGGAGACCTGTGGGAGATGGTAACGCCAAAGCTGTTTTTGCTGGTGAAGCAACACCGCACAGACACACTCAGGGGTCACCCCCAAAGGCCCCGGGGGTCACAGCACAGATGTCAGGACTCACTGGGGGGCTTTGGGGGGGACCTGAGAGCTGTGCAGTGGATGTAAGCGCAGCTGGCACCAAGCCTACCCCCAGAGTGGAGGACCCCCAGAGTGGAGGACCCCCAGAGCGATCCAGGAGTTCATACCTGGGAGTCAGGATCCTGGCAGTGTCAGCAACTGGCACATTATACCCAGGGAATTGGGTGGTGGGTGTACAGGTGTTTACAATATACATAATGTGAGTGTATACATTTGTAGTCTTTTTCTGTATTTGTTCTATTTCACAATTTTGAAAAGGGTTTAAATAATTGTTCTTAAGGGTTGGGAATATAGCTTAGTGATAACATGTACTTAGCATGTGCAAGGCCCTGGGGTTCAATCTCCAGCACCAAGAAAAAAAATGATCTGAACCCAGAAATTTTTTGGCAATGTTAGGGTAACAAGCAGAGCAGTGAATCCCGGTGTGGTCTCAGATGCTCAGTAGAGCAGACCCCCAAATGGCTGACCCTGGCCCTCCTCTGTAGCCTCTGCTTGGGGCTCTCCTGCTAAGGTGGGTTTATGTTAATCGTTTGGAAGGGACCAGCCTGCCAATGTCCACCAGAGAATTAGCAGTCCCAACCTCATAGGACGGGAGGTTGAGAGTTCACCCGGGCTGTCTGGGGGCTGCTCAAAAAGCATCACACACATAAGGGCCACTACTAGATGGGCCTGTGATGTTCTGGGGCTTAAGTCTATTAAAAAGACCTACCTAGAGGGGATGGCACTGGGATGTGTCTGCCTGTGGAGTCAGTAAAGTGGCCTTTTCCAGTCTTGTGAAAATGTGGGTTTTCCCACTGCTTTAAAATGGCAACTCTGTCTTCTGTGTATACACACACGCGCGTGCATACATACACGTGGGCATGAGCAGTTACCAGCTGGATAAACTTTCAGGCTCCCTTATGATACGACCCTATGTGGGGGTAGGGAGGGGAGGAGAGGGAATATGGAGAGAACCCATATTCAGGGTCCCAGCACACACGAAGTTTTAGTGAAAATAACCTGTGTCCCTAGAAACGCCCCTGGGGAGGCTCGTACCTGCCCACAGACGCAGACCCACCTCACAAGTCTTTTGGTTTGTCACCTTCACCATGACTTCTTTTTGCAGGTCATAGCCCCTGGAATCTGATGATGCTAAGTTCTTCACCTTCAATTCCATTTTAAGTCCCTAGTGGAAAAAATACTTCTCACCAAATAATCCATTTCTAAACTCATATCCCCCTTTTGCAATTCATTTCCCTTGTGGTCTTCGCACACCCAGGCTTTCTAAAACAACATGGTCCAACTCTTTGCTCCTTGGAATTTTACCAAGACAAATGGCAAAACACCAGAATTTCTCAACAATATTCTGGAACAGATGCTTGCATACTTACTAAAATGATTAGTTCTCTTACAAGGTTCCTCCTGACTGAGATTTTGTGTCACTGGCAGCTAACTCCGGCCCCAGGCCTCTCAGTGGTATAGCAGTCATTGTGGAACCCTGGCCCAGAGAGCCATCGGGAGGACAACAGACGGGGTGCTTATGGCACTGGCCCTACGCCAGCAATGGCAGGAACGGGGCCCAGGCTGGCTGTGCAGGCTTGGGTGTTAGTCTAGTTTTTATCACTGTGTGGTGTTGGGAAAACCCCACACCTCTCTAGGCAGCAGGGTCCTTTCTGGACCTGACACTTTGCTGTTTTCTGGCTCTAGATTAATTACCTTCTTTAGCTCTTCACTCATTTGATTTGCTTCTGCGACCAGTGGCATGAGTTTGATGTAGTCCTGGAATGCAGCCAGGACACTGGGGTCTGCTGGGCCATCTCCACTGCTCACAGCACCTGATGGATGGAAATGGAAGCCTGGCATTTGTTCTGTGATACTTTCTAGACATGAATACATTTATTTGCCCATTGGTTCACATAGTTGTCCCTTTCAGCCCTGTCTTGGCTGTACCCCGACGGCTGGGTCTGTGCCTTCAGGTCCCATTTTTGGTCTCAAAAAGCCTTTGACTCAAAGTGACTCCAGATGGTGGTGGGTGATGATATCCATTTGGCTAATGATTTATCCTGAAATTTCACCTAGCACAGCAGAGCAACCTGTTCTTTCTTCTAGTGTATTTGGGTGCCTTGAAGGAGGGGGTCATGGAGATTATGGGAGGCCAAGTCCCCTCCCAACATGGGTCTGTGTTACCTCTTTGGGAACTCTTGGCGCTGCCGGTCCCTGCTCGTGGTTCACAGTCCTGGTAGCCCTGCAACCTGACTCCCCAGGGTGCCCACAAACCTGCCACGGTCATTGCTAGCACATGAGCACCTTCAACCCAGAGTCTGAGGCTGGCTCAGCCTGGCCTGTGCTGGAAGTCAGTTGTGCAGTCAGCCACTGTGAATAAATGGGTGAACAGGTGGAGTATCCAGCCTGGTAGTACTGAGACTTGTTTGGCTTTGATCAAGAACATTAGCAGAAAAAGAGCAAGGAGGCCAATCAGTTTATTTTACTAAAATTCTGAGAAAGCCTCTTTGGTGTAGGGAGAGGGGAGGAACTCGCTGCATGTATGTGGTAGTATCCTCCTCTCTCCACCATGGCTTAAGGTGAACAAAGCGTAGGCGTCTCCTGGGAAGCCAACACATCACGGGCACCTCAGTGGGGTCCACCCTCTCTGAACACAAGCAGAAGGCAGAGCTTCTGAATGTCTCCACCCAGGAGCCCTAGATTATTGAAGGGGCAGAAGGCCCCTGACTGGGACAGACCACCACCAAAACCTTATTTCAGCATTTCCTCCACTCACTGCATATACGACTTCTCTATACTCCTTTGAGCCATCTGTACCCTTATTCCTAAGGGAAACAGTTCGATGAGTTAAACAAATCTTTGATGTGGACTCACCCTCTGTTTGTATGGGAATCATATTTTAATTTTGAGCACACTGTATTCTGTTTTGGGGTTTTTTCCTATGGTACTGGGGATTGAACTCGGGACCTTGTACTTGCAAGGCAGGTGGTGGAACCACTGAGCTAAATCCCCGGCCCAGAACACTGTATTCTGACACAGTAAAACATGGTTTTCTTAAGGAAAGCAAAAGGGAACACAGTGAAAGAAACTGCTCTCAAATGGGCACATGGAAGAGGCCAGAAGCTGGCTTGGGTGCTCACCAAGCTTGTGCACACTCACTCCCTCTACGGCTGCCCTCTCCAGCTGGAAAAAGTCATAGTCAAATCTGCTCAAGTCCTCACTGCCTCGCTCAGAAGGAAACCCAATGTAGAGGTAGGCACTGTTGGATCCCAAAATGATGCGGTCCTAGAGAGAAGACACAGACACAGAGGTGGACTTCAGTGGGGTTAGCCTCTGAGGAGACGTCAAGGTCCTGTGCCTTGCACTAGATGGTTCTGAGAAACAGCTTTCCTCGGGAAAGCCTCCAAACAGGGAAGAGAGCCATGAAAGAGGAGGGAAAGGAACCATCTTGCTTTTGTGTGCGGCTCTTCTTCCACCCAGCCAGCACTGCCTCCCTGCCAGGCACTGAGGCATCAGCAGAGACCAAACACTGGAGGATGGAAGGAATAACTGTGAAATCAGAAAAAGTGAAAGAAAAGCACAGGGCTCAGCAGTGTCCAAGAGGCCTTCCACACTGGGGACAGAAGTCCTCGTGCAAGATAGAAAATTAAGCAGAGATCTTGAGTGTGAGATACTTTGGTGGGCAGGCACAACCACTGCTGAACAAGCAAGAGGCAGTCAGTGTTCCCAAGGCACTCAAGGAGGTAGAAGGCAGGGGGAGCTCAGGCAGGAGCTCAGGAGGTCACTGAAGGGCTTCCGGAAGAGAATGACTGAACTGATTTGCCATTCTAAAAGGTTCTCTGAGTACAGGTGTGGGGGACAGACTGGAGAGGAGAGAGCCACAGAGGACAGCTGGGAGTCAGCGTGCAGAGACTTTGATGACAGTGGAGATGAAGAGGCTCTGATGTTTGCAAGAGGTGCCATAGTCCCTCCCAAAGACAGGCTCTTAAAACCTCACACATCGTAAGTGTGAGAGCTGGAAGATATGCTGGACACAAGTAGTCCCCCCTCCATTTTAGAGATGAGGGCCAGAGAAGTGAAGTGACTTACCTAAGGACAACAGCAAGTTAGGAGTTCGTCACCCCAGCAGCTGTGCGCTCAGATCCTACTATGAGCTATAGCAGAAGCCTGCAAGGTGGAAGTGTCCATCCATACCCTGTCCGCCTTGGCATGAATCTGGGTTTCTTCACATAAACTTCCTCTGCTAGCTCTTGGGGGGACTTAGGTACCTTCTCCTAGCTCTTGGGGAGACTTAGGTAACTGTGTGACCCAGCAGGAAATTTACCAAATGATGCAGCTTTGTCCTGGTTGTAGTAGGCACCCCGTTGATGACAACCTTACATTTGCTGTATGGAGTGACTGTCACGTTATCATCCAAATTCGTGAAGGAAGCGTGTTTACCTGAAATTCTAAGAAGACAAGAGTTTGCCCCAGTCACCCAGGGAGTTACAGTTTCAGGGACAGTTAGGTTGTTCTCATTTGCATGACATGTAAGATCTCCAGCTGCTGCAGAACAGTGGGAAGGTTGGCTGGGGCCTCCTGAGTATGTGGAGACAAAGCAAAGAGCCCTGCTTTGAGGAGCACAGGGAGGTGGAAGACAGCAAAGCAGTCATTTTATTAACAGAACAAACCCCAGCTAAGGGTCTAGAGCTGTAAGGAACCAGCAGACACAGAGGTCACTGTGAATCTTCAAAAGCTCACAGGCCAAGGTAAAACGAAAACAGAAATGTTTCAGTAGTCAAGATATGGGATCAACCTAGGTGTCCTTCATAAAGAACGCGTGGTATATATTCACCAGGGAATATTGTTTAACCACCACCAAAGAATGAAACCCAGTTATTTTCAGCAACATGGATGGAAATGGAGGACATTCTGTTAAGGGAATATGTCAGGCACAGGAAGACAAGTACAGCATCCTCACTGGCGTGGAACTAAAACCCTGATTTCAAGGAGATGAAGAGTCGACCACTGTCAGCAGATCCTGGGAAGGGAGTGGGGGAGGCAGGGGTGGAGAGAAGATGGTTAATGGATATAGGGATGGAAAGGGAAGAACAACTTCTAAAATTCTACAGCACAGCAGGAAAACAATGGTTTATAACAATCAATTGAATATTTCAAAATAGCTAACAGGATTTTGAATGCCCTCAACACAAAGAAATGATAAATGTCTAAGGGTGACTGATACTCAGATTACCCTGCTCTGATCATTACCCATTGCATACATGTATGGAAATGTTACACTGTACCCCATAAATGTGTACAATTACTGTGTCAAAAATAAAAAATAGAATCAAGTGATAATGCCAGTAAAGCACACCAGTACTTATGGGACACAATGAAAGCAGAACTAAGAGGGAAGTTTATAGCTGTAAATGCCTTAGCAGAAAAAGCAGAGCAAGCCCAAATAGATAACCACATAAAGCACCTCAAGGACCTAGGAAAACAAGAACAATCTAAATCCAAAGATGATACAAGGAAGAAAAATATAAAGATCCGAGCAGAAATTAATGAAATAGAGATTAGAAAAATAATACAAAGAATTCATGAATCAGAGATAGTTCTTTGGAGGACTGTACCAAATTGACAAACCCTCAGTCAATCCTGCCAAAAAAGGAAAGACAAGACCCAAATCAATGCAATCAAAAATGAAAAGATGAAATCACAACAGAAACCTTTGAAGTCCAGAAGATTATTATCAACTACTTTGAAAACTTGTACTCCAATAAATCCAGAAGAAATAGGTAGATTCCTAGATAAAAAAGAATCACTGAAGCTGAAACAAGATTTAAAAATCTTGAATAGTCCAATAACAGGCAATGAAATTGGGGCAGTGATTAAAAAAAACTTACAAACTAAGAAAAGCCCAAGTCTTAATGGATTCACTGCTAAATTCTATAATAATTTCAGGTGAAGCCGGGTATGGTGGCGCACGACTGTAATTCCAGCACTCGGGAGGCTGAGGCAGGAGGATTGCTGTGAATTCAAGACCAGCCTGGGCTACATAGTAAGTTCCAGTTCAGTCTCAACTACATAGTGAGGCCCTGTCTCAAAAAAAAAAAAAAAGAATTTCAGGTGAAACTTAATGCCATTATTACTCAAATTCTAATAAAATTGAAAGGGGAGGAGTAGTCCTAAAGTCATTCCTGGAAACTACCATTATCCTGATTACAAAACCAGATAGAGATCCAACCAAAAAAGAGAACTGTAGGCTAATATCTTTAATGAACATAGATGCAAAAATACTCAAAAGATCCTGGCAAACAGAATGTAACAAATCATCAGAAAGATCGTACATCATGATTAAAAATAGCTTCATTTAAGAAATGCAAGGATAGTTCAATACATGCAAATCAATAAATGTAATCCATCACATATACAGATGCAAGGACAAAAACCACATGATAATCTCAATAGATGCAGAAAAGGCCTTTGAAAAAATTCAATATCCATTCATGATGAAAAGAAACCTGAAAAAAATAGGGATAGAAGGAACTAATCTCAATCTGATAAACGTCATTTATGACAAGGCTACTGGCAACATCAGATTAAATGGAGAAAAACTGAAAGCTTGCCATCTAAAATTAAGAACAAAACAAGGATATCTACCATCACTATGCCTATGAAACATTAGAGCAATCAGGCCAGAGAAATAAATAAAAAGGATATAGATAGGAAAGGAAGAAGTTAAATTATCACAATTTGCAGATGTCATGATGCTCTACACAGAAAACTCAAAAAATTCCACCAAAAGACTTCTGGAATTAATAACCAAATTCAGCAATGTAACGGTACAAAATCAACACACAAACATGAACAGCAGGGCTGGGGGTTTAGCTCAGTGGTTCTGCTGCCTTCCTTGCAAGTGCAAGGACCCAAGTTTGATCCCCGGTACCAAAAAAAAAAAAAAGAGAACAGCATTCAGGTAGATAACGAACTTACTGAGAAAGAAATTAGGAAAACAATACCATTCATAATAGCATCAGGAAAAAAAATATTTAGAAATTAACCTAACAGTGGGCATCTGAAATGAACAGACACTTCTTGGACAGACAAGTAAAAGCAGCAAATAAATACATGAAAAAATGTTCAACATTACTGGTCATTCAAGAGATGTGATGGAAACCACACTGAGATTCCACCTCACCCCAGAAAGAATGGCTACTATCAGGAAATCAATCAACAACAAATGCTGGTGGAGTTGTGGGGAGAAAGGAACCCTTCTCCATTGTTGGTGGGAGTGAGGACTGGTGCAAGTACTGTGGAAATCAATATGGAGATACTTCAAAGAGCTTGGACTGGAGGTTCCATTTGACACAGCTATCCCTCTGTTGGGTATCCTTCCAAAAGAACAAAAAAAATCATACTACAGCAATATACATGCAACCATATTCATAGCGGCACAGTTTGTAATAGCTAAAACTTGGAAACAGCCCAGTTGCCCATCAACTGGAAACTGGATAAAGAAGATGTGGCTTTCTATGAAATGGAGTACTGCTCAGCCATAAAGAATGAGAAATTAGTCATTTATGGGTAAATGGATGCATATTGAGCCAATACTCATAAGCAAAATAAATAGGAAATGCATGTAAATACTGAATAGTTTCTCTGGTGTGAAAAACTAAAAGTTAAATGAGATTCAAATTGTATAATTGATAATGTGAAATAGGAAGAAAAGGGCTAAAGGAGAAGGGGAAGTGGGAAGGGTAGGGGAAAGGAAAGGGAAAAGAAAGAATATGAGAAAAGGAAAAAATGGAAACAAAGTCTTTGTAAATAGGGAAAGGTGGAGGGGGTGAAGAGAGGGCAGAAGTATGGGGAAAAAATAAGAACCAAGATACATCATGTAAAGACACAAGAACCCAGTGATGAATGAAACTGTACTGTATACCTAAAAAGTACTAATAAACTTAATGGAAAAAAAGAAAGAAATTAACCTAACAAAGGAAATGAAGACCTACAATGAAAATGACAGTACTCTGAAAAAGGAGATTGAAGAAGACATCAGAAAATAGAAAGATGTCCCCTGTTCCTGGATAGGCAGAACAAATATAGCCAAAATGGCCATATTTCCAAACTGATATACAGATTTAATGCAATCCCAATTAAAATACCAATAGCATTTCTCACAGGACTAGGAAAAAAAAAAAAAGAATCCTAAAATTCATATGGAACCAGAAGGGACCCAAAATAGCAAAAGCAATCCTGGGCAACAATAGCAAACCAAGAGGCATTATAATCTCAGCTTTCAAGTTATATTAAAAAGCTACAGTGATAAATACAGTAATGGTACTTATACAAAACCAGACAGTGGATCAGTGGAATAGAAGAGAGGATGCAGGAATCAACCTCAGGCATACTCAGCTACTGGATCTTTGACCAAGAGGCCAAAAACTCAGGAAAGATAGCCTCTTTAGCAAGAGGGTTCTGGGAAAAATGGCTCTTCACATGCAGAATATTGAACCTAGATCCTTATATCTCACCATGTACTAACCTAAAATCAAAATGATCAAAGATCTAAATACTAAAACAAAAACAATCTTTCGGGAGACAAAACAGATAAAAGCCTTGAAGAGATGGACAAGGACTTTTTGAACAGAACATCAATTGTGAAATAACATTAAGAATCAACCAATGAAAAACCTTCTGCACAGCAAAGGAAACAACAAACAGAATGAAAAGTCAAACTACAGAATGAGAAAAAAATTTTGCCAGCTATTCCTCAGAGGACTAATGTCTAGAATATATAAAGATCTTAAAAGAAATCACCCCCCCCAAAATAAAAGGCCTAATCAAAAATGGGCAGGCTGAGGATTTGGCTCAGTGGTTCTGCCACCTGCCTCGCAAGTGCAAGGTCCCAAGTTTGATCCCCAGTACCTAAAAAAGGGCAAGTGAAATGAATACACAGTTCTCAGAAGATGTATGAGATAGCCAGTGTTAAATACAAGAAAAAAATGTTAAACATCTCTGGCCTTAGAAATGCAAATTAAAACAACTCTGAGATTCTTACTCCATAAAGAGTGACTGTCATCAAGAAATCAAATAACAAGTGCTTGTGAGGCTGCAGGGTGGGGGTAGGGGAGGAACCCTCCTACATTGTTGGTAGGAATGAAAACTAGTATACCATTATGGAAATCAGTATGGAGACTCCTTAAAAAACTAAAACATGAATCCCATCTGACCCATGTTATGGCTTGTGTCTAGCTGTCCCCTCAAAGCCTCATGTTGTTTGTTATAGGTGAAGCTTTTTGGAGGTTGCTGGATCTAGAGTGTGTGATGCTGGAAATAAGAATGGGATACTGGGATTGATTCATGGAGAGATGCTAAGATTAAGGCTGCCCTACCCTGAGTGTGACTGTGAACCACCCCAAGGGTGGGTCTCCTGGATAGAATATAAGGGACAGAAAGAAGGCTGCTGCTGTTGTTGCTTGCTGCTTTTACTGCCTTCTGCCTGCCATGAACTGTTTCTCCTGTGCGGTGCCCTTCTGCCATGCCACCCAGCCTTGGAGCCAGCTGATTATGGACTGAAACCTCTACAAACTGTGAGCCAAAATAAACCTTTACCCATTTAACTTTGGGTGTCATGTATTTTGTCTTAGCAATAAGAAAAGTAACTGAGACAAGCCAGCTATTCCTTTTTAAGGTATCCTTCCAAAAGAGGCATCACATTACAGTGACACATGCATACCCATGTTTATAGCAGCACAATTCATAATAGCTAAATCTTGGAAGTGGTCTATATGTCCACCAACAAATGAATAAAGAAAACATATTTATATATAATAGAATACTACACTACCCTAAAGGATAAACTTGAGGCATTTGTAGGAAAATGGATGTACCTTGATATCATGGTGTTAAGTGAAATAAACCAGACACAAGCTTAAATAAATACTACATACTTATATGGGGACACAAAATATAAATAAAGAGCAAAATTAAAGATACTAGGAAACAGGGAGATAGATCTTTTACAAATGGGAAGGGGACCGAAAGATGGAGGGAGGGAGAGGAGGGAAAAAGGATGAAGAAAGAATTACGCTGTGTCATGTACATGTTCAACTCCCCATAAGGAATGCGATGCAGACATGTATAATAAAAAACAAAAATGGAAAAAACACACAAAAATATTTTTAAAAAGATGTTTCAGAAGAAATGCTTGGGAGGGTGATTTCACAAAGAGGTTACATAGCATAGGAAAAATGTAGATCTGTTTCTGGGTCTTTAGCTATATAAATCCAAATTATATATGTTACAAGATTTGGGGCTCAGTGTCAGAGGTGTCAGTGTGACTGCTGCCTGATGACATCTGTGTGCCCCAAACGGCTTCAACTGTTCTAGAATGTTCCTGGACTCACTGGCTGTCATGGGGAGTTTGGGATGCTGAGCCATGTGCCCATCCACATCCCTTGTTTGTATGGGGTTCAGGGTTCCTGTGAGGGAGTTTTGATCTTAGCTCATTAAGGGAATTTGGCCAGTTATGGTCCCGAGGGTTGGGCTAAGGGAGTGGTGCGGAAAGGAGATGAGTAGAATCCTTAGGAAGAGGCCCAGAGAAAGCTATTGGGGCAGGTCAGAGGGTGCCAATGGTCCCTAGGTCAGCACATCTCCCACGAGGAGGATGTGCTCTGCCCAGGAGGCCCGAGGCACTGTGGGAAGGCTGCCAGGGAGGCTTCTTTCTGAAAGAGCCAATCACACCTGCAGGTCAGAGACCTGTGGGCAGTTGGGAAACAGTGGTCCTGGGAGCAGGAGAGAGAACCCCAGGGCACTGGCCTCCCAAACAGAAAGGCACAGAGCTTGGGGACTCTGATTGTGTCAGACCTGCCCTAGGGTTTCATACACTCTTGTGGGGACTCCTCAGGGAGTCCTTGGAGGAAGGAGTCACCCAAAAATGTAGGCTTTCCACCACCTGCTAGTCCCGTCAGTGAGGGTTCCAAGCACTAAGGTCTGAGGATGCAGTTGCCTTTGGAGATGAGACCATGAAAGATACGGGCCACCGCCATGGGCTTGCCCTTCCCAACTGTTTCCTGGCCAGATCTTATTTCTGTTTGTGAAGAATCGCCACACAGACTTTTGTCACTGACATCCCCTGATCTCCCAGGACCAGAGCGGAGGAAGCAGTGAGCCCAGGCCAGTAGATTTCAGAGAACAAGAAGATCCTTCCTAACGTTGTTACACAGCAGGTTATGAGGGAGGACCTCTCATTGTCCAGCAGGCTCTGTGGCCTGGCTGGCCAGGGCAGATGACCTTCAAGTACCTCCTCTGCATCAAGAAGTCCTAATTTCCTAATGCTGGACAAGGACCTGATTTACAGAAACTTACCCCAGGCCTTGAAGAGTGATGGCATTGGAAGCAGCCTGACCAGCATCACACGAACCTGAAAAGTTAAGACAGCTCACCCTCAAATGCCAGGACTTGACCGAACAGGGCAACATATGTGGTGTTGAGAAGTGACCAAAGTTTTCTCTACAGTGGGATCACGTGAGGGGATTTTCCGGCTGGGGTTGTCAATCATAATGGTACCTGGATATGACTTTGCCTTATGGATTTTTTTTAACCTTCTGCCTTTTTTCATGGTATTTCCTAGCCTTTTGAAAGTTGTACTTTCTTCGTGGGCATTTTGGAGAAAGAAAACAGAAGGCACTGATTCTTAAAAGACACCGTGAAGCCTGTCACAGGTAAGTCTCTTTGAGGCTCCGGCTCCATCTAGTGACAGCCGCGGGGGGCATGCTGGGTGTCACCTACAGCTTTGGGTGACCCTGGACAACTCGTCCTGGCCTCTGCTACCATCCTGGAACCCATGCCTATCTTAGAGACAGGGGCCCCTTCAACACTGGGGACTGCATTCCAACATACTCAGTTGTTCACTTAAGTCAGAGAGGTAGCTCAAGGTTCCGAAAGCATGAAACAAAGATGTGGTAAGAACCATGCCGGCTCTGTGCTTCCTCCCTGCCAGGATGCATCTGCAACACTGAGAAGATTGCTTTGGGCACTGGATGGAGCCCGCCCCTTCTTAACAAATTTGGAGCTGGAACACCTGCTGATTTTATGTCTCTAAACTTTGCCCCTGGGCTGGATACAAAGTCTGTCTCCAGGCAGATGCACTCCCGAGTCTAATTTATACTCTAAAGCTTTCTGAGAGACTTCTCTTGAAAGCACCCTCTTTCCCCCAAAATAAGACCTCAGTGAAAAATAATCAGTTTTGGAAAGTAGAGATCAAAAATGCCAGCCCCGATCAGCCTGTCTTTGCCTTACTTGGGATCACTATTCTCTTGCTTAGTGCTATTCCGTAAGGCACAGAGAGGATAATTGGGGCTGGCATTTTTGATCTCTAGTTTTCAAGGCTGATTATTTTCCAGTGAGGTCTCGTTTTCGGGGAAACGCATTATACCCTTCCTTGCCTAGCTCCTTCCCTGTTTCTATGTCCGCTCCCCGATTCCCTCACTGGATTCTCCCCAGAGCAAACCTTTAACAAATCATCTCTCAGTGGCCTGCCTTGCAAGCACAAGGACCCAAGTTCAATCCCCAGTACAAAAAACAAAACAAAACAAAAAAAAAACAAATCATGTCCACCTGAAGCACTGTCTCAGGGTGTGCTGAGAAAATTCCACCATACACACCAGGCTAACCTTGGCCTCTTTTAGGAAATGAGTATATCAGTGATTCGTTATATACATTTTTGCATTAATTAAAATAATATATCTTACTTTTTAACTTAAAAATACAAAATATTTTAATGGAAAAAGGACCATGCCTGGATAATAGATAAATAAAATACGGTATATGTGTACAACAGATTATTCAGTCTTTAAAAAAGGAAATTTTCGTATGTTCTACAACATGAATGAACTTAAATCAGTCCCCATAGGACAAATGCTGTATGATTCTACTTATACATGAATTAACTGGAATAGTCAAATTCACAGGCCCAGAACCAGAATGGTGGTTTCCAGTGGCTGGAAGAGTAGGGAGTTAACTTTTAGTGTTTCAGTTTGAGATGATGAGAGAAAGTTCTGGAGATGGATGCTGGTGATGGTTACACAAGAGTGTGAAGGTGCTCAATGCCCCTGAATTATACTCTTAAAAATAGCTAAAGTGGTGAATTTTGTTATATATATTGTACTACAGATTGTTGGAGTTTTTGTTTGTTTTGTTTTTTTTGGTGGTGTTGTTTTTGAGACAAGGTCATGCTATGTAGTTCAGGCTGGTTTAGAACTCACTGTGCAACCCAGGCTGACTTTGAACTCCCAGCCATCCTGCCTCAACCTCATGAGTACCCAGCATTAAAAATCAAAAAAGCAGGGAAAGGAGGAGGGTGGGCAGGGAGGAAACTGTCTCTGGGCCAGAGGCAGAGCAGGACCGGGGCAGAGCAGAGTGAATACCCGCGCGGATGAAGTACTTGAGGACCCCTGTGAGCTGTGGGTCCTCATTGACATTGAGAAGGTAAGGGAGGGTTGTCGTCAGCTGCCGCTCCTGCAGGAGAGATGGAGAGAGTCACATCACCGGTGCGCCCTCCCTGTCCACCTCTGCACTGGGCCGTGTTCGGAGAAGGCCACGCAGGGCTGGGACACCTGGAGTCCACAGCTGAGTGCATCTGGACAGGGCTGTTCTAAGGCACAGCCACCTGCCATCCTTTCCCCTCATCAGCTGCCCGTGTGCTGCCCCCCTCCTGCTCCATCAGTCTCTTCAGCTCCTGGCATCCCCAGCAGCCCCACTCCTGGCTGTCTGGATGCCCCTCTGCCGGGTCCCCTTTAATCCTTCCTTTAACCCTTTAACAGAGCCCTGCTGTTGGCTAACCGGTGCCCAGCTGTTGATGGCAAAAAATGACACTGAATTTACCTAAGTGCATTTCATTCTTTTGTTTGTGTGTTTTGTTTTTTTGAGACAGGGTCTCACTATGTAGTTGAGACTGACCTGGAACTCACTGTGTAGTACAGGCTGGTCTCAAATTCACAGTGATCCTCCTGCCTCAGCCTCCTGAGTGCTGAGATTACAGGTGCGTGCCACCATGCCTGGCTTGAGTTTCATTCTTTAAAGCAAGTATTGGCTGGTATGCTGATAGAGGACAGCTAGCCATACAAGACTGGGATAAACTCTATAGGCACAAGGAAAGTGTGTGTGTGTGTGTGTGTGTGTGGTGCTGGGGATGGAACCCAGGGCTTTGTGCATGCTAGGCAAGTGCTCTGCCACTGAGCCACACCCCTAACTCCATGCAAGGAGAACTTTTAATTCTTTGGTGGAGGAGTTGAGCCAGGGTCTCGCTATTAGTTCAAGCTGGCCTCATCCTCACCATGTAGCCCAGACTGGCCTCAAACTCACAGCAGTTCTTCCTCAGCCTCCCAAGTGCTGGGATGACTGGTGGGCTTAACTCTTAAAATCCATTCTGATCAAGGGTAAAAAGGATAAAAACCCTTCTAAGTGGTATTATCCATGCAGAGCACAAATCCTGCACACCTGTGCTGAGTCCCACTTGGCCCAAGAGTCGCAGAGCCCGCCACCCCTTACACAGGATGCTGCTTTAGTAGGGCTTCCAGCGGCACCCCACCTTGTCCTGCCTTTAGAATCCTTGTTCCCTAACTCTATCCGGCCTCCGACCCACACACTCCACTCTTGTCTTTGACCTATTCTAGGCACCTGAGCCTTCCAGTCCAGGGTGGGCTCTCCCACCTGTCCCTGTTCCAGGTCCCATGGGTGACTTTGGGATGTGCCTGGAGCCTGTGCCTGAAAAGCTGTGGTGGGGCGGGAGTGGCCGGGGAGGCAGGCAGGCCCCTCCCTCACCCGGGAAGCGATTCGAATCACAGCCGGGAGGCTGGGGTGTAGCTCAGCCAGAGTGTGGAGAGACATTCTATATAATCTTGGGGGAAGAACCATTTCCTAATTTAATTGCGATTAGGGCTCCTCTGAGGCCTAGAGTCCTGCCACTCGAGTGGGCTATGGTAGGTGGAAAGGGAAGTTCGCTTTGTCTCCAGTGTAGGGCTGTGAAGCTCCAGGGCAAGAGTACATTACCTGAAGATATCCTGGTTCCTTGAAAACTGAGTAGTAACAACAAAAAGAGTTTGGTCTGGGGGAAAGGACAAACTCCTTATTAACCTATTTCCTCCCATCTGCTATTGTAAGAATGCTTTGCCCACCCTACCATCCTCATCAACCTAAGATCATCGCTGCCCTCTGAGTAACCTGGTACACCTGATTATTATGCACCCAGTAAATAGCAGCTGTCTCCAAGTGTCTTTGTCTTTGGTCACTCTGGCCTCCCAACCTCCTAACCTCCCACGTACTTGCAAAGTGTGTTTTTGTCTTTTTTTTTTTTGTACCAGGTATTGAATGTAGCACCTTGCGCTTTTGAGCCAGGCCGTGGCACCACTGAGCCAAATCCCCTGCCCATTTGTCTTTCTTTCTTTATCCTTTGCTTTACCCCTCTCTAGGCAGATCAGGGGACTGATCAGCTTCCGATAGCAGAGGACTTGTCTAGATTTTGCAAAGTCCTGGGTTCCAACTCCAGCACCAGAAAAAAAAAAAAAATCTAAATTTGCATCACAGGCCATTGTGATCTATATTGGCAGTAAGTGGCAGGAGGGACACCATGGCTCAGGTTACTCCTACCGTCCCAGAGGACAAATCACAACCCTCAAATTCTCCCCGAGAGTCACCAACAGCCCTCAGTTCCTCCCTCAACCTCACTCATCAGTGTAGACTGAGGCCTCCTCGGCTCCCTTCCTTTCATGCCCTCTCTCTCCCCCCTTAGCTCGGCCAGTAACAAGTCCTGCACCCCATTTCACCGTTCACCAACAAAGCCCACCGCCCCTGGGGTCCCCACATCCGGGGTGGAGACGGCCCTTGGCAGGGAGAAGGGAGCTCACCAGGGCCGTGACCGCGTACTGCTGCTCCCAGTCTCTCCACGCCTGCTCCAGCAGGTGTGCCCAAGTCCCCTGGGCAGCAAGAGTCCCCAGCTGGTGTTCTGCCAGGAAAGAGCAGAGGATTTAAACCACAGGAGGAGGGAGGATTGTAAGCACCAGCCCAGAGGTGTCAGAGATGAGGTGTGGAGTCACTACAGGACTCTGAACTGGGTTCTCGGTGAAGACAGGGGAACCCCAGGGAGGGGAAACTGAGCTGCATTAAGTGTGAAAAGCTCATTTGCTAAGTCCTACGATGAGCAGTGCCCCCATGTAACTCACAAGGCATTAGGGCAAGAAGGTCCTTCCGAGGGGAGATATTCTCTTCCTCCTTCCTGTATCCTTATGAGGGTTTTCTTCTCACACCATCACTGCAGGGAATGCCCGCCCACAAGGCCACGGGATTTAGGAAGAATCAGATTTATATTACGCCGTCTTTCATGTATTTCGTGTCTCCATTTATGAATAATGGGAATTAGATGCCACATGTTGGTCAACATCCATCACATCCAGGTTTTAGTGTTAGAGACACTTGTGACAGTCAGTTCCATGCCTGGACCGGCCAAGTGCACCGATGCTAACTCAGGAAGTGCTTTGCTGAGAGGAAGCCTGGAGACGTTTCTGGCAGGGCTGTCTAAACCACTCGGACTGTTTCTGTGATGGCTGGGACCATGAAGAGGCAAGGTGGGGCCACCAGAGTGTCCAGCTGGGGAGGGGTCAAGGGACAAGGGCCAGGAGCAGCGGTGTTACAGAGCACTAAACACAGATGTTTGGAGCTTTTTTTTATGTTGTTCTCTTGATGTTGAACACCTTACCAATCATACATCAATAGTTTTCTAGCTTACCTGTATCATCCATCCCATTTTAAACCATTAATGGACTTCAAATGTACCTATGGTATAAAATATATGGTGACTCTTTATTTGAAAAGATTACGGTAAAAGACACACTGCCATTAATCCCTTCAAAGTACTCTCCCCGGCCTTGAACACACTGATCTCATCCTTCAGCCCACTGTCTAGAGAAGTTCTGCAAGTCCTCTTTCCTGAGTGTCTTTATTCCTACCGTTGTGGCTGCCTCAGTGTCCTGAATCAATGTTAAATGTTTACTTTTTGTGGGCATTTTTATTTGAGGGAAGAGCCAAAGATCACATAGTGCCAGATCTGATCAATAAAGTGGATGAGGACACATTGTAATGTTTTTTACAAGGCTACCTTTCCACTGGCAATTGGCAGCAACATTCACCAAAAAAAAATTTTTTTTTTTTTGGTACCGGGATTGAATTCAGGATGTTGTGCTTACCAGGCAGGTAGCAGAACCACTGAGCTAAATCCCTGGCCCCACTAATCTTTGACCGTAGAAACACTTGTAAAGGACTTTTATAACTGCTTCAGACAATGGCAAGGATTATGGGATCATTTATGACAAAGCAACACTCAACAATCATCATATTGAATGGAGAGAAGCCAAAGGCTTTCTAAAATCAGAAACAAGACAGGATGTCCATTGTCACCACTACTGTTTAATATAGTTCCCAAAACATTAGCCAGAGGATGCAGGCAAGAGAAAGAAATAGAGGATGTGTATAGAAAAGGAAGAAGTCAAATTATCATTATTTACAGATGACGTGATCCTCCACACAGAAGATTCAAAAATTCCACCAAAAGGCTTCTAGAATTAACCAAATTCAGCAATGTAACAGGGTACAAAATCAATACACAGAACAAATAACATCCCTGTACACCAATAAGGAATTCACCCAGAAAGAAATTAGGAAAACAAAGCCTTTCACAACAGCATCAAGAAAAAGTAAATACCTAGGAATTAACCCAATAAAAGAAGTTGACAATGAAAACTATAGTACTCTGAAAAAGGAGATCCAAGAGGACATCAGAAAATGCAAAGATATTCTCTGTTCCTGGACAGGCAAAACAAATATAGTCAGAATGGCCATACTTCCAAAACTGATACAGATTTAAAGCAATTCCAATTCCAGTACCAATAATATTTCTCATAGAACTAAAGAAAATAATTCTAAAATTCATATAGAACCAGAAGACACTCAAAATATCAAAAGCAACCCTGGGCAACAAGAGCAAGGCAGAAGAAATCACAACTCCAGACTACAATTTATATTACAAAGCTACAGTAATAAAAACAGTATGGTATTGGGCAAAAAGCCCAGACATGTGGATCAATGGAATAGAAAAAAGGATGCAAAAATAACTTTAAGCACATTCAGCTACCTAATCTTTGACAAAAGGCCCAAAAACTTATGCTGGAGGAAAGCTACTCTCTTCAACAAATGGTGCTGGGAAAACTGGCTATCCATACGCAGAAGATTGAACCTACAGCTAGACTCATTTTTCTTACCATGTATTAAACAAATTAAGATGAATCAAAGATCTAAATATTAGCATAGAATCGATCTGCTGGAAGATAAAATAGATAAAACTCTTGAAAACATAGGCATAGGCAAAGACTTGCTGACAGAACTCCCATGGTACCAAGAACTAACAAATGGGATCGTATCAAATTAAGAAGCTTCTACACAGAAAAATAGCCGAGTAGAGAGACGAACTACAAAGTGGAAAGATTTTGTCAGCTATTCCTTCATCAGAGAACTAATACTGAGAATTTATAAAGAACTCAAAAAAATTAGGCTGCCCCCCAAAATAAAAAACCCAATCCAAAAAAATGGCAACTGAAATGGACATTTCTCAAAAGGAGAAACACAAATGGCCAGTAAATATACGAAAACATATTCCACCTCTCTAGTTCAGAAATGCACACTGAAGCAGCACTGAGATCCCCTCTTACTCCAGAAAGAATGGCTATCATCAAAAAATCAGATAACAAGAAATACTGGTTAGGCTGTGTGTGAGGGGGGCAAGGAACCCTTCGATGTAGGTGGAATGTAAACTGGTACAGCCAATGTGGAAATCATTATGGAAATTCCTAAAAAAACTAAAACAAGAAATCCTATTGAACCCAGCCATTCTCCTTGTAGGTTCAAGTCTTCATATTACACTGATATGTGAATATCCATATTTATAGTAACACAGCTTATAATAGCTAAATCTTGAAAATAGCCTATATGTCCATTAACAGAAGACTGAAGAAAGTGTATTTATATACTATAGAGTACTATGCTGCCAAAAAGGATAAACTTGAATCATTTGTAGGAAAATGAATGAGGCCACAATGTTAAGTGAAATAAATGAGACACACAAGCTTAAATATCAATGGTTTCTCTTACACGAGAAACCCAAAATATAAATAAAGAACAGAATAAAAGATAATAAAAAAAGAGATGGAGAGAGGCTAGTGAAAAAAATGCAGCTGGGAGGAAAGGTAGGGGAAAGGGAAATAAAAAAAATTAAGATACCTTATGTACAAGTACCAACTCCCCACGCTGAATGTGATCTTTAGGTACTACAAATATGTACTAATAAAAAAAGAATTACGGGATATGTGAAAAGTGAGGGGAAACTTTCGAGGGGGATTTTGGCAATGTGTCTTTTACTGTAATCATTTGTAAAATGTAAAGATTAACTCTATATTGTGACTACCCCTTGCTGTCTCGCATATGTCCCTTATATCTCTTGTATATCTTCATGGTGCCAAACTGAAAATGGAGGCCTTAACTTAAAGCAGTGATTCTTGATGACTGTGCGTTAGACTCACCTGCACACTTTAGCAAAGCTCTGAGACAGACGAGCGGGGTGGGGCGAGCGTCACTCAGGGTCTGTCACTCACTAAAAGTACCGTTTGTTCTGTACTTCCTCGCCCTCCCCATTTTACCAGCCCAGAACAGCCAGCTGCATGTTTACAGCCAGGATGCCCCCAACATAGCATCTCCAAGAATAAACTAGAGCAGAAAATAAAACTGTTGGTGATCACCAAAGTAGAAGAGAGGACAAACTAACCTGTTACTCATTAACAGCATGATTTGTATTTGCTTTTGAGGCAGTCAGGGATTTAAATCTGTCCTTTGCAAAGAAACAGTGACTCTTCACAGATGCCCAGTGGGTAACTAAGAATGGGACAAAGCTTGGCATCTCTGCCTTCATTCTGCTTCTGTCTCTTCCACCACCATAAAACTAGGGCTTACATCCCTGCTCGGCTCAGCAGGTAGGTGTGTCAGTCACTTATGGAACGCCTATCTAAAACCTGGGAATGTAAGGGTTACTAGCCCTGACTTTACCTAACTTGCCTTATCCCCCTTCAAACTGTGGACACAAAGATAGATTAGCAGGGACATCCATCTGGCTGTCACCCTTTTGCCCCAGAATCCCTGGAATGGGTACGTAGAAGTCTCCGGCCAGATCCAAAGCCTGCAGTAGCCCAGGACTCAGCAAAGGCTCTGTAAACTGTGGCTGCTTCCCTGCCCCCAAGCAAAAGCAACTGTCTCTTGGAAACAGAATTGACCCTCCTGCTGCAGGGAACCTCCAGAGCTCCAAAACCAGATCTGATATGATGATCCAGCAGCTCTCAGCTCTCCTCAGCCACCTGGAACATCTTGTGCCTTCTTCCTTTAGAGCTGGGCCCCTTTCAGTTCCCAAACTGCTGTCCCTTCCATATTTTCTCTTACTTTCCAATGAAAACTTTTGCCTCTAAATGCCTGCTGTTGCTTTGGCTTTAATTTCCATTACTACTGAATCAAGGGCCCACACTCTCTGGACCCACACAGCCCGATTCCCACACTAGCCTGAGGCTCTGAGTTAGTTGGCCTGGGTTGAGCACTAAACTGGAAGAGGTGACGGCTGCTGATGCATCCTGGGCTTCCACCTCATTTAGCCACGCGAAGCCATGACTATCAAATGCTTCCCTGCAAAGGTGCTAAGTCAAACGGTAGCCCTGGTGGAAACGATGGCCTCAAAATGACAAAGAGAGAGACTAAAATGACTCTTTTAAAAGGCAGGGCTATCATTTCTTATAATTGTATGTAAATCTTCATTACCCTTAGCATTTTTTTTTAAGGGAAGCCAAATTATCTTGAGCAAAGCCCCAGAGAGTCCCCCTCCCACCTGGTGTCCTCCCCAGCTCCAGGCTCAGCACCTGGCCTCCAACCCAGTCCCTGAGCTTGGCCAGCTCAGACCCCTCCTTCTTGCTCCAGTTGCGGACTGAGCATTGCCTCCTGACTCAGTTTACCTGCCACTCCAGAGTTTCCACGTCCAAGCAGTAGTTTTTCGCTCTCTGCCTTTGACCCTCTTGCCAGTGTGCAGGTGTTGACCACAGCTTTGTTCCGGACTTTTTTAGCCCTTTCACATGCAAGGACAAACAGCAAAGGCAAAACACCCACTCAGGTCGCTTGGTGGCTGGAGCCGAACCACCAGACCTTGTGCAGCAACAAGTTTGCTCAGAGGCCATCAGAGTGGGAGCCTGTCCCCACTTGGCCACCAGACATGCCACCCTGCTGGTTCCAGATCCACTAAACCCCTAAGACCACAAGAGACTTCGGTAACTGGCATGGATCAAACAAACCTGTGTGGCTCTCAGCTGGAGTGTGTTGGGGCCTGAGCACACTTTGTTACTAGAGAATCTGTGCAATCACCTGTGCTGCTGGTGGAATAACTGAAACCCGAGAGCCCTGAGCCCTGGTTCTGCTGTGTGCCTCAGGCCAGGAGGGACTTGGAAGTCTTTGGGTTCATTCCCATCCAGTGTCACCAGAGGACACACAGAATGCCTCAAATATTGCACAGGGCATACTTTACTAAAACATGGCTGGTTCTTTATTGGAAATTCAAATTAACTGAGCATCTTGTGTGTGTGTGTGTGTGTGTACACATGCAAATACATGCATCTGTGTGCTGGGGATCAAACCCATGTGCATGCAAAGCACATGCTCTGTCCCTGAACCACAACCCTAGCCAGTGTCTTATATTTTTATTGCATAAGTCTGGCAACCTGGTTCCTTTCATTTCATACAGGGGGGACAGAAACACAGTCCCTGGCAAGGCTGGCCCTGACCCACACAGTCCACAGCAAACCTGTTTCTCTCCTCTGCAGCACTGCCTGACGTGCAAAAACTGCTAGCAACACACGTGCATCTGACAGGCAAGGAGATAATGAGCATTGTAGATAACCGCGAAAGCGGAAATTCAACCTAAAGACCAAAGTTTTCATTGCTGGAAGAAAATCCTGAATGATTGGAACACTGAGGCTGTGCTGCAAGGGGAGAAAGAGTGTCACACACACAGAAGGGACAAACTGAGAAGACAGCGAAGGGACGACTAGAAGGAAAGGCAGTCACTTGGCATAATCATAGCTGTAGTTGCCAAGCATTCCTCATATGCCAGGCAGAACTTTTTCCGGAGTGAACAGCTCAGCCCCCCAGTGTGTGAAGGAGAAGAGGGTTATGGGCTCAGCATCTTTTCAGGGCCACACAGCTGCGGGCCCGGTCTGTCTGGCTCACAAGCCCTTACACCTGACAACTGACACCTGGGGCCCGAAAATAAGCTTCATTTCCCCATGGCTCCAAGGTCCTGGAATGCAGGCCGAGAATGCCCAGCTCCTCTCTGCCTGGATCTCGGAGCTGCAGCAATGGGTCCTTCTCAGTGTCTGTTTGCTGTGGGGAGGAGGAGTGGAGACCTGGTGGGGGCAAGTTTCCACCCAGAGTCACACTCGCCTTTCTTACACTGCGCAGGGGAAGCAGCTGTGGGATGAGCTGCAGGTGCCGGCCTTGAGGAGCAAGCTCAAGGCTCGGGACAGCCGCCCGCCAGAGCCAACCGTGAGCGGGGCGCTTCCCAGGCCAGGCAGATGGAGAGGAACCAGGCAATGACAGATAACCGCCCCCAGGGAAGGGGCACCAGGACCTCCTGGCCTTCTCCAAAGAGTGTAACCCCTGCACGGACCCGGGCACATCTGACACGATCAAAGGAGTCACTGGAAGCTCATCTCTTCATTTATCATTAGCACAAACACTCCCTGCTTGGCTCTAAACTCTCCCTGTGTGGGAGGAATATGTGGACAGCCGTGGTACTTGGCCGGAAACTTCAGGGAGACATATAACGAATCCCATCAGGATTGGCATCCGTGTCTCTCCCACCTGAGCCCACGACTCCTCTCCTATCTAGGACTTGAGGGACAGAATCACTTCTTTTCTTATTTGTTTTATGTCTTTTCATTTCTCTGGTACAAATCTTTCTCCTGGACCCTCACCCCACAACACTGGAAAATGTCTCCTGATTTAGAACACAAAACCACTATGGTAAAGAAATTTTCATAAACGTACCTTTCCGCATATCTTAATGTCGATAAAGTTTCCTCGTAGCAGATGTCAGCTGGACTTATGGCTGCAATCTGTAAAAATATGCCTTGCAGATTTTGTTATTTATATAGGGGTTTGTTACTATCGATGTTATAAAACAGCTAATAGTCATAGAACAGTTTTGCGTCTTACAACTTACAGGATTGTTCAAGCCTACAACTCAGAAAGCTAGGCTTAGAGAAAAATAATACCCCCAAATCGCCCAGATAATAACTGGCAGAACTGGGGTTCAAACCCACCATGCACTCATGCTCATCCCTGTACTGCTGACTGTAAAGCCACACCATTCTCAGTGTTGAGTCCCCAGGGGTTCAAATGATTGTTTGGTGCTGGCACTGGACAGATCAATGAGAACTGCTCATGGGTACTGATTTTGGAGTCATGCTTCTAGAACTTAGAAAACAAACTTTTCAAATCAAAACCTTTTTGACGACTTGGAGCTGGTCCTGGCTCACTAATGGTAACCAGGGGCAACGTCCTAACTGTGCTCGTGGTAGCACATGGCTTATGGAGGCTCGGGTCCTAGAGCATTAAGAGTCTGGCAAAGAAGTCTGTAGCCCCTGCCCCTCACCCTTTTCAATATAGGGATTGAATCCAGGAAGCCTCGAGCTACATCCCCAGCCCTTTTAAATTTTTATCTTGAGACAGAATCTTGCTAAATTGCCTAGGCTGGGCCTCAATTTGTGATCCTTCTGCTCAGCTTCTGGAGGAGCTGTGATTACAGGCATTCACTACCACACCCAGCTACTTTATAGCTTTAAAGTGCTGGGGCTGGAGATTTAGCTCAGTGGGTTCACCGCCTGCCTCAGAAAAGCAAGGACCCCTGAGTTTGATTCCTGGTACCAAAAAAATAAATAAAAATAAAGTGTTCATTTGCATCACCTCGCTTGGCACAGCAGTATTTTCAGGTGGTCATTGTTATTAGGAAATGGGGTTTTAAGATCTGCGCTAAAATTGGGCCTGGCGCTGGGGAGACTCTGGAAATGGGGATTGAAGGTGATCTTGCAGACTCTGTTTCATTTGCTTCCCAAGATGTTCAGCGATCACCTCTCACCTCCTCCCCCTGACATTCTTTGTTAAATCACTGTAATGGGGCCGGGCTGTAGCTCAGTGGAACAGCACATGCTTAGCACACAAGGCCCTTACTTCAATCCCCAGCACTAAAAACCCCAAACCAACAAAGCAACAGTAATTAAAAACACTACTGATTTCAGTCAGTCCTGTCTAGTCTCAGCAGGTGTGGTTTTGCCAATGTGCACACCTAGACGTTGTCCTGCTGGCCTCACAGTCTCAGGTGACTTTGTATGCACCCGCCCAGACCTGTTGGGCTTTAACGCTCAGAGGCCATTACGGGCATTGTGCTGTGGCTGACCCCAGGGCCCCCACGTGTGCGTGCTAGGCGAGTGCCCTACCCCTGAGCTACACCCCAGCCCATATGTGCACAATTTTATTACAGGGTCTCGGGAGGAGGCCCATGGAGGTTCACAGTTAACTGACAACCAAATAACTTTCAAACAAAGTATTTAAAAATAGGCAAGATTAAGAGATAAAGTAAAGGTGTGCTTTACTGTGTGAGGGGGAGCAGAAGCCTTCCAAGTGCCACCAGGGGTGCTTTTCTCTTTTAGAGGACCGTGCATGCGGGAGATAAGAGTTTGCCTGGGTTTGTCCCTCCCTGCAGCTGGTGAGCAGACCGCCCTGATAACTCACCATGGGCCATCCACACGCCACAGCTTTGCTTCAAGGCCAGAGCCAGTGGCTCTCCAGACAGCCCGCCTTCTAAGAACTGGTCTTCTGCCGACTGGGAATACCATGACTTTGCGGGTGTTATGTTTTTTGTTTTTTTTTGGTCCTGGGGATAGGACTCAGGCCCTTGTGCTTGCAAGGCAGGCACTGGAACCACTGAGCTAAATCCTCGGCCCTTTTTTTCTCTTGGCGGGTGTTATGTTCTATGTTGTTAGGGTTTTTTTTTTTCTTGTCGTAAAAGTAATACAAGTTCCAGGGGCTGGGGATTTAGCTCAGTGGAACCGCACCTGCCCCACAAGCACAAAGTCCTGAGTTCACCCCCAGGTACCGCAGGAAAGAACAAAAAAACAAAAAACATGTTCCAGGCTGTGTGTAGCCTAGCACCCACCAGGCCCTGGGTTCCATCCCCAGCAAACAGGAAAGAACAAAAAAAAAAACATGTTCCAGGCTGTGTGTAGCCTAGCACCCACCAGGCCCTGGGTTCCATCCCCAGCACTGTAAAAACAAAAAGTAATATATGATCCTGAAAATTACAGAAGAGACTAAATTTAAAATTAGAGTCAGTAATAGAAAAGCTTTATTTGACCACTGTAGCAGTACAGGCACCAGTCTCGTGTGGTGATGGGTTAGGACACACATATGCAGCTCATAGCAAAGTGCTCTACTATGGGTGCACTGAGAAGAATTTTAACCCTAATACCAATGTCAATAGCCATAATAACTAAATCAGTCTAAAACGTGATAAGAAAGCAATTTTACCAAAGTAGTTCTGCTGTTCCCACCCAGAGCCGACTGGAGCAGTTTGGTCAGGACCGAGTCTCGGTAGGGTATATGCAGGACTCTCTTCCCCAGGGCAGCGTCAGCCAGAGCACTGGATGAAAAGTCAACCAACAGCAGCTTAGAAGAGGGCACCAGGAAGAAACCTGCTCCCTCAGGAACAACCCACAAATCCCACTTGAACCCCCTACAGCTGACACTTCCCTGCAGACATGCCAAAGCAAGATCGGAGAGGGAAGCCAGGACCAAGAGACAAACACACCAAAAGCGAAGGGGCTGTGACTGTAAATCCGTGCAGCACTAGTGGTGTGAAGACAGGACCCAGGAGTGGCAGGAAGTCCTCTCCTTGTCTTTTGTTCCTACTCCCTTAATAGGGGAGGGGATGAGAAGTCCCCACCCTGCTTCATCGAACTACACAGGAGGCAGTGTTTACTCTGGAGAGCTGGCTGCACCTGTAGTCTCAGCTGCTAGGGAGGGCGAGGCAGGAGGATCACTTGAGCCCAGGAGTTTGGGGTTAGCCTGGGCAACACAGCAAGCTAACTCCACCTCAAACGAAACAGCCAAGCAAAACCAAAGAAAAGCCGCTGTTGTCATTGAAGGGAATAAAGAAAAGGGAGAAGGAAATCTCATTTGTAAGTTATAATCACAAGAAGGAAAAAAGAAATCCATAAAATTAAGACAATTTATTGGAAAACAAATTAATCTTTTGGAAAAGAGGAACAAAAATGAAAACACCATGGATAAGATTAATAGTAGATTAGACACTGTGGTAGTTGGAATTAATGAATTAATTCAGAAGAAATTACCCAGGCTGTGATGGGAAAGAAGCAAGAAAGTGTTAGAAACAGGGGAGAGAGTCAGCAGGCCCCAAGAGTCTAATGGAACTTCCAGAAGGGAAAAGAAGAAAATGGGTAGAGGCAATATGTGAGAGACAGTGTGGAGAATTTTCCAGAACTGATGAAAATCACTAATCTTCACAGCTACGACATCCCAGGATGTTCAATGATGAAAAATAGAAATTTACACTCAAATACAACATGGCCAAATCAGAGAACACCAAAAATAAAGGGCTTCAAAGCAGCTGATAAAGAAGATAGGCTACTTTTAAGGGAACAGCAATTAGATATAAACAATGGATGGTATCAATAATGAGCTAAAAGAAAATTCTAAAAGATTTTTAAATATTGATTGATCAGAGGATTGAACCACTGAGCTACATGCCCAGTCAGGTCTGGGTGTATTTCTCAAGCTGGCCTTGAACGTGGGGTCCTCTTGCCTTCGCTTTCTGAGAAGCTAGGATTAGAGGCACGTGCCACCACACCTGGCCTCCATCTAAATTCTATACACAGCAAAAACATCTTTCAAGAAAGAGATGAAGCTTTCTAGAAATGTAGCTCAGTGGTAGAGTGCTTGCCTACTCGCCTAGCGTATGTGAGGCCCTTGGTTCTAACTCCAGCACCGGAAGGAAACAAAGAGAGAGAGAGAGAGAGGAAGGAAGGAAGGAAGGAAGGAAGGAAGGAAGGAAGGGAGGGAGGGAGGAAGGCAGGCAGGCAGGCAGGCAGGCAGGCAGGCAGGCAGAAAGGCAGGCAGGGAGGGTGGGCCACCAGTAGACCATTGCTAAAAGAAACTGTAAAGAATTTAGTTCCACCAGAAGGAAATTAATCCTAGCAGCTCTGGGTACAAGAAAGATTGATTGAAAAAGAAGGGGGAATAAATGTGAATGAATACTGTATAAAAAATACTACTAATGCCTTTTGAGGTTAAAGAAGAGTAAACATGAAGGCTAGAGATCCTTCTATTACGCAGAAGAGGGATGAGGGATGCTTATGAAGGGCCAGTTCGAGGGAGCTGCAGGTAGGATGATACAGGATGCGACCTGGGGGTTGTGTATTCACAAGCTCGTCGCAAGCCATGCACTCCAAGAAGCAAGCCAGTGCTTCTGAAAGTATCACATGTACTCACTGTGTGTCCCTTTAGACCCTGACCTTCCCTCGACCCAGAAACAAAGGCTTCGATTACTCGGGTCAGTGAAACAGTTATTTTTAGGAAGCAGTTTACTCCCATATAAATTGAGCGGATTCCAGGTACCCACTTGGGAAATTCAGTCCAATCCCCCCTACCCTGTAGCGTGACCCGTTGCTTGGCAGCTGTTCCTTGTGTTCATGCGACCGACCTTACAGATAAACTTTTGCCTCCAATGATGTTCACTTCTGACTTCCTCTTTCTTCGCCTAACCTGAGTTTCTCATCTGTGCTGAGGCCTTTGGTATGAGCCAGTCTCGCCTCACCTCTCCATTCTTCATGGGAGTAAAGATGAAGTACCCAGGGGTGCATGAGAGAGAGAGAGAGAGAGAGTGTGTGTGTGTGTGTGTGTCTCCTTGAAGACCCCTGGCCCCTCAAAGACCATCCGCCTACTGCTACAGTTATACAGAGGCTTTGACAAACAAAAGAGATTTTAGAGTCAAGAAACAGAGTTAAGCGCATACTAAATTTTGATATATGACTAAAGTATCCTGAGGACCACTGGGGAAAGGAGGGACTATTCAAATTGGGAAACATTGATGATATGTAAGAAAAAAAATACAAAAATGATACCTACCTCACACCATGCTCAGAAATCAAGTCCAGTTGGATAGGAACTTAGAGGTAATATAGGTAGACTTTTTAAATTGTTAACTCTCTTAAACAAAATATTAAAAATGTACAGCATAGACTATAGCCATAAATTCTGCTCATCAGTACACATCTTATCAAAATTAAAAAAACCATCACTGGGAGAAGATATTTACAATGCATATGCCTAAGCAAAGAGTAATAAAACATAAACATTTAATTTAAAACATCCAAATTATCTAAAAACTAAAAAAACAAATGTTCATAGCAGCTTTATCCTAATAGCTCAAACCTGGAAACCAACTACGTGTCCATCAGTAGAAAAATGGATTCATCTTGAGACCATAATGCTAAGTGAAATAAACCACATTCAAAAGCTTAAATACCACATGGTTTCTCTTATATGAGAAACTCAGGATAGAAATAAAAACCAAGACAAAAGATAGATGATAGGGCATAGGGAGACAGATCCTTTGCACATGGGAAAGGGACCAGGCGATGGAGGGGGACAGTGAGGAAGGCACGGAGAGGGGGCTGAAAAGGGATTGAGTTGTGTCACACGGAATGTAAAAACTGCACCACAGACAGTACTGATAAAAAATAAAAAATTTTAAAACCTGAAACTATAAAAAACTAAAAAAAAAAAAATTGCTCATAGCAGCTTTTATCCGAATAGCTCCAACCTGGAAACCAACTGCACGTCCATCAATAGAGCAAAGACACACTGTGACACATTCACACGATGGAGACAGAATGGCAATGAAAAAGTGGGTATCGCTGTGTGCAGAGACTGAACCACCTCACGGATACAATGTCTGGTGAAAGAAGCCAGGCACATACGCCAGGGACCTCAAATAAATGATCTCGGCAAGCAAGAGGATTAGCCAAAACTAGTGCGATGGCCAAGGTCGATTTCTTTTGGCAGGACTACCAACTGGAGGGGGTATGAGGGAAATTTGGATTTTGGAAATGTTTTATGTTTTGATTTGGGTGACAGGAGCAAAGAGATAGAGGTAGAGATGATACAGATAGTGATGAAAGAATAGATATATTTATATATATTCATAGAAATGAATTTTTAAAATTTGTATTATTTTCTGAAACTTATACCCTAATAAGTTTTTTTAAAAAGCCTAAGTGCAAAAAGATAATATAGTAGCTTACCTTTTTTATAAAGCTAAAAAATGAGAATCTTGTGCTGAGGCTATGGCTCAGTGGTAGAGAATTTTGCAGGAGGGGTCCACCTCCAGCATCACACCCAAGAAATTTTTTTTTATTGTTGTTGTTTTTGTTTTTTTTGGTACCAGGGATCGAACTCAGGTCCTTGCACTTGCAAAGCAGGCACCGGAACCATTGAGCTAAATCCCCAGCCCAAAAAAACTTTTTTTAAAAAGGAGTACCACTAAGCAGTAATAGTCATAATTAATAAAACAAGAAAGGAGGAAGGACAAGGGAAGGGAACTTAAAATTCAGGGTGGTAGATACCTCCAAGGGTACGGTAGGAGAAGAAACTTGCACCAGATAGGTCTGGAGTTGGGAGATGATTTTCTTGGCGTCATTTTGTTGAATATTAGTTTAAAATAAAATATATAGAGGGCCAGGCATGAACTGATGATGACAGCAAACAATGAACCAAGGGTTATAATTACAGTAACGTTAAATTTTCCTTATTTTAAGAACCTAGGGCTTATCACATGGTAAGCACATGGTCTACAACTGAGCCACACCCCTTTTGTTTTTGTGAGGTCTGTTTTGTTTCACTCTTTTTTGCAATGCTGAAGATCAAACCCAGCGGTGCTCAATCACTGAGTGACATTCCTATGTTTTATATCTAGATGTTCCGCTAAAGCCTCATGTGCTCATAGGTCGGGCTTTTAAATGGTGTTTAACTCATGGGGTGCTGTAGCTAAATGTGGTGTTAGAAAATGGAGCCTTGCTGGAAGAGGTGGGTTACTGGGGCTGTGGCCCGGTAGGTTGTATCTTCCTCTTCATTTTCCCTCCACTCTCTGCTTTCTGATCACCATGCTGTGAGCAGCTTTCCTCTGCCCCGGTCCCCCCACCATGCAAGAAATGACACTTCTAAAACATGAGCCAGAATAAACCTCTCCTCCTTTAAGCTGTGGTATCAGATATTGCGTCCCAGTGATGAAAGCGACCAGGACAGAGTCTGGTATCAGATGAGTGGGATCATTGCTATGACTATCTGACCATGTGATTTAGAAGCCTTTGGAACTCGTGTATGGGAGGCAGTGGAAAGCTTTGGAGCTGCTGGCTGGAAAAGCAGCCCTAGAATGCTGTAAACTGGGCTTGATGGGAGATTGTAATCAGAGCTCAGATGTCCAGAATGCTGATAAAAATGCAGAGAGTAAAGATCAGGCTCGTGAGGTTTCAGCTGGGAGCAAGCACTCCATTGGCAATCGGACTCCAAATCATTTATTATGCTCTGGCTGAAAATTTGACTTCACTATGTCATATCCTGAGACTGTGAGTGACTGAGATTAAAAGCAGCAGAGTCTGGCAGAGGAAATTTCAAGGCAGTACAATGTGAGGATATTGTACAACTATTGCTGGCCAGGAATGTAGAACATCTGAGGAGCCCATAGGCAGTGAGTGAAACCACCTCAAGACAGAAGCCACGAGAGCTGTAACTAACAATGTTGCAGGAGCAGGGCCACCCAAGCCATTTTTGGGTTCACATCGTTTCCCCCTGGTGCTGGACATGGAATTATAGGATTTAATGTTTGCCTTGCTGGGTTTCGGTCTTGCTTTGGTCCCATTCCTTTCCATCCCCCATTCCTCCCTCTTTGAATAAGAATGTTTATCTTGTGCTCTTGCATGTTGGAAGTGTTCGACTTTCTTTTTGATTTTTATAGGGGCTCACAGAGAAGAGTTTGCCTTGAGTCTCAGAGAAGATGTTGGACTTGGACTTTTCAACAATGCTGGAACAGTTAAAACTTTGACACTTAGAGATGGACTAAACGCATTTTGCATAGAGATGTGCTGGACTCTTTTGGGAGCCAGGGATGACATACTGCGGTTTGGATCTGCAATGACCATCTAAAGCCTCATGCACTCAGAGGTGGGGCTTGTGGAAGGTGAACAGATTATGAAGACCCTATAGCTGACCAGGATTAGGAATCTGGAGGCGGGACTGGTCAGAAGACGCCAGTGACTGGGGCATGGCATGGAAAGGTATATCTCCTTCCCCAGCTCCTCCCTTCTTTTTCTTTCTTTCCTTTGTTGGGGGCGGTGGTATCAGGATCGAACTCAGAACCTTGTTCTTGCAAGGCAGATGGTGGAACCACTGAGCCACATCCTCGCCCCGCCGCCCTTCTTTTTCAGCTTCCTGGTCACCACCATGTTAGCAGCTCTCCTCTGCCCAGGCCCTCCCATCATGCCGCTTCTTTTTAAGCCTGTGAAATCTGGACTGAAACATGAGCCAAAATAAACCTCTCCTCCTTTAAGTTGGGAGGGTCAGTGTCTTGTCCCAACAACATAAAAGTGATTAACACAATCCCTGTTGTTTTGAGCAGGGTCTTGCTCGGTTGCCCAAGCTGGCCTTGAACTTGGTATCTTCCTGCCTCGGTCTTCTGAGCTGGGATTACAGTTGGGCACCACTATGCCCAACCAAGAAATAATTAATGCCTGCCCGCTGATTACATACCTGATAACGTTTCCTAAATTGGTTAAACTCAAGTTGACCCGTGATCCTTCCTTCAGTCTGTCTCCTTCAGATCCTGAAGATTTCTGTCTTTCACTTCCTGCTAAATCCACCAAATTGATGCTGGATTGTTTGGTAAAGGCTCTGTCTAGAAAAACCTGTAGAAATATGCCCAGACAGATGGTCTTAGAGTGCTGCATGCATGCTGTATGGGAAGTCAACCTAGTCCACATACTTAGTTCTTCTAACTGCAGTTTAGACGCAAAAAGAAAAAAAGTTTCCCATATAAAATCATCTTTACAATGACATTTTACAGTACTGCAGTACCAGGCCCAACAGCCTTGCTTGCCTCTTCCCGTGTCTGAGAAGCTCTTTTGCAAGCAGTATTGGATACACTGATAAATTTAGTGTGTGTGTGTGTGTGTGTGTGTGTGTGTGTGTGTGTGTGCGTATAATCAATAAACTTTAAAAATATAAACCACTGTGTGAAATCTGCAAAATAAGTAATCGTTCAGGGTTGCATAGTCCTGTAGTAAAATGAACATAAATTTTAGAATTCAACAGGTTCTCTTGCAGGCTACTTGAACTTTCCTGTGCGTCACCTTTCAGCTGTAGAATGGTACCAGTACCATGTCACTGAGATGTTTGGGGCAGGGTTCAAGATAATAGGTGCAGTGGATCCAACGGGCTTGGCACGTAGTATGAGGTGTTATGCTGACCCCACTAAAGAGTATGGCAGGTGCTAAATTTCTTTCCTTGCCCATAAATAAGAAATTAAAAGCAGCATAGCAAATCACATATACAGGCTTTTTTTTTCTATTAGTTTTTTGGTATGAGGGTTGATCCCAGGGCTTTGAACATGGTAGACATGTGCTCTAGAACTGAACTACATCTCTGGCTCTTTAAAAAATAATTTTAAGGACGGTCTTACTTATTTGCCTAGGTGGCCTCAAACTTGCCATCCTCCTGCCTTGACCTCCTGAGTAGCTGGGGTTGTAGGACTATGCTAAGAAGCCCTGTCCCTCATATATAGTTTCCACATATATAAGTTTGTGCGTTTTAGTAACATTGTAAAGACAAAGGAGTAGCCCTTAAAAATTTACAAAGTTCTTTAGAATGCAGTATCTCAATCAAACCTCCCAACTTTCCTAGGGGGAGAACTATCCATCCCATTTTACAGGATAGGAAACTGAAGTCAGAGAGATCAAGTTATTTCTCAAAAATCCTAGAATTGGTAAATGAAAGAGTCAGACACAGTCCAGTGTTTGTCCATTACTCTTGGTGAGGGCAAGACAATTTTCATCGTTACTATTTTTTTTATTGTTGGTACTATGACTTGGAGGACAGAGGTGGTATAATCATCGCTAACTATAACATTCACCCAAAATATGTGAATGATCATTTCTAGATCAAACAGGATATTGTATAGATCACTCCTGATACTCACCAAAGAATATGGAAGAGAAAAGTTCTCTCTAGTTTATCAAAGACTTTACTTAGTGGAGTGTGATGTGGATTATTTAGTTCCAAAGAATTAACTTGGTACCAGAAGTCAAAAAGGTACTTCAGTGTCTTGAGGGGCCCAGGGCTCATGGATCTGAAAGCTTGGCCTTATACTGGTGATGCATGGACTCATTCCTAACAAAATTCTCCAAGATAAACCAGGGAGTCACTCTAAAATCTTCAGTCTACTCCTGGGTCAATGTGGGATAGAAATTCTTTTCCTCAGAGCATGCCATTTGCTTGAGGGAAAACAGCCGGCTATGGGTACTTTTGGGGTCTAGCAGTTGCGTGACCACCCCACTTATCAGTAATGGGCTAACTTGGGCCAGGACAGGGCAGAAATGTTGAGGAGGGGCAGGAAAAAAGCAAGTACCTCACTTTTTCTTGTTTCTGACCTCACAGTGTAGAAGTGGCCACCTTAGTCCAGGGTCAGATCTAGAAGGATTCCCTAACATCCACCATATTGTGCCACTGGGAACCCTGGCAGAGGTTGGTCCTGCAAGGATGCAGGACTGGGGAATGCACTGGACTCACCTGCTTGAACTGAATGGTGGTTACCATGTGGGACCGGCTGCTGCTGGCATTCATGTTGGTTGAAGCTGTGGTCCTGATTCTTGTTCCTTGTTCCATCAGCTTTTCAATTTGAGCATAGTTCTTGCAAGGCACAGACTTCAGACCTTCCACATAAAAGCCCAGGTGGTGATCTTCCCTGAGTTTTAGTCCCCCAGGCTTTTTGGTGCTGGAGAGCAAGTCTCTTATCTGTAGAAAAGAAGAAACAATGTAAATTTCAAGAAAATTTTGCTGCTCTATCCCTGCCTACCATAGAGTAAGTGTTCAACTAGATATCCAGTGGATGAATAACTAAATATTAAACTGCTGTAGATACCAGACAACCTCATAAATGAACTAAGTAAGAAACAGGGATGTAGGTAAACAAGAAAATAGGGAAAATCAGTTTTAACTAGCAAACCAGAGGCCTAATTTTAAAAAGTATTTTTAAAACATTTTAGAGATGTGTTTTATTCCCCACCGCCCAGTACTGGGGATCAAACTGAGGATCTTGCGCTTGCAAGGCGGTCACAATGCCCCTGAACTAAATCCCCAGCCCATGCTTTATTATTTTTAAAGTAACTCAACAAAACTTCCAAAAAACAAAAAAACCCAAAACTTTGAGGGTCATCTGTGTCCACACTCACCCTAACACGCAGTCACTGCATGGGGAGTGCTGGCCAGGAGCACGCTGGAGGGCTGGCTGACCATTATCAGTGCTGGACACAGGGGACAAGACACCCAGTGTCAACAGCTGTCTGAATTTAAAAGATGCTTTTAGAAATTCTGTGCTTGGAAAGGGAGGAGATGGCAGAACGGAAGTACCATGTGTGAGTCAGCAATGGAGAAGGAGGAGGAGAAAGTATTTCACTGTGCAGCGACGGTGAGGAAGTGTCCTGGGAGCTGACAGACATGCAGAAGGGAACGTGACACAGCGGTCTCCAGGCAGCAAGTGTCTGAGTCAAGTGACCCAGGGGAAGCTACGGTCCACACAAGTCCTGCCCCAGCCTGGGAGAGGTCAACACACCGCTGTTATCTCAGCTTGTCCAGTGAGAAGCAGAAAATGGCCACAGTCCGATAACTGCCCTACGCAGCACTCGGGGAGGTTGAGGCAGGAAGGCCACAAGTTCCAGCCCAGCCTGGTCGACACAGTGGGTTAGTGAGACCCTGTCACAAAATAAGACATTAAAAAACTCAAAAGGCTAGTGATGTAGCTCCATATTAGAGCACTTGCCCAGCATGTACTAGGCCTTGGGTTCTACTTCCAGCGCTGCCAACAAGGAAGGAAGGAATGAAAGGAGGAGAGGAGGGAGGAAAGCCATACCTGCCACTTACGATAAGCTGGAGCGGCAGGAATGGCGGGGGGGTCAACTCCAGGATGAAGGGCCTGTCTGAAGGGTAGGGATTGGGAGTCCCGAGGGTAATCAGGATGCAGAAAGTCACTTAGGCTTGTGAGAAAACATAATCTCTAATGCTGGGAGTGTACCTGGTGGTAGTGCATGCTTAGCAGGTACAAGGCCCCAGAGTTGATCCCCAGTGCTACCCTCCACCCCTGGAAATAAAAAAGAGAAAAGAAAACATAATCTCCATTACCTGTTCGTTGTAAATTTCCAGCATACTGAATGTAACCTGTGTAGAGAATAATACAAGTAAATAGTCTCTTACAAGGGTCATCTCTGAGCAGGCGTGATGGTGCACGCCTGTAATCTCAGCGCTCAAGAGGCCGAGGCAGGAGGATCGCTGTGAGTTCGAGACCAGCCTGGACTACATAGTGAGTTTCAGGGCAGTCTCAACTACATAGTGAGACCCTGTCCCAAAAAACCAAAGAAAGAAAAAAAAAGGTCATCTTCGGTGGGGAAAATGTGATATGGAAACAACAGAAATGTCCAACAAACAGAAAAGCTACTATCAATACAGGAAGCCCTATTCCAACACGCCATGGGTTCTCAAGTAATTTTTATGTCATTAGATAAGTTATTGATACACGTTTTAAACAGACACAGAACAGTATGCATGTGTGCTTTCGTCTCAATCTGTCACCCTCGGTCTGACCAGATGTGGAGGTAAAGATTGATTTTTACCCTCTCGTGGTTCTTGACTATTGCTAGAAACTCTTGAGCAGGACTGGGAAAATCTGGGTGGTTTTAGTTCAGAGAAAAAGCCTGAAATCTGCTACCCCGCACCCCTGGAAAGGCCAGCCTGTCTGCTGAGTTTGCCAATCAACTCTCATTGCCTTGGAGCTTCCACAAACAGCTTCAGAGCGCTTCTGTCAAACTGGCCCAATGGCCAAAGGTTAACAGACAGGAAAGTCCCTAATATGATGACAGTGATCAAAGCAAACATATTGACTTGGGAGGCTGAGGCAGGAGGATCGCTGTGAGTTTGAGACCACCCTGGGCTATACAAGCAAATTTCAGGTCAGTCTCAACTACATAGTGAGACCCTGTCTCAAAAAACAAACAAAACAAAACAAAGCAAATACATTGAAAAGAGGAACTCAAAGAACACAGGCAATGTGTAGACAACATTTTAAAAAGTACTATAATTAATAGCTTCAAAGAGAAGCCATTTTGTGGATATAATCCACAAAGAGTATGCTATTTTTATGCTAATTTTTAAAAGACAGAATAAGCAGGAGTGCTTTTATTTATTTATTTCTGGTACCAGGGATCAATCTTGGGTCCTTGCGCTTGCGAGGCAGGCAACGGAACCGCTGAGCTCAATCCTTGGCCCAAGCAGGAGTGTTTTTAAATTAAATTTATGAATGATATAGCCCAAGATAAAAAATGTAGAGGAATATAGTTGAGGGGATCTTTTAGAAGGCAGAACAAAAAGACCAAGAAGTGGAAATTAGACACTAGAAGGTAATAAAATTATAGGACATGAGGTTCACAGTCCAATTAGCAAGTCCAGAAATGGGAAACAGAAGAAATACAGGGGAGAAAAAAGCTATGATAAATAATACTAGAAACGATTTCTAGAATCGAAGGACAGAAATCTCCACATTGTAAAGATGCCCTGAGCATCCAGAACGCTGAATGAGAAAAGACACATGAAGACATCAAGCAAAAAAAAAAAAAAAGAGAGAGAGAAGATCCTCAAAACTGCTGAAGAGAGACTGAGCACAGAAAGGTTCACACAAGGAAAGTGAAACTCAGACTGGCAACAGACTTCTCTGCAGTAATATTGGAAATTAAAAGATAATGGAAAGATGTTCAATATTTTAAGAGCTACAACTCTATTCTGAGTACACTGCAAGTGTGGAGGTAAGAAAAGATAATATCTGCTGTGTGGAGGATAAAAACTGCTGAAGAGAGACTGAGCACAGAAAGGTTCACACAAGGAAAGTGAAACTCAGACTGGCAACAGACTTCTCTGCAGTAATATTGGAAATTAAAAGATAATGGAAAGATGTTCAATATTAAAAGAGCTACAACTCTATTCTGAGTACACTGCAAGTGTGGAGGTAAGAAAAGATAATATCTGCTGTGTGGAGGATACAAACAAATGTATGTCGGATGTACCTTTTCTGAGGAAGTTGCGGCAAAAAGAGAGAATAAGCCAAAAAGGAATACATTGCTAAGAGTCAGAAGCCAACAGAGAACAGTGTTGAAGTAAAATTCCAGATTGGCATTAGCAACAAGCCTGGAGAAACACTGCTTGAAACCGTAAAGAATAGAACACTCCTTCTCAAGAAAAATGGGTAGAACCAAGGAAAATAAGAAAATTAATGTGATCGAGGATATAGAAAATATTACTAAATATACTTAACAGGGATTTAGAGCATTTAGGAAATGGGTTTACAGAAAACTAGATATGACTAGATAAGTCAAAGGCAACTAAAAACTACAAGAGAAACAAAAAATAGAAAAGATGTATGCATTACTTGGTTCACCAGTAAACAATGTTTGCACAAATAGTAATCACTATAGATTTAAAATGTTAATAAAAAAAGTTAAGAGTCCCTGATTTAAGAACGAGTTCCATTCTGGGAGAATGTTTGTAACTCAGATTTGTTCATAAGTCCAACAAAGTGACTTCTCTGGCACAGCAGATTTCATGTCCCATGATCTTGTCCTTGTTCTTTAGGATTGTGCCAAGCTGGGCGTGGTGGCAAACGCCTGTAATCCCAGCACTCAGGAGGCTGAGGTTGAGGCAGGAGGATTTCTGTGAGTCCGAGACCAGCCTGGGCTACATAGTGAGTTCCAGGTCAGTCTCAACTACATAGTGAGACCTTGTCTCAAAAACAAAACAAAACAAAAAACCCCCAAAACAAGAAACACCCCAAAAAAGAATTGTGCCAGTGGTTGAATGGTTCATGTTCTAAGAACAAGCAATGTGAGCCATCTTTTTGCCTTGTTCTTATCTGTCAATTATTTTCACTTTTTTTCCACATGGTTATCACTTTGCACTTCCTAGCAGTGCCTTCCACATCACCACTGCTTTCCGTCTTGCTTCTGAGTTCGAGGCCAGCTGGGCTGCATAAAGAGACTCTGTCTCAAAAGCCATGCAAACAAAAAGAAAAATACGATGAAAAATGAGAAAGCAATGTTGAATCTTCCTAACACCAATTTAGTTTCTTTTGCCATTTTGAGATTATGCTTACAGGTATTTGTTGTCATTTTGCGATCATATTTTCAGGTTGATCATGTTAATGGTTACACTATCTTGAAAATACTACAAACCATCTTTCTGAATCTAAAAGTGAATCTTGAATCTTCTGTGCCAAAGCAAAAAAAATTACACTAGGACAAATAAGTAACAAACTAATACTGGGAGAGCTCTGGTGTAGCTCAGTGGCAGAGCATTGGCTTGGGTTTGATCCCCAGCACTAAAAAAAAAGAAAAGAAAAAAGAATGTCCTTGGGTTTGCCTCTGAAGAAAATGACAGTCAACATCTTTGCCTAGAATATGATTCTGTAAACATATAAACGTTTTGGTATGGAAAGAGGGGCGCAGGTCAGGGGCAGAGCGTGTGCTTAGCAGGCCTTAGGTCTTAGGTTCAATCCCCAGTACAGGAAAAAACAAAACCCAAGCCCCAACATGACGACAAAACCCGAAATAAAAGTGTCGACAACTTGCACCTGGGGGAGGGGTTCAAAATGAAACGAGTCATTCTTCGAAGACGAGATGTTAGAACAATGCCTACCTGGTATTCTTGATTTCTCTCCTGCTTCTCAATCGTTCGAAAGAGCTCTTCACACACACTTGGAAGAATGCCCTTGTCTGCACCGAAGCCAATCATGGAGTAGCTCTTTCCGGAGCCCGTCTGCCCGTAGGCCAGAAGGGTAGCATTGTAGCCCTGCCAAGCGCTGTCCAGAATCCCCCTTCCGATGTCACGGAAAACGTCTCTCTGAGGGAAGGTGACAGGGGTGGTGCCAGCAAAGCCAGCGGCGCCTATCTGCGCGCTCCCCTCCTCTCACAGTACTCGTGAAGTCTAAAACAGGCAGGTTAAATAAACTGCACCTTAATTAGTATCATATGACCTGCTCGGAGCACAGCTGTGACGCTCTCTTAGCTCCAACAGGTGAAACCGGAAGCCAAAAAGGGATCTGTCAATTGGAAAGGCCCTGCTCGCTCACCTTCCAGGCCCCTCAGGTGCCTCTTGAGCTGCCAGTATCCATCAGTGATGAATTTGTTTATTTGTAGCCTTAACAAAACGTGGCTCGGGGGCCGGGGATTTAGCTCAGCGGTTTGGTGGCCTGCCTTGCTAAGCGCAAGGACCCGCGTTTAACTCCCAGTACCAAAACAAGCAAACAAAAAAACATGGCTCGGTCTTTAAAATTAAGCAACTAGACAAAAAAAAATTTCAAGGCACTGAGATCTGTCAAAGCATTTTGTTTTTGGTACTGGAAATCGAACTCAGGCTTATCAGGCAGGCAGTGGCACCACCAAGCTAAATCCCCGGCCCTACAGTACACTCTAAAATAACGACAAAAGGCCGGGGAGAGTTTCTCCGGCCTGCCTTGCAAGTACAAAGGCCTGAGTTCAGTCCCTGGTACTACACACACACACACACACACACAAAATCGCCTGCCTTGCAAGGTCCCAAGTTCGAAGCCTGGTACCACAAAAATAAATAAATAAAATAAAATAAAATAATGACAAGAAAGCCAGGCATGGTGGCACCTGCCTGTAATCCAGAACTCGGGAGGCTGAGCCAGAAGGATTGCCATGAGTTTGAGGCCAACCTGAACTACATAATGAGACCCTGTCTCAAAAAAACAAACAGGGCTAGGGATTTAGCTTAGTGGTGCTGTGCCTGTCTTGTCATCCCAAGGTCCTGATTTTGATCCCTGGTACCAGAAAATAAAAACAAAACAAAACAAATTGACAAAGTATAATATATCACACGTGTACAGCAATAACATAGTCATTTATTGTAACTTATCAAGGGTTATATATTGTACATAATTCTATCACTATACTTGTATATAACTAGCAGCACAGATTTTTCTTTTACACCAGCATCATCACAAAGACAGGAGTAATGCATTGTCAGTGACATCAGGACAGCTAGGACCTCACCAAACAGTGGGGACTTTTTAGCTCCATTATAACCTTTTTTTTTTTTTAGTACTGGGAATTGAACTCAGGACCTTGAGTTTATGAGGCAGGCACAGTGCCACTGAGCTAAATCCCTGGCCCTCTTCATTTCTAATCTTCATATTTTATATCCTTTTTTCTTAGATAGGTCTTACTAGGTGTTTATCAATTTTATTTATCATTTCTGAGAAATAGATTTTGGTTTCATTGATTTTTCTCACTGTTTTACACTTCATATTGAATTATTATGGCTATTTACTTTTTTCTGCTATTACTTTTTTCCATTTTCTGCTTCACTTGTTTAATTTCTTCTTTTTCCCCCAAACTTTTAGGTAGAGGCTTACACTGATTAGAGATTATTCTCTAATATAAGCTTTAGTGCTCTGCAGAGCCTCCTCTAAGCCCTGTTTTAGTTATGTCCCCCAGATTCTGATAGGTGTTTTGATTTTTATTCAGCTCAGAATATTTTGTGATTTCTGTCTGAGTCCGCCTGGTGATGCTGTAACAGACCCCGTAGACTGGGAACTTTACAGTGGACGGGAATGGGCGGCCTCGCACTTCTCCGGGGCGCAGGGAGAAGCCTTCTCCGTTAGTCCTCTCGTGGCGAGGGGAGACCGGCGCCAGTCTCACCTGCTGACCGACCGCGAACCCAGGCCCCGACAATCGCACTGATGCCCTGAGGTGGCCCACGCAGCCCAAGGCCCCACTCAGCACCACTGCCCCGGAGCTCGGAGGGACACAATCAAACCTCGGAGATTTCCCTTGCAATGCTTAAAGATGCCACCCAGGGATTATTTAGAACCTGACACTTTCCAAATATCTTTCTCTTATTTCCTTCTGGTTTACGATGTGGTCAGAGAATGACATGATTCAGTCACTTTATGTTTATTCAGACTAGTTTTATGATCCGGAATACGGTCCATTAGGATGAAGGTAAATATATCTATTTGCACTTAATGGGATGTTCAACGTTGTGGTCAAGTGTTCTAAAAATGTAATTACCAAGTAGCTTAACACTGTTTTCTCAGTCTTCTAATAAAACTACTGATTTTTACATTAGTTACTGAGATAGAAGTGTTGAAGTCACAAAACACTATCACAGACTTGTCCGAACTTCTTCCTTTTATCGATTTTGGCCGTGCACTTTGAATTTCAGTTACTAGGTGCACGGCCATACATTGTGGTTGTGTCTTCTTAAAGAGACGATGCTTTATTATTATGAAAATATCTCTTGTCCTAACCTCTTGTGTACTCAGTGCACCCTATTTAGTTTTCTTTTTCTTAGTATTTTCATGAGATCTATTTCTTTCTTTATATTTAAATCAGATTTCATATAGACAGTTATGGTTGGGTCCTGCCTTTTAAATCTTATGACAATACCTACCACTTAAGTGGCACATTTGACTGTTTAATATTTGACATAGTTATCATTAAACCTCACTTATGATTTGTATCCTACTTATCTCCTCTTCTCTTGCTTTTCCAGCTGTGTTGGATTGAGAGCGTTTTATAATTTTATTTCCCCACGCACGACTCATTAGTTAGTCATCCCTCTACTTTATTTTTTCCTGATTGCTGTAAGGCTTTGTGAACTGGGACATCTGTAATCATATCGATATTTGCGTTTTCCACTCTCACTCGTGACTGGAGGGAGTGCACCGCGGAGCTCGCCAGAGGCTATGTGACACATGGTGTGATAAAATAGTCCACGAGGCCGAGAAGTCAGCACCACAGAGATTTGGGGAAAAGTGTGAAAAGGTGTTACTCCTTTCAGGATGGGTGTGGATTTTTTTTTCACAAAAAATGCTATTTTACGCTATTATGTAAAACATCATTGCTGTTGTGTATGGAATCCTAGGCTGAGTGGACAACTCTGCTTCTCTTCTGGCTTGGATACTTCTGATGGTGTATCTGCTGTCACTTGTGCTGCTCCTCTGTCTTTTTTCCTTTGTTGTTTTAAAGATTTTCTCATAATCATTGGATTACATTGGATATAATTAAAATAGGACTCATTATGTTTTCTCCATATTTATTCTGCTTATGTCTCATTAAGTGTCACAGAGCTGTGGGTTTATAGTTTCCATCAAATTTGGAAAAAGTTTAGTCATCATTTCTTCAAGTGTTTTGCTTTTTTGGGGGGAGGTACCAGGTATCGAACTCAGGACCTGGAGCTTGTGAGGCAGGCGGCAGAACCACTGAGCTAAATCCCCAGCCCTTCTTCAAGTAGTTTTGCTTCCCTTCCCTTATTCTTTTTATTTATTTATTTTTTTTTGAGACAGGTTCTCACTATGTAGTTGAGACTGACCCAGAACTCACTATGTAGGCCAGGCTGGTCTCGAACTCACAGTGATCCTCCTGCCTCAGCCTCCCGAGTGCTGGGATTACAGGTGTGAGCCACCACACCCGGCCCTTCCCTTATTCTTCACATGACTTCAGTTATAAAAAGGGCTTGAGGTAGTCTCCAGATTCCCTGAAGTTCTGTTCATTTCCTCTCTCCTAATTATTTCTGTCTGTTCCTCTTAAATAGTCCAAACATCATACCCTTTAACAAACCACCCCAAAATACCCTCTGGCCAGATTGAAAGGATCACTTCTCCACTGTACCCCACTGTGCCTCATGAGTTCTACAGCACATGTCCTTCAACATTTGAATGCACTTACTTGCCTGTCTCTACAAATAATTTGTGAGAAACTTTAAGACACAGCAATTTATAGCACATGATATCTGCTTAATAAAATAGAAGTTCTTAAATGCTGAGTATCTCACAAATTTTTCTTATTTTGCTTGGCTCAGGGAGACAAAACAATTAATTTGGCTGCCTTTCTATTTTCAAAGTATACCCATGCCTTGCCAAGTTAACTAACTTGAATGTTTAAAAATTATTTTTGTAGAAGCTGCATTTTTGGACCTTGTATTCATCTTAGAAAAAGGAATAAATTTAAGCTCAAACTCTCATATGGATTTATTCCATGGAAATACTGAAGTGCTCACAGTGTAACCTACACCAGAAAACAAGCAAATTAAAATGCTAAAAAACTTGCCGTGGAAATTGTTTTAAAAACAATTTACCTGACTTGCAAATTTACTGGTAGGATCAGCAGAAATAAGGACACCATCTTTATCCTTTTGAAATCCATTGTGAGACCAATATGCCAGATCAAAAGTAAATGTCTTCACATGCCCTGGATTCTTGGGGTCTTGTATGGTGGTAGTAGCCCTGGAATCCATGGAAATCACACATTTGCTCCCAGAATTCTTCTCTCTCTGCAGTCAAATTACAAAATCAAGGTCATAGTTTGTCTTTGCTATCCAAGTTAATTGTTTGGTAAGTCTTTATACCTAGTAGGAAGTTAAGCTAGGAATTTTTTTCCTTAAAAGTCTTAGCAGCTTATACGAGAAGTGATGGTTCCTGTAATCCCTCTGAACTTTTGAAGGTCTTGCCTCAAGTCTTTTTAACTTCCTGAGAAGAGCTGGATCTTTAACACACAGCCAGACTAATAGCAACAATTGCAGCAGTGGCCAGGCATGGTGGCGCACACCTGTAATCCCAACACTCAGGAGGCTGAGGCAGGAGGATCACTGTGAGCTCAAGACCAGCCTGGGCTACATAGTAAGTTCCAGGTCAGTCTCAGCTACATAGTGAGACCCTGTCTCAAAAACAAACAAACAAAAATGGGCAACTAAAATAAACAGACATTTCTCAGAAGTACATATAGTCAATAAATACATGAAGACTTTTAACATCTCTGGCTATTAGAAAAAGGCAAGTTAAAACTACACTAAGATTCCATCTTCCTCCAGAAAGAATAGCTATCATCAAAAAAGCAAATAATCAACAAATGCTGGTGAGGCTATGGGGGGCAAAGGAGCTCTTCTGCATCATTGGTGGGAATGCAAACTAGTGAAACCACTATGGCAATCTGTACAGAGATTTATCACTAGAAACAGATATTCCACTTGACCCAGGTATTCCCCCTCTAGGTATCTTCCTGAAAGAGTTAAAGACATCATATTACAGTGATACAAGCACACCAATGTTTATAGCAGCACGACTCATGATAGCTAAGTCTTGGAAGCAGTCTATATGTCCATCCGCAGATGAATGAACAGATGCACCTCGAGACCACGTTAAATGAAGTCAGACACACAAGCTTAAATATTGCGTAGTTTCTCTTATATGAGGACCCCAACGTATACAGATGTGCAAAACAGAAGATAGATGATAGGAAGTAGGGAGATCTTTTTCAAATAGGAAAGGGATAAAAAATTGGAGTGGGGAGGAGTGGAGGGAAGGGGAAAATTAAGATGCTATGTACATGTATGACTTCCCCATGAGAAACATAATCATTGTGTAATGCAAAATGTACTCATAAAAATTAAAATTAAAAAAAGAGAGAAGGGAGCCATGTGGGACGGAGATGGTTTCATAGCAGGAAGCATTTGAAAAAGCAAATATTTTAGAGTTCAGGCTCCGGATCCTCTTCTACCAGGTGGGTCAAAGCAATTAGATGTCACCAGTACAGCAGATGGAGGGTTGGGCTCTCTGGCAGGGACACGGACAAAAGTCACCTTTAGGTTTTTCTTAATTACAGTTCTGGAAAGAGCCGAGACTAAACACACCTCGTAGAACAGCAGTTTCTAGCAGAGTGTGATGCCCTAAAGCACGTGTAGCCACTGTGAGAAACTTCCCTGGTCACAGTGTGAGCTGGCCCTCCTCTTAGGGGAGGGTGGACTGCCTATTATAAGGGCATCCATCCAACTTAAAGTGGCATCTGTATTTATGACAGAGTCCTCTCCAACAGCATAAGAATTCCCAAGCTGTGGACAGTGCTGGGCTCAGTGACTATGAAACCACCTTACCATCCCGGATGACTGCTGGGTCTATGATCACACAAGTGTAAGCAGGGGTAGCCCCCATTCCTGAAAACACTTGGTATATAGAGCCCAGTGTCTGTACTACCACTGCCCCTGGCCACCGCCCAGCTTAGATGGACACCATCAGAGCAGCTGCTGGGCAGAGCTGTGGGTGGTATGACTGGTAGTTACTCGTGAGTCATGGCCACTGGCTGTTTGTAGTGACTATTGGGCAGTGTACTGAGGCCTTTGTGTTGTGAATGAGTTTCTACTGGGAAGTTCCCTCAAGGGTGCCATCATGTGGCACCAATGTGGGAACAGCTCCGCAAACCAGGCACAAATGACTTTGTCATGTAACACCTCGTGCTAAGACCTCTCCTTCTGGAAATATGGAGGCAGATGCTGTGCGTGACCAAGGTGCGGGCCCAGGCAGCAGACCTAACAGGCCTGGTGGTTGTGTAGTGACAGTAGATATAGAAGTGCTAAAGGATAGAACATAGCCAAGGGACAGAATTGCCCCCCAAGATTGTGACTTGGTGGCAGCCACGACGCAGTAGCAGGTGTCCTTATGTTGTTGAACGTAACATCCCTGTTGTTGAACCCACAAAGGGAAACACAGCACTGACCAACCTGAGAGGGACTGGCAGGTTATGTTTGTCCTTTGGCGAAGAACAAAATGCCTTAACCTGTGTAGTCACAGCTACCGGCCTTATGTAAGCCTTCACTGGTGAGAACTACGACTGCCACTGTCAAAGGTCTTTAGAAGTTACCTGTGCTACATGGGTCCCCGTGCCACGTGACAGTGGTTGGGGCACCTATTTCAGAGGACATGCTGCCCAGAATTGGGCCTAAACACATGGTATGTCATTGTACTTTCCTCTACCACTTAATGCTCAGGCAGAGGGCCGCAGTGAAAACCAGCTTAGTAAAGCCCCTATCAGGCAAACCAAACTTCCTTGGCTGAAGTCCTTGGAGAAGCATTATTAACCTTAAATACCCTACAGCTGGCACGAGTGCCTAGGAGCGCCTGACCCTGCCTCAGCCCACGTGTCCACATCCAGATGCCGTCCTGCCAGAAAGTTGATGCAGACAGAAAGCACTTCTAATTTACACTGCAACCGCTGAATTTTGGGAGTTCTGTGGGGGTTCAAGTGGTTTATTTCCTCCTGGATGAATCAGCTATTTCTTGCATAACGTGAGGCATCTCTGGCCTTGCTAACTTGTTCCACTGGATCCTGTTGGACTCTGGACCCTTACGATGAATGAGCTAAAGAAAATCTCTCTGGGCACCACAGTTGGCCTCTGGCTTGGTATGCGTTTTGATGTGAGTTTCAGAGATCACTCCTGGACCCTGTCCTGTCGGTTATTGTGTGTAGTATGTATGCTCCACACCAGCTCCCAGCTGTTGCCGTGTGGTCTGGATGGTAGTGTCTTGCCTGATGGCACAGGTTTACAAGTGCCTCTAAAAGCATCAGTTTATTTTAGCTCCCAGTTGTGGTCTTTTGTTTTCCCTGAAACTTGTGTGGTTATAAAGACAAAATGTGTACATATGCCCGGTTCTACACACCTCATACCACCTATGAAGACCCAAGTGGATGCCGTATGTGATCCTGGCCATTCTATGGGAGTCATATAGGTTACTGGTTTGTTTCCTGGGGCTCCTCGTGGGAAAAAACTATTTATATAATCATCTCTTCCTGCATGTTACTCTACCAGTGCTGTGGACACCATGTACCTGCTGACCAAATGCCATATGGCATGCTGCATACGTAATGCTAAACATCTTGCAGGTTCAGGGCACAGGGCAGAAGAGGGTGGCACACGAGATTCTGAGTGTCAGTGATGAGGGTGAAAGGCAGGGATTCAGCTTGATGGAACTGCAGGTGTCACCACTAACATGGCCATGGAGCCATCCCGGTTGGCTTCCCCTAGTTTCCCAGTACATTCTAACAAACAAACAAACATCAAATAGTAGCATTTTATGATCAGACCCTGGCACAGTTAATACTAGGCAGGTACCTAACATCTTTACGCCTAGAGATAAACTGAATACATTCCAGCTTGGATGAAGTCACATTCGTCCCAACAGCTTTGTACATCCCCTTCCTCTGATGCAAATCACAAGGATCCACTCACTAGGTCTGGCTATTGCTCAGGACCATAACTCTCACTCCACAATCCTGGGTGTTTCTGCTTTTTTCTTGGGTCTCACACCTTGTGGATGATCTTCCCACATGGGGACAGGGTTATCCTCAAACACGAGTTCAGTAATAAACCCCAGACATCTAAGGTTAACTGATCATCCAATTGAGAAAGAAGTCTTTCCAAGAATGTGCCAGAACTGTGTCCATGTGCGAAAGAATGAACTTGAACCCTTACCTCAAACTCTACGTAGAAATGATCTCAAAGTAGATATAAAATATAAGAGCTAATACTATAAAACCTTAAAGGAAAAAAAGCAGAAGTAAATCTTTCTGGCCTTGGATTGGGTAAAGGATTTAGGCGTAACTCCAAAAGCAATTAAAATAAATAGTATTTTGTCAAAATTAAAAATGTTCCTGCTTCAAAGGATGACACCAAAAACAGGAAAAACAAAGTCCACAGAATGAGAAAATTATGCAAACTGTGTATCTTATATGGAACTGTACCCAGAAATCTATAAAGATCAGCTCAGTAATTAATACAGAGACTGGATGTGGTAGTGTGCACTTGTTTCAGCTATTTGGGATGCTGAGGCAGGAGTATCACTTGAGTCCAGGAGTTTAAGGCCAGCCTGGGCAAAACAGCAAGGCCCTCTGACTCAGAAAGGCAGCTGATCTGATTAAAATAGAGCAAAGACTCTGGATATTTCTCCAAGAAACATAAGCAAGCATTAAGCGCATGAAGTAGTCAAGGAAAATCATGAGATAACACACCAATTTGGATGAATAGAATACAAAGTCAGATGACACGTACTGGCAAGACAGTGAACACACTGGAACCTCATATGCTACTGGTAGGAATGTAAAATGGTACAGCTACTTTAGAATATAATCTAGCAGGTTCTCAAATCAATGGAAGTTATCAGATGGCTCAACAACTCCATGCCTTGCTATAGAACCAAGAGAAATCAAAATACACATTTACACAAAAACCTGTACAGAAACTTTCTGAGCGTTATTTATAATGGCCAGAAACAATCCAAATGTCTATAACTGATGAGTGGATGTAGAAATTTGGTATATCTGTACAATGAAATATTAAATATTCTGCCATAAAGAATGAAATTGAGTCAGGCATGATGGCACATACCTGTAGCCTATCTTTAAAATCTTAAATCTTACATGCTACATGAAGGGGCCTTGAAAATGTGCTAAGTAAAACCATCATCATGCCACGCTCAGAAAACACCTAGAACAGATACCTATGAAGAGCAGGTTACTGATTGCTTAGGGCTGGGGGAACGGGATGAAAGGCAAAGGGACCAAGATTTTGGGGATGAAATGTCCTAAAATTGTGGTAATGGCTGCAAGTATTTGTGACTGTATTAAAAATCACTGAATGGCTACTGAGTGAATTTCATGAAGGCTCTTTGGAAAGTGTAGAGAACAGTGGTCAGGCACTACTGATGTACACCTATTATTTGTATCCCTTATTTAGAGTAACTGTGAGGCATCAGCATTTCCACCTCACAGAAAAGGAAACTGAGGGTCAGGACATCCCGCCTCTTACAAAAAGATACCATGGTTGGTTCTCTGCCTCTTTTGACAAAGGTGTCACAAAGCTGGTTCTCTGATCCCACAATAAAAACATGGACATGGAATTTGAAAACTAGGCAAAGTGTAGGTCACCCAGGCCTTGTAAACTCTTAACATCATTGTACTTTTAAGCAACTGGAAGGTTTTAAGCATGGAATTTTAAGACACTAATTTTAAGGTTGTTTTTTGAGACAGGATCTCATTATATACCACTCAGGGTGGCTTTGAGCTGTGTACCCCAGGGTAGCCTCAAAACTCCCTCCGTCTCCTCAGTGCAAGATTTTACTACTAAGTAAGAACAGATTGGGAGCAGCAAGGAGGTACTGCAATTGTACAGTGGTGGTTAGATATCCAAATTATCTTGAGTTCATTCCTTTTCTTCCTACTAATCTAATTTTGGTGGTGAATTTGAATAAAATGTAATATTTTAAAAAGTGTTCCTAAAGGTTCTATACACATGTAACTGTTAGACTGGGAATATTATCAGTGGCAGAATATGTATGTTTGCCTAAGAAACATCAGGCCCTGGGGTTTGATCCCCAGCACCCCGATCCCAACCTCAACAAAAGAAACCATTATTTTAGTCCCTATTCTCACAAATCTTTTTCACTAGCTACTTAAAACTCAGAGTTCACTATTCTAGCAATAGTAGAGGCCAGTGGGGGGGGGAATCTGTGGGGAAAATGTCCTGAGCATTACTGAAGGATTGGATTAGAAAAGCTTTTTTGGGGGGGGTAAACATTTACTAGTCAGTTTTGGGCATATTTTGATCAGTGACTAAGAAAGCACACCACTTTAGAAGCTTTAAACAGCTGCTACACTTAAACCTTGGTTATATGCATAACTATTTAACTTCTAATTACATAGCTGCCTGGCTACTGAAATATTTTCCACAACACAGACAAAAAGGCACAGAAGTGGTACCAAGTGGATAAATGCAAGGCTACCTTGACGGACAAAAGAGATAAAGCATCAGGTTGTAAAAGTGAGCAACACCTCACGCAAGGCCATCATGAACTGGGGTCCCTTTTAGGTATGGCTACTGTCAAAGCCTGTGTGTGGTTCCTTGTACTATCCGTATCCAAATTTTACTGACCTTTTATAGTCATTTCAAATGCATCTTATCACAATCTTGGAAGCCATAGATATCTGTCTAGAAATAACCTGATCTTTCTCTCGGTATGTCATTTACCATACTATGAAGGTAAGTACCTTAGTCATACAAAATTATCTAGTAAGTTTACTTATGTAAGACTGTTCGCTGCTGGAGAACAAAGGTTTTTCCTGCGTCCTCAGTGTTTAGCAGTGTTTTTAATTAAAAGTATACAGCAGTCATTCAGAACTGACAATTTGCCTATAACTTACTTTTACAGAGGGAAAATATTACTTATTGAAAAATAGGCACCACACATTTATACACATTGGTTTAAAAGTCATAAACTTGACAATATACTTTTCTTGTCAATTTTTTTATTGTGCTACTTGTGCCAAGGAATGAAACTGTTTACTGAATTAGGCTTGTATCTTAATTATTCATTTAACAAATTCATTTAAATAAGTGTAATATTCCAGAAATGACAAGTAGCTTAAACACAACTTTAATAACTATCATTTTAAAAAATTAACAAAATCAGTCAGTTAAATTTTCAACAAGGCAATGAATGTAACATTTACCACTAACCTGACTAAAAGGTCGCACTCGCACTGCTACTTTCACACTGTCAGTACTTGGCATAGGCGTTCTCATCATTTTCCCGTTATCCATACTCTTATTTTGTAGAAAAATAATGTAGAAAGCACACTGCTACACTTCACACGAAAACATTAAAAGCTTAACAGCTGACAAAGGCAGTTTGTTTCTAGATGATCAATTATTAACAGTCCATTCATTACACACTATCAATTACCTGTCATAAATTATTTTACAACCCTTATTTATTGATGAATTTTATAGCCTACATCAAGTATCATTACTCAATTGCACACAGTCATACTGCAGAGGAAACGGTGCTTTTGTTCTTTCTTGTTCCACATTGACTCACACTCTCCCCATTCTTAATAATCTCTGCCTGAGGTCCTGTAATAATTTGCCAGTTTTAAAAACCTGAATAAGGGATTTTTGTGATTCAGTAGCAAGATGCTCCACAGCAAGAATATTATAAAAATTTGTTCAGACTTCTCCATGTATCAATATTAGGCACATGCAAAGTGTACCAAATAGCCATAAAACAATTTATCTCAAATTCTTTTATGAGGTTGCTAATAAGCAGTGAACCGGTCAATCTAACCTGGATAATTAGTCTCCGAATTAAGAGACTTTAAAGATAGTCTTTAAGCTTGCCGAAAAAATGTCAACATTACAGTTATCCAATGTATTACTTGGAAAATTACTCATTTGAGGTAGATTACATGAAGTGTGTGAAACTACAAAAAGGCAGCAAAATTACATGCCCATACTTCAGTTTCAACATGGTAACAGGCAACAAACAAAAATACATATTATGATTAGAAATCTTAATCACAGAATCAAAGTGCATAAATTAAAAAATAGCAACTTTAAAAAATAGCTCAATCATTCTCATTTTAAGATTGGTCTAACATTTTAACGATAGAGAATGAAAATAGGACAAAAACCACTAGCATATAAAAACTATTAAAACAGAAATCCCCTCTCAAAAATCTAACAGACACCAGCTACTGTGAAGTATATACTTTATTTAACATTCCAATAATAAGCCATATTTACATACTATAGAAATGTATGAAGTCTTAAATATAAAATAGAAAAAAATGCCTGGACTAAAAGAATCACTCCATATGGAGTTATTTTACTTACTGAAAGACCTCCTGTTTACAAAAATTTACAATAATTTATATAAATTATTTTCTTCCAAATTAGATGATTTTTAATCCACACAATTTTGATGACTTTATAAATTCATGTACATTAAAACCTTGGAAAAAAATTACAGCATTTTCCTACGTAAAACTTGCTTTGGAAGGGAAAATGGTTTCTTTCTGCCCCTTCCAACAGCTTTTCCCATTACTTCTGCAGTTTTTCTTGGCTTACTCTTTACGCCATCAACTGGGCTTGCCAAGGGAGAAATCAGCTTAATTTCTACTGGAGGAGGTGACCAAGAATGTTCCTTTTCTGTGTTTCTGAAAGAAAAGATAAAATTAAGTAAGAATAAACACATTATGTTATAAATATAACTGTTTCTCAACACTGTGAAAGAAACCTTAGGGGAAGTGCTTTCATTTTCTAAGAGAAATAATGGTTCCAAGATGTGAAGATGATACTTTAAGTCATGTAAGCTCACCTGAGGCAGAGTTAAAGTCTCACTTTAACATTTTTTGTGTAACATTTTTGTTTTCTGATTTGGCTATTTAAAAACAATCAAATTTAAAGGAAAACTTCCTTTAAATGTTGCATATATATTAATGAATTACGAGGATGGACATATACTAGTAGTCTATGGAGGTCTAGCAGGCCAGGCCCATTGAGCTATAGAAAAATGGCAATTCTTCAGCACCAACAACTGGCAAATGTATGAGTCATTTCACAAACATGAAGTAGTTTCTTAAATATATACCAAACCCATTTATCAGTAGTGTTCTTAATAGTGGTAGCCATTAAATTAGTTTTTAGAGTAAGATAAAACATTAATATTTTTAAAATTAAATACAGCCATGGCTAGCCACCACACTGAAAAAATACTGTGAAACAAATGTATCTGAAATTGAGTAATCTTCCCATGGATGTAGTTTTATTGCTAGTAGTGAAATAATTTCATGATTTTAAAGTTTATAATCATTAGTATTTGTCTTTAATAATGAAAAGGTGAACTAGCCCACTTCCCTTCCCCACTCACATCCTGCAGGTACTAAACTATCTCTGTCCACTAACCTTCTTCAAAAAGGTATGAACTTTCATGTGACAGAGAAACCCACCTTCAGCATTAAAATGTTAACAATGTTAAGGAGCCAGTGCTATAAGACACCTCAAGAGCTATCCTTTTCTGATGAGCTTAATTTCTTTCTCTCTCTCTCTCTCTCTTTTTTTTTTTGAGACAGGGTCTCACTATGTAGTTGAAACTGACCTGGAACTCACTATGTAGCCCAGGCTGGTCTCAAACTCACAGTGATCCTCCTGCCTCAGCCTCCCGAGTGCTGGGATTACAGCCATGCGCCACCACGCCTGGCCTGAGCTTAATTTCTTTTTAAATATTACTTGTCTCAATACTAATTCAGAAAAACAAATTGTTAGAGGTTACAGAACAGAAAATTAGACTTACTTGTTTGCCTGCTTTGTTCTTGTAGTCCTGATTCTCTTTACTTCTTGCTCTTCCACAGTTTCTACTGTTTTAGCATTGTCCTATGAGTTAAAGGTAAATCATAAACATTTGAAATTGGAATTGAAGTTTTAGAATTACATAGTATAGTCAAACAATTCTAATAAACTCAAGTCCCAAATGGACTACGTTGATTTGCTAATAAAAAACCTTAGTCAAAACCTTACTCAACTAGGTATGTTCTTTATTGCTCATTCCTATAATTCAACTGTTCCCCATCTTGTCAATTTTATTTTGAATGTTTCTATTGTTCACTGCTCTCCCTCTTGTAGGGAAAGGCCATAGAGACTATAGTTTTTTTCCTCCTTAGAATCTATCTTTCATAGAAACTACTTAAAATACATGGCTACTTACTAGTTCACAAATAATTCCGCCATCAATGAGCCACTGCCATTTTCTGCATCTCTGTATTTGCTATTTTCTCTATCAGAAATGCCTGTTTCCTCTATTTTGTCTACAGAGGTGTCTGGGGATACAAGTCTTATTATGTAGAGAAATAATTATTTGTGATTCTGTTTCCTCAAATTTCCATTAACTGAATTATTTTTGTGTTTAGCTTTTGCATAGTAACTTGATTTATGGCAGGTAATTCAAGAACTGCTTAAGAATAAGCATTCATAAACGTAAGAAACTCAATCCTTGAAGAAATTTCACTTTAGGGTTATGTACAGGTAGGTCCCTGAATTAACTCTGAGCTTCTCCAAGGGAACTTTCCAACAGGACTTCTAGGATTACATCTTAAATAAACAGATTAATTCAGGAGGGCACTCAAATTTAAAAACTTTTCTCCTAATAGGTAACTCAAACCGTGGCTGCCAGTAAGTAATGTATCATAGTAACACACTACAAATCTGTCTGAAAGGATCTCCACAGGTAGGCGCAGACAAGTTTTGGGCTTTTAGCATAAATGGTTGATATCTTAAAGGAAATATTTATTTATTTGTTTGTTTGTTTGTTTATTGTTTTTTTGAGACAGGGTCTCACTATGTAGTTGAGACTGACCTGGAACTCACTATGTAGCCCAGGCTGGCCTCGAACTCACAGCGATCCTCCTGCCTCAGCCTCCCGAGTGCTGGGATTTCAGGCGTGCGTAACCACGCTTGGCAGGAAACATTTATTTAGAAAATAAAAGAATGTTTAAGCAGACACACACAGAAGAATGTCTTCCTTACCAGTTCATCTATAAGCCTGGATGTACTGGATATGTTTTTTCGCTTGGTCCTCAAAGTAGGTGAGAAGACAAACTGAGAAGATAAATCTGAAACTAATTCTTTCAGCTGTGTAGGAGTCTCTATTCTTTCAGCTAAAGAAAAGTTGGGGGGGGGACCAACACTGTATCAATATCTTTGAAATATACATTTTAATACATGTGTATGTCAACACAAAGCTTGATACAAATGAAGTACATCAAAAAGATCCAAATATCTCCAAACCTAGAAACTACAAGTGTCTTAATTACTCACGTGAGAAAGAACGGTGGTGGTGGTGGGGCTAAAGTATAAAGAACACACACAAAGCCATACTATTCATTAAATTAAAACACTTACTGTTCCCCAGCTGTCTGGGGAAAGCATCAATTGAATATGATCCAAACTAGTCTGTGTAGTAATTCTCAGATAGGGTTTTCATTTACGTAGTACTTTTTTTGGGGGGGCACTGGGGATCGAACTCGACCTTACATTTGAAAGACAGGTGGTGGAACTACTGAGCTAAATCCCTGGCCCAGTACTTTTTTATTTGAAGAATAGTTTCATTTACACAGAAAAGACTCACACCCACTTTTCAACCTAATATGAGCCACTTGTTCTAGTTAAGAGAAATAACAGAAAAATTCGTATCATAGAAGGAAAAAGCTGAGAAGGTAGGTAACTCTGCCTCAGTTTTTATAAAACAGATTAATGGCAACCCCTATCTCAAAGGTATTCTTAGGAGTAAGCCAGGTATAGTGGCACAGCTGGGGCAGGCAAAGCACTCAAATTCAAGGCCAGACTGGGCTACATAGTGAGTTCAAGGGACCGAAGTACAGGGCAAAACCTTGTCTGAAAAACAAAATCATCCAAAACCTACCCCCACCGCCCCCACACAAAAAAAATCGAAGGCATTCTGAGATTAAAAGATTAGAATATCATGTGGCCATGTGGTTTGTAAGTAGATTTTTGAATGTTATATTATTTTTTAAAATATACAAACCCTTGAGAGTTTACCTAAGACAGAATTCAAGGCTTATGATTTTTAACAGAAAAAAATAGGGTTCACATCAATAAATAAAGGTCATCTCCACTACCAGCTTGTAGGCAGAAGTTGCAATGCCTAGGGCTACTGATGGGAGACTTCCCCCTTCTGGTCCTAAAAATACAAATATTTCTATATTTTATGGAAATGACATCTATTTCAACTTGCGATCCTTATGCCCCAGCCTCCCAAGTAGCTGGGAATACAGGCATATACTACCATAACCAGCAAAAGTGATACATTCTGTAATTCTTTTTCCAACTATAACTTAATCAAATTGTATTTTGTGTACCTAACCATTACCAAAGAGCTATTCTAGGCATGTATCAGGTATACTACATTAAATCTTTTTCCATAATCACCTTTTCAGACATTAAAGTACTTTTCCCATGGAACTGTTTTCCCCCACGAAATGTTAAAAACACCAATATACTACACACGTTTGTGTACTCCATGTATGTTACACACACACACACACACACACACACACACACACACAATTTACACATAAAAACAGTAAGATACTTTTATTTTGGTACCAGGGATTGAACTCAAGACCTTGCACTTGCAAGGCAGGCGCAGCGCCATTGAGCTAAATCCCTGGCCCTATACTTTTATTCTTTTGAAAAAGCTATCACCTTTATTGAGAAGGTTTGAGCTATACCAACCAATGTAATCACTGGCTCATCAGTGACAATGAGTAAGACTGGGTATGCAAACACACCAACTATGGGCAATATGAAGACAGATTTCATTAATTTCTAAACCATAATCAGTAAAAAACTACTGGTGGTTCCTCTCAAAACAATCTGGGGTTAAGGATGGGGATTTAGCTCCCAAGTGCATGGTCCTAAGTTTGATCCCTGACACCACAAAACAAAACAAAACACCCAAATAATCTGGGGGTTGTAACTATTAACAGTGACATGAGGATTGGGGATTTAGCTCAGTGGTTCTGCTGCCTGCTTGGCAAGCACAAGGTCCCGAGTTTGATTCCCCCATACCGAAAACAAACAACAACGAAACAGTGATGTGAGCCAAAGCTAGATTAAAAACATTCTCTTCTATTTGGAGAGAAACCTAAACTAAGTCACTATTAAGGACAGAATAATACTGAATTCTTGCATCTCAAAATAAACCTGGAAACATGAAATCTTTAAAATTTGACTTTTTTGGAGTGGAAATCCCTTTTAACAATAAATTGTTTTGAAAATTAGTTGGTACTTTAAATCAAACAGTACTTTAACCAAATTTTAGGCTGAAGATCCTGAATGAAGATGAAAACTACAAATAAAAATAAAAGTACCTTTTAGTTTCCTTGAAATCTTTGCTGTAGGAGAAAATAAAGTCTCATTTTTTGGTTCAGAAAGGTCTTGCAAAAAGCTGGCCTTGCTTGATCTAGTCCTTATGCTACGGGAAGTTTTAATAAAAGTTGTGGTGGAAAGCAATCTTTCTTCTTGGTCATTTGGTTCTTTATGTGCCACTTCATCTACATGTTCTTCTGACACTGAGTATAATGTACATTTCTGGCTTTGATTTTCGGTATTCTTTGTAAACTTTTTTGTAGATCTTAATACCCTATCAAGTTGCTCATTTGGCACTAACGTGGATTTTTCTAAACCTGTTTCTCCAACACTTCTATTTTCATTTCTAGCTGGGGTGTTCCTTGCAGATCTTCGGACGCTGAGAACCTCTGCCTTTTGGGAATTTCTCTCTTCCTCGACAGCCTTAGATCCAACATATTCCAATGGATTCATCTTCCTTGGTCTACCACGTTTCCTAGGTGTAGCGGACATACCAAATTCTGCCTGAAGAGTCAACTGGGATGAATCAAGTTTAGACTCTTGCGTAATACCCAACATACTAACTTCTCCTTTGACCCTTCTACTACGTTTCACAGAGGGTTGTTGGTTACTGGATTTCTCATCCTGTTTGTATCCTGTAATTTCTGAAGCTTCTATATTAGCATTTTTCAATTTCTTGGTAGTCTGGCTAGGACTCGCTACATTACTACTAGCTGTTAGATCATTTATAATTTCAGCATGTTCTTCATTTTCTATAGGTCTTTTAATTCTTTTAGGAGTCCCTTTCATAACAGACACAAGCTTAACCTCTTTTCTAAAAGAAGTTTCAATTGCTGGTTCCAACGGCTGAGATAATTTTGACCTTTTTGGTTCTCTACCTGGAGTAACTTGTGTTTCTTGTTTCATAGAATCAAAACTTTCTAATGTGTCTTGATTAATTTCTTTTTTATTCTTTCCCCTTCTAGAACTAAGAGAATTTTGAGGTATTTGCTCTTTCTGAGATCTTCCTTTAACATCAGAATAGGCACTTTCAGAAGCCTCAGAAATTTCTTTTGTTTTTCTAGTTTTCCTCTTAGCTGGTGACTCCAACATCTTAGGAGTATGAACATCTGCTGACTCCTGTTGTGTTGATGTGATGTTCAGGTTTTGGACACACTGCCGTCTTGGGCGAGTTCTGGAAGAAACTGTATCGTCACTCTGGCTGACATTTATAGTCACTGTTTCTACATCCTGAACAGCCTTACGTGTACGTCTGACTAATTTGGTAGAAGACTTTACATTTTGGCTTATTAAAGGCATGTTTTCGTGCACGGACTGTTCCACTGTATCTGAAGTAACTTCTTTACTCGTGTCTTTAATTACATCTAGTAAATTTTCTGCAACTGTCACTTTAATTGGTTCAGGCACATACGGTAAAGTCTCTACTTTTCGAGATTCCTGGTCACTTGTTATGACTGATGGCAAATTTGCAACATGCCCATGAGCATCACGTTCCACATTATACACAAGCTTTTCTTTAGTTGTTGTGTTAGCTGCTTTTGGCAATGTATTCGAGGCTGTGGAATCACCTGTCTCAACTTCTCCTTCTTCACCTTCTAAAATCAAGGTAAAATTGCTCTGAGCAACGAAAAGTTCCCCATCTCCTTCAGCAATGTCACATTCAGCAGAGTCTTTATCAGGTAAGTCACAAAACTGTTGCTCAATAGTATCAAAATTGTACTGAAGTTTAAGAGTTCCTGAGGGATACAACTCATTAAATGAAAGATTCCTAGCCTCTTCTCCTGATTTTTGAACTTCAAGCTTTTCATGTACATCCACCTAAAATGAATTAAAGAGACTGGTTAAAGGATTTTAAAATGTTATTTTTAACTGAAAGCACAAAGATTTCAAATGACCATCTCACATTTATCGTGTGCATTTTAAAACAAACTATATGTGGTATATGGCATATACTAATGGGTTTACTTTATAAGATACCATTTAAACAATCAGTTCTTAGTCAAAATAATACACAGAAAAAGATTTTGAGATTATAACTGGAATTAAACTAGAAACACATTTCCCTAGCTAAAAAAACAGTATCAACAAAATCTTGAAAATCACTGATATTAATAGTTCTTAGAAAAATTAAGGACTTATTCTAGTCTCATCCAAGAGAAAATGTAACTGGAGAAAAGAAACAACCCCCAAACTACTTAAATGATAATCCCCACATTACCTAACTATCCACACTTTTCTAAACAGTACGATCCCCATAAGGTTGAAGAACAATTCACCTACATAAGCTCCCTTGGGCTAGACTCAATCCTCTTCCCTTTGCTGGGGCTGCATAAACCATGAAATTCCTAAGGCTTTCAAGTTCAGTACCTCTCCTGCAAGGGTTTGGTGGAAGAAGGAATGGTCCTTGCATTTACCTTTTGGTAAGGGAAGGGGAGAAAAAGGAGGAGGTAGAAAGTAACAGAGAAAGAGAAAGAGACAGAGAGAGAGAGAGAGAGAGAGAGAGAGAGAGAGAGAGAGAGAGGGAGAGAGGGGGAGAGAGGGAGAGAGAGAGGGAGAGAGATCTCCTGACCAAGAAGGTAGAACATTGCCACCAGGAGAGAGAGGGAGAGAGATCTCCTGACCAAGAAGGTAGAACATTGCCACCCACCTAGAAAATGACATTTTCCCATCCCCAAACATTCAGTGAGTTGACAGACTGGAAGTAACCTATAAATGAGGATTCCCACTTACACCATACCCACATTTTTATTAGCTTTGCAACTGAAGGAATAAGGACTTAGCCATCTATTTTACAGGGAGACTATTTATAAAAATGGATATGGGTAATTACAAGATGTTTATAAGTTAAACTGCCCCAAATCTATAAAGCTTCTATAAATAACCAGAAATTAGTTTCTCAGATTCAATTATTGTATAAAAATTGCATCTTAATATGAGACTTGGTATAATTTTAGAAAATCACATTAAGTACTAAACAAACACCCCAAAAATCCTTTCTGGAGGGTAAATACTCTGGAGAGCTAAATACTCTCGCACAAGTATGCACGGGAAAAATATCCCGTTTTCCTTTACTTTTACATATATGCTCTTAAAATGTTTGTCTTTGCAGTAGTCATTAGATGTTTTCTTATGGCTAAAAAACCCTTCATTTAAAGTAGCTAAGCAAAAATTAAACTGTTAAACTGTGGCTTAACACAGCCTTTTGGTTTTCCTGAGACCCAATTTCTTCAAGGATATGTTTCTTCTATATTCCACAAAACATTTTTACTTTATTCTTTGAACAGAGATTTTATAATAGCAGTCAAATAAACGAACACATTAGGTTTAAACAGTCACATCCTAAAATGTAAATCGAAACTGAAAGAGGAAGTAAAAAAATTTTTTACATGAATTTCTTGAGTATCAGGAGGACTGTCAGAAACTGGATGCTTTTCTTCTGGTAAGTGAGCACTTTGTTTTAGCCTATCAACTTCTGTTTCACGCTCTAAGTTCAGTGCTTTTTCCTGGTCAAGTCTATGCTCAGAGACAACAGGACTTTCAGAGGTAATAAGCCCAGAGCTTCCACTCTCATTGACATCAGCCAGAGCTGAAAGAAAGATGATTTAACTCTTTAAATTTAAACTGCAAAACATGATCTATGGACAATTAAGAAAGCAAACAGAAAGGAGAAGACTACCCTGTACCCGAGATTATCTTAACTGCCACACTGCAAAAAGCCTGTAATATCATAAGGGGAAGCCTATGTGGATCCATATGCATTAATCCTCCACTTTTCTTCAGTATACCATCATTCACTTTTATACTTTGTGTGTCCTTTTTCACAAAGATAAAACTCAGATGATAAACTTTACACTTAAAAATGACTTTTTTTCTGTTGAAGCATAATCCCTGCCCTTACTACAAAAGTTTAATATAATGGCAACTGTTTTAAGGAGGCTCAGATGTTTGTTCATTAACTTGGAAATTGTAGTACCCAGGTGACTACTAAACAACTGTTCTTGCTGAGCCATTACAGAATGTTGAAAAATTCCTCTCATCTTCCTCTGCCAAAGTTGTATGTCATTAGCAATCATAGGTCATATTTGGGTTTAGTGTTTGTGAATGACACAAAACATAAGATAACCTCATGGATCTCTAACTGAACTAAAAATGTTTCAGTTTAACAAAAATCAATGAAAGGTAAAACTAAAAAAAAAAAAAAAGAACTAGGAAATATTCTTATACTTTCAAGAAATTGGCTGGGTGTAGTGCACGTCTGTAATCCCAGCACTCAGGAGGCTGAGGCAGGAGGATGTCCATTAAGTTCAAAGCCAGAACGGACTAATTAGTAACACCTTGTTTCCAAAAATAAAAAAATAAGAAAAATAAAGCAGGTATGCAAATACCAGTAAAACAACATGAAAACTTTTCAATCTGTCAGTATGGCAAAGAGGAATGAGAAAACAGAGACTTTTCACTCACCAGTATATAAATAGTAGTGTACAACTTTTACTGGAGAAAACTGTAACATGTGAGAGATCTAGGTACTTTTTATGGGGGGGGGTACTGGGGATCAAACTTGGGTCCTTGCGCTTGCGAGGCAGGCCACTGAACCGCTGAGCTAAATTCCTGGCCCCTAAGCACAATTTTTGACCCAGGAAGTCTATGTCCAACTGAAATACTGACAAAATGTTTGAACACACACACACACACACACACACACACACACACACACACACACACACACACACAAGAATACTCACTGCAAAAATGAAATAGTAAAACAAACAATAAAAGGGGAAAATCATAATTAGTCCAAATGTTTACCAATAAGCAATTAGCTGAAAACACACACACAATACAGAATCCTACCAGAACCATTAAAAAGGATGAATCTATATTTTTGCCATGAAAAAAATGGCTTATGTTATTAAATGAAAAGTTGCTTTAAGAAATAAATGCACAGCGGGGCGTGGTAGCACATGTCTGTAATACTAGCACTTGGGAGGCTGAGGCAGGAGGACTGCTGAGTTTGAGACCAGCCTGGACTACATAATGAGTTCCAGGTCAGTTTCAACTACGCAGTGAGATCCTATCTCAAAAAACAAAACAAAACAACAACAATAATAAATAAATGCACTTACTGATAATGTAATAATTATTTATAGTAACAGTTAATATTTTCTGGCTTTTAAGTACCAAGTAATATTCTGAATACATGCAATTGGCTTAACCCTAACATTATAAAATGAATACTATTTATATTTAACAAACAAAAAATACAGAGGAATAGTCCATAGTCTTATAGTAAAGTACAGAGCTGTGTTATTAACCCAAGCTATCTAGGTCAAGCTCCTGTAATCTTTTGCCACCTATTTCCTCACAGAAAAAAATTATTTTTCAAGAAAAAGACACTTAAATTGCTAATAGTTTTCTCCTTTATATGTCAGACGATTCTCATACTTATTTACAGTAAGACTGTATATACTTGTAATCACAGGGCAATGTCAGATCTGCTCAGATTTGCCTTAAGCCCTATTTATAATATGATAGACATGAAAGTGTAACAGTTAAGGGCATAGGCTCTAGAATCAGATAAGACAACTGTATCATAGCAGTGTTCTAAGAAGGGAATGAGTTCATACATGTGAAATATTTTTGGCAATAGACATTCCACGTGCCTGCTTTCCTTAAACCCAACTTTGAGGTCTCTTAAGAAAAACACCTTCCTCACATCTCTATAGTCTGGGTTTGAGAGGAGATGATTAAACACTAAAAAGAAATAACCCTAAAGTCAAATCATACATACATTTATTGTTGTCTGCTCTAATTGCAGATGTGCAAGATTCAACACACATTAATCCTTCATCCAAAACTGGTACCTTGGACTTCAGGGTGAGGGTTTTCCTTTAGAAACAGAAATGTATAATTTTACCGTGTAAGGTTTTTAAATGCTTGTCACCATAAATTACTCTGAAGATAATTTGTAATAATCAGTGGTCATATTCTTCAAATACACCTGTCAAGTATTAAAAAATATTTCTCCTGAGCTCAGTAGGATCATATTCAGTATTTTAACACAATGTTACACTGTTAATGGTTCTAGGAGGCACAAGTACCAAACAGTTTTAACTGGGAGGGGTACTGAGTCAGATCTAATTGATGCTGACAAGTTCTAACTTGCACAATGAGTAGAAATTTTCACACCAAAATTCACTGAGTACCAAATCTGACAAGTTTCAAAGCAAGTACCAAAAAATGGCTGTATTCATTTATTAATAGATGTTTGTTAAAAAGACTTATCTCAACCACAGGAATTTATAGCAAGGATAGCTGAGAACAATTAAGTCAGAAAAGGATCAAGTAAGTTTATATTTAAAAAGGAACTACTTGGGCTGGGGATTTAGCTCAGTGGTTCTGCCTCCTGCCTTGCAAGCACAAGGACTAGAGTTCAACCCCCAGTACCAAAATAAATGAATGAATGAATGAATGAATGAATAAATAAATAGGAACTATTTGCTTGCCAAGATATTAAACATTCATCTAGATTCTCATTGAACCAGTTTTTTTGGCTATGAATGCTTCTTGCTTTGTAACTATTGTAATTATCTCATTGCAATTAACTCACTACAATAAGAAACATTTATTTTCATTACAATTTTTTAAAAAATGAAGCAATCTTTTCACTGGTTTCTGCTACTTTTCTGATGAAGGCTTGGCAAAGATTTCAGCTATCCAGAAAGACTTTCAGAAGTACGTGATGGCATTTCATGAACAAGGTGACTATCAAAATATGAATTTTGTTGGTAATTTATGAGGTTACTCCCAGTACTTGCTTTTTACAAAGCAATGTAACAACTATATGTCTTAAATGGTATTTTATGTGGGTTAATTTTGCTGTAATATTCTTACTACCTCTCTTGAAAATTGAAGTTGTCACTTTTGCGTATGCTCTACAATGTTACTCACAGTGCTGACATGCGATCTGTGCCTAGTTTTGCAATGAAGTGAGCTTTTGTCAGAAGGTAAATAGGTTATTATCAATTAAGTCAGCTAACTTTTGATATATCACCAAATGGATATGTGGAAGATCTAAGTAAGTTCTAAAATGCATAGAATATTTTATTGTTGGCTCACAAGTTTCCCTAAGTATCTTTAAAAAAGTATTTAAATTTGTCTTCATAAACTTACCCTTCATGGATGGATGGCACACAAGAAGATTCAAGTCCTTGAATGGGGTTTAAGTGATTTAATTCTGAAAGTTCCTCCTGTGAAACTTCTAAATTGCCTATAAGTCAGAGATAAGAACAGTATTTATGCTAAATGTTTTAATAATTACTCATAGTTTTGGACCTTTGTACATATGTGTCCAAGTGTGGTTCTGAGAATGGAACCCATAGCCTGGCACATATGTGCGAGGCAAATGCTCTACCACTGAACTACTACATCCCAGCCCTGGGTCTTTTTAAAAATAAGTTATTGGGCCTGGTTTTTTACTTTTTATGTGTACTGGCTTAGTAATAACTGCCAGCAGAGTTCCTTTAATTCTTTGACGCTAGCACAAGAGCCACCCCCACTTTCCTTAAACTCCAACTTTTCACTTTTTAACAGGCTCTGTTGCAAATGTTCTACACATATTAACTTAATCCTCAACATCTGAAAAGGCAGATGAATGCATTTAGCCTGTTTGACTATAAAGTTCCCATTATATGATCCTCTAATCAGAAAGATTTTTGCCACCTAATATCATTGGAATAATCAAAGGAGATCCTGCTATATACATTCTTATACAATACAGTATTTACCACGAAAATATTTTAAGACTATAGCACATCAAAAAAGCAGTGTAAATTTCTAGACATGCTATTTCTGAGAATATTAAAATTCTTAGACCGATTAATAATGCTTTTGTGTACTAAAGAAGACAACACAATCCAAACTTCACTGAACTACATTTGAAGAAACATTAGTTTAGCCTAGGCAAAAAGTATTTCTCAAAAGATACCCATGACACAGATTCTTATACATGCATTTGGTTTTACAGACATAATGTTCAGAGTCACCTTTAAATAAGCTTGTTAGAACTGTGCATGGGGAGAGAAATCTAAAATAGGCTTAGTTTTTGGATCTACCAATTCTAAGCCAAGTCTCCTTTCCTAGTATCCTGCTCTACTCACAGAAATAGTACTAACCAACCTTCCATTATAATGGCTTGTTAAAGTAGTCCACAATCCCCTGCGTGACACAAGGGCAAGTGTCCCGGTGCTTTACCTACTGTTTGACATTAACATCAAACACACCAGTAGGGTCTTTCTGAAAGCATATGCATTAACGATTCAGTCTGTAAAATTAGAATTAGTTCCCATAGTTTTTTGTTTTTCTTTTTGGTACCAGGGACTGAACTCAGGACCTTGCACTTGTGAGGCAGGCAGGCAGCAGAACCACTGAGCTAAATCCCCAGTCTCTCTCATAGTTATGTGAAGAGCCTTTAAGTCAGATTATGGAGAATTAAATTTTTTAACACATTATTATTCTTTTCCAAATTTCTTGGCTGAGTTAAACACACACACACACACACGTTCTCCTCCTTTTAAATCTCATGCCTACTTCTAGAGCAATGTAAACCATTCTCACAAAGTGAAGTAAGATTTGAGTATTTTGTCTAATACCTAGTGCCCTATGAGTATAGAATAATTGTTTAACCTTGATGATTTTCTTACGGTAGAAAAATCCTATTTCAAGTTTTAATGAGGTGTATCAATGGCAATTCTGAGTATGTGAAATGAGTTCCCATTTGTTTCTCCATGCCTGAAAGAGGTGCTTCTGACTCAAACATACCTTCATCACCATCCTTCTTAGTTTGTTCATTTAAGCTAGTAATCAGTTCAGTGGAAGAGTTTGGTGGCTTAAAAAAAAAATCTTCACAGTTTCCTGGGGATGGTGCATCATAATATTCTAAAGTAGTCTGGTCCGATCTAGTTGAAACAATGCTGCTTTCTTTGCTCACATCAAGTTTCTCCAGACTCTGTGAGGCTGTATCCTGTGACTGTGCATCCATTTCTTGATGGTCTTTTTCAGGGAGACTCAGGGAAAAAGATGTGGTTTTATCTTTGCTCTTTAGCCATTCAGTTTCAGCTGGAAAATCACTTTTATGTAAAGGTGTAGTAAGCATTTTTGTTTCACTGTCATCTGCAGCCTGTTAATATTAGGAAAAGAAAATTAATCAGTAAAGATCAACCCAGTGCTAAGTGATGCATACCAATCACACCCAAGTTTCCACGCTCAGTATTTCTCCAAACTGTCTGAATTAAAATTCATTTGTTTTAAACTCATTTTCTTCAGACACAGTATTAAGGTTGTTAGGGTTTCCCCAATTTGTAGCATACTATTCATTTCCAAAGATTAAAATGAATAGATCAGATAATCAGTTACCAAACAGATTCCTACTAATCTACAATGGAAATCTGAAGAGGCACCTGCCTAAATAGAAAACTTATTTAGGAATTTTAGGGAAGAAAAACAATACAGGGTAAAAAACAAAAAACATGGACTAAGAATTAGAGGTTTGGATTCTAGTCCCATTTCTGCCATCTAGTTTTTTACAGGTTTCTAAGCCCTATTTTCTTTACCTATAAAATGATGGATTTGGCTTATCCAGTCCCCTAAAATTTCTTCAGAACCATTTCCTGATGTTGAGACTATCTTCAAGACTGTATATAAAAAAGTACAGAGAACTAACTTTTTATTTAGTAGAAAGTACAAAGGATTGAACTCAGGTCCCTGTCCTCACATCAAGCGACCTTCCTCCACTTTTTAGTTTTATTTTGAGACAATGTTTAGTACATTTCCCAGGCTAGCCTCAAACTTGCCTCAGCTTCCCAAGTATGTGCGATTACAACATGTGCCACTGCGGCAGGCTACTATGATCATCCTCAATTCTTTACCTCTTATTATTTATTATCAAACTTACTCTAGGAGTCCATTTTGTCCTCATGTCTTCTTCCATGAATGAAATTCTTGTTTCTTTAAGCTGTGAAGGTGGAGTAAGAGACCTTCCGGGAGACACAGAGGGAGATGCTAAAGGTGTTCGAAAACCAGACCTTAGGATAGATTGTGGAGTCAACTCAGCAAATCCAGAAGTAACTGACATTGCCAAAGTTTTAGCTTTCTATGACAAACAGCAAACAAAATGTCATCATTACTGTTTGTAAAAAGCATTTACAAGGACAGATTGGAACACTTAAGTCACAATAATACTTTGTCATCTCCAATAAACACAAGTAGAAATTTTTATTTCAGAATGTTTGGAAGAAAATACAAAATTCTGTAAGAGTTTTTTATGTAGAGGCTATAAAACATTTAACTGTATTTATAATCTTTCTAAATGTCCTGGTTGTTTCTAAAATACAGTGCCAATTATTTATGTAACACAGAGTTTTAGTTATGTGAAAGACCTGACTGTGTATAATGAACAGAACTACGTTAGTGGAAGATAATCTAAATTAACAATGAGACAGATTTTAGTATGTCTTAAAGAACTTTCATCACAACTATTCAGTAATAACTTACATTTATCAGAATCCTCTAAAAATTTTGTATAATAAAAATAATTTAATATTAGTACTTAAATAATTTAGTAGAAATAATTCCTGTCCACTAAAGACCTCATAAAAAATTATTCAATTCTATTAATGAATTCAGCTACTCAAATTACAAGATTTCCAGTTTTTAATAATAGACTGTTTTGGCAAGAGATGCAAAATTATTCCTTTAATTTCATTTGAACCCAGTGTAGACAATACAAAACATTTTTTTAAACAAATGAACAATAGTTATAAATACTTTACTAGACATTAATTGTCAGGACCTTAATTTATTGAGGTATATATATTTTATTCAACTTGAAATATAAGAAGTCTCGCTATAAATGCTGGAAATCCAGAACAGAGAATCCAGAAACCACCAAACCAAACCCAAAGAGGAGAAAGACATTTAATGTAGAATATTGGAAAATGTAAAAAACAAACAAACAAACAAACAAACGAAAAACACTGGTACCAGTAATCTCAAGTTTGATTTTGTTTTCTCAACTATCAGGGAGGATGGAAGAAAGAGCCATATAAAGACAGGTGGAAAAAATACTATCAGCAGTAAAGATTAACTCTCAAAAGTTACTCTAAAAAATGTAGAAGTACAGTTTTGGAAAGATAGTCATAAAGATTTAAGTAGAAAAAAGTAGTTAAAGTTGTTGACCACCTGGAGATATCAATTATTATTAGCTTATTTTCTTTGTGTGAGTTAAAAAACTAAGAACTCCCTAGCTTCACTACGAATGCTGAATATGTAGTACTAACCTTAACTACAAGAGGGGTTTCAAGTAAATTTAATTCTGAAATCCTTTTCTGATGTGATCCCTTTAATTGTGAACTTGAACTAGAGGGTAGATATGAAGGAGATCTTGTGGGACTCTGATGAATAAACCTCCAGGACTGAGAAGACTGTGGAACAGGATGAACTACCAAATTCAGCAACCTGTAAACAGTATACACATATCAACAGAAAAATCTTGGTAACTGATTATTTAAGAAACAAAAGAATTTATTGTTCATTTATTTATTCAGATTTGCTTATTCACTAGTAAATATAAAATAAGCCAACCACATCAATGTTTTTTTTTTTTTTTTTTTTTTTTTTTTT
>NW_022900923.1:12856377-12901607 GCF_012274545.1 Fukomys damarensis
TTTTTTTTTTTTTTTTTTTTTTTGTACTGGAGATGGAACTTGAGACCTTGTGCTTGCAAGGCAGGTGGCAGAACCACTGAGCTAAATCCCCGGCCCTCCAACCACATTAATGTAATAAAATCTGCCACCATTTGTTTAAAAGGCTAGAAAATTATCTCAGTACATAATAATTTGAAAACAAATAATTCCAGTTGTCTTCCCTCTCTTTTACCAGCATTTACTGAGCCTTCTCTATGAGTCAACTATTTATTTTGAAATGAAGACCAATTGGCACTAATTGAAAGTACTAAAAGAACATGGGATAAAGTTTTCCAGCAATCCATTTGCTGTAATTTATTTTTATCTATATTTAAAAATCTATTCATCTACATCTGATATACATAATGCATAGTGGTTTGTTTTATCTTTGTAGATCTGACTGCAACAAAGACTAGACTGACAAAACCATTTTGCCAAAAAATTAAATTTTAAAAATTAAGTTTTGTTAACAAAAGAGAATCTCAGTGTTTTCTACCATCCTCCTGGATCCAATTCTTATCAAATGACTAAACTGATCTTGTTACTATTTGTATCAAGCATAGTCAAAATAAGCTTAAAAGTGTAATTCACCAATAAATAATTTAAACTTTAAAGTGAAATTTTCAGGTAACAATTTATAGTGGAAAATGTGCAAAGACACATTTTTCTCAACCCTCCAATAAAGTCCATTTTCTTGTTGTATTTTCTAATGATCAAATAGAGAATATCTTTATTTCCCTCAAATGCCCATATGATTTAGCTGAGAGTATCTAGCAAAGTGCAGCATGTACTAGTGACCAAAAAACCCCTCAGTCACTGTGCTTTATTCTATTCTTCAGGTTGAAGAGATTTTCATTAGGGGTGATAAGGGAATACAGATTACAGTTGCTTTACGACTCAACCTATTACCTGGTGGGGATATAAGTATAAGAAGCATTTTTTTCGGGGGGATACTGGGGGTCAAACTTGGGACCTGGCATTTGAGAGGCAGGGACCAGAACCCAAGCTAAATCCCAGCCCAAGAAGCACTTTAGTAACAGGGTATTCCTAGTTGTTATTCTACAGCAAACACAGCTGAGATTTCCACCAATCCAAGAATAACTAGGAATTCCTCAAATTTCATTTCTTTCTCTACCCAATTTGTATTTAAATGCTAGACTTAAGAGTTTCTTCACTTTTAAACCGAACTACTCCAAACATATCTGTTAGATGCTCTGCATTGTGCTAATATCTAAGTCTAAGGTGCTAATTTATGAATGACTTTCTCAAAAACAGAGCCTGTGCCATAAATGACAAATTTCTTCTTATATGAGATTCATATATTTAAATTATACTTTTCAAAAGGTATTAAGAAAAAATATTTTCTAGAAGAAATGTTAAATATTATATTAGGTCCTAGGCTTTCTTTAACCACTATCATGATTCAAGTAAGAAATGCATTCTATATCACACATAGAAAACATAAATTATGTAAATAGTACTTAACCATACTACATATGCAATGCCCATTTTCTATTTTATTTCATTCAAAGCAGCACTAATCAGAACACATTACCTATTTACTTACTGCCAAGTAATGCCAATCAATGTAAAAAAACAGCTTTCATTTAAAATATATCATCTCATGAATATAATTAAAGAGAAACAATCATGTTTAATCTAAAAAGGGAAAATCTGCCGGGCATGGTGGTGCACACCTATAATCCTAGCACTGCCTCAGGAGGCTGAGGCAGGAAGATCACTATGAATTCAAGACCAGCCTGGGCTACATAGTGAATTCCAGGTCAGTCTGAACTACATAGTGAGACCCCATCTCAAAAATTCAAACAAACAAACAAACAAACAAAGGGGGAAATCCTTTTCAATTTTTTAGGCTACAAATTTATGCTAAGTATCTTATTCTTAGTAGCAAAAATTGAGATAACACTGTTTCTATAAAATAATGCAAATTCATGGGCATTAGTATTCAGGACAAAGAACTGATGTTCTCTGCTACTGATGATTATGAATCATCTTCCATTATCCAATCTTCTCTCTTTTTTTTTAAAAGAAATTTTTAAAGGAAAATTTTACCGAGAAAAAGATAGCTTCTGTCTAAGAGAAACAGAGGGGGAACAGGAAAGTATGCTGCCCTTCCACTGTCCAACATTCTTAAGCACTGTGGTGCCTTGGTTCGTGAACTTAAACTCCTTCCACCATTCTGGCTGCACACTGACTTGGACGAGAATTGAATCAAATTCCGTTAGGTTCAGTGGACCTCACAGGAAAATCTGACTTGGTTCTCATCCAATTCAGTTTGCAAACAGAATGGTAGAAAGAATTAAGTTCATGAACCTAGGTACCATTGTTCATACTTACAATTCCATCTTGGACATCAAACTTTAATTTAATTTTTTCCTAATACCACAGATAAGATATGAAAGTACTACTGCATCTAGAGTTACATGAATCATTACAGCAGTGTCTAATGCAAAGGAGAAAGTTTCAATGAGCCAACTAAGATTAATTAATCATTAATCATAAAAGCAACTTTCATTCATAACCAGCAAGGAGAAATAGTAGGAGAATTTGCTGCTTTTCATTCAGCTATCTGAAATCACTAATCAGAAATTTTAAGCACATGAACAGCTGACATAAAATTTCTTAAAATTACCGTACTAGAATGTAAATTACAATTCATAAAGCATTAAAAATTTGCTTAAGAATTTAAGTAAGATCTGCAAAATTTTAAAAAGTATAAATGGTAGATGCAATTATTGTAATAACACTGTTATCTTCAAAAATTTAATAAACTTACCTAGAAATTTTCTGCGATGCTTTTGAAATTGGTGTTCCAACAAATGCCTCAGGAAGTTCTGAATGCAGGAAAGAATGTACTACAGGAGATGGTTCTTCAATTTTAGGGCTACAAAGGAAAAAAATTAACTTTTAATCATGTATCATCAAAGATTAAAATACTGTCATTTATGATTACATGAAAGGACTTTCATTTTTACTTTGTACATTTTTGCATTATTTACAAACAAAAATAAATATATATCACTTTTAAGTTTAAAGATAAAAATCATTCTACGAAACGTAACCAACATAAAGAGCGTTGCTATTTACATACATTCATAAACTTCATGGCAATGAAGATAAGACTGTTGATGAATGTTACTGATAGCCAGGAAAGATGGGAATTAACATGATTTTAAGAGGTATAGGAAAAAACATACCTATGGTAAAACATGTTATTTCTAGATTCACTGCTTGCCCACACTTCTCCAATTTTAGATAACACATTATTGATGAAAGTAGATCTTGTTAACACTGTTCCAGTTACCGCTTTCTTTGGAAATGTTGATAATGGTTTTGGTCTAGAAACTGTTAAAATAATGCAGCATTTAATTACATCTAAACAGGATTTTTTTTTTTTGGTACCCAGGATCAAACTCTGGACATTGTGCTTGGGTGGTAGGTGGTGGAACCACTGAGCTAAATCCCTGACCCTCTACTAAACAGAATTTTAATAAAAGATTTAACACAAAACAATGATGGGACAACACAGAAGACATGATAGTTAAAATTGTATTTATTGGTTTAGCTACAGCTAGGCAGAAATGTAACAATTTGAGTTTCTAAGAGACAGTTCAACATTATCTAACATATTTCTAGAAGTTGGGCAGGATATGTTCAAGTTCTTTTATTCTATACTAAGTATATTATAAAAACTTCCAAAAAAGTTCTATACTTTGTGGGACAAAGCAGCCAATAAAAAAGTATGACATAAATTTGAGTATTAGTAAAAGTGAGCTATGTTTAAGATGATGATTTCAAAAAGGCAACCGTTCAAAGTCTCTTCAAGCCCAAGAATTTATGACATTCTTCAATGAACTCTTACCTTCTCGAAAAACTGATGATGTTGATACATGATAAGGCTTAGCTTGCTCTATGGCTAATTTTCGCTGGACTCTAGGAAGGATTTTCCCATATTGAACTAACATAGCATTTCGAGCCACTGATCTCTCCCGTACACGAGGATCACGATCATTCTATTGAATACAATGTTAAGTGATAAAAATTTAATCTTCAAAATGATGGGTGCTACAGTTATGATTTTACCACTTAAAATAGAATTATGAGTATCTAGGAATATATATCTCCTATCTACACTTTTCCAAAATGAAGACTCTAAATACAAATTAAATAATTGCTTACCCATCAACAAATTCTCAATCCCTACTACTAACCCTGGATTCTTCACAATAAAATCTGGCTATCAGTTTTTTAAGCATCCATATGTGACAGGCAACATGTTAACTTTTTCGATATAAAGTGTATCTCTGTAAATCTTCACAACCTCATAAGGAAATAAATATTAGCACTTATAGATGAGGAAACCAAGCTTCAGAGTATGTCCTAATCACACAGAGCAAATTAAGAATCAGACTAAACCCTGAAGTCCAATGTTCTTTGCATTATGTAATTCCTACTGCTGTCCTCTATCTCTTCCCCTAATTTTACAAGTGTGTAATCTGGAAGACACCAGGACACAAATGGCATGTATAAAAGAATTAAGTAATAATACCCACTTCAAAGTAACGCTACACAGAAGGGAAGTGAATTCGCCTAGTATAGGACAATATAAGCCAGTGTTATCTAACTACAAGCTCTTACATAACAAACCAAATCTTCAGTTTTTCGTACTCTCATATCCCATACAATGAAACAGCTTCAACCATACCATAAGATTAATCTTCAGAGTCTGATTCAGCTTCAGAGCAGGGATATAATTGGCACGCTGCAAATGGTGAACTAAAAGGAACTCTTGATTTTGAACACTGGCACTGGACTGCAAACATTTCACTAGACATTCCTGGGAAGAACAAATAGACTTGTAATGATCAATTTACCCTGGATTTCTGATAAATGTACATTGATAATTACCTGCTCAATGTCTGTAAAGGGTAACTTCAGTAAGTCTTCCATTAAGCCCACTTCCTGACACACTTCATACACATGCTTTAATAATTCCTCTATATTCAATGTATTAGAATGTTGTCTCAGCAAACTCCAGGCTTCAACCATGCACCTGAAACCAGTATTTTTCAAAGTTTAGTTCTAGAAAAGCTATTTCATCTACCTACAGAATCTCAAAAATAACTTTTATATGCAAGTTAAAAGAACCAGGAAGCCTGGGAAACTTAGTAGACCCTGTCTCCAAATAGCAACAACAGGCTGGGGATTTAGCTCCGCGATAGTGCTTGCCTAGCCACGTATGTGGCCCTGAAATCAATCCACAGTATGCCAAAATGAGGTTTTTATTTTTTTATTTTTTTGAGACAGGGTCTCACTATGTAGTTGAGACTGACCTGAACTCACTATGTAGCCCAGGCTGGTCTCGAACTCACAGTGATCCTCCTGCCTCAGTCTCTCAAGTGCTGGGAAGAGGTTCTTAAAAATAAATAAAAGAGTGTTTTACTAGCATATCTGAGGCCATTGCATCCCTAGCACTGCAAAAACAAGAAAAAAAGATTTAATTAAGTATAAAGTAACTGAGAAACAAAGTAAATATTCACAAAGAGGCAAACATAGGTCACACAGACGTCAATGTTTGGTCTGGTGGAAAGAGAAAAATCAGGCTCTTAAGGAAGTTAACACTCAGCATGAGCAATGTGAAAAAGAAAATGAGTGAAGCAAGAAAATGGGTGGAAGCAAGCATAACTGTGTTCATGGGAAAGTGAAGGGTACAGTTTTAACAGCAGATGCTGTGGCAAACCTACAGCAAGATCTGATTGGAGGATGCATCACATTTGACAGCTGCAATTACAATTGCAAGTATATTTCCTTCGGTAAGCAGTAAGATCACAATAAACACTTCTTACCTAGGAGTCTCTTAGAATCAGAGGGATTTCTGTGTGCTTTAAAAAAAAAGTCAGAGGGCCGGGGATTTAGCTCAGCAGTTTGGTGGCCTGCCTTGCAAGCACAAGGACCCAAGTTCAATCCCCAGTACAAAAAAAAAAAAAAAAAAAAAAAAAAAAAAAGTCAGTTTTCAACACAGACCTTACTGATTAACTTGTCTTGGAGGTTAACGTGGCCACATCTCTATATAAATTAAAACTATAGCTGGTGATTCAGTTCAGTGGTTCTGCCGCCTGCCTTGTAAGCACAAGATCCTGAGGTTCGATCCCCAGTAACACAAAAAAACAAAAAACAAAAAAACAAACAAAAACCATTCACACATAAACATACACACCCACACCCACATAGGATACAAGGCAACAATCCCACTTCAAGAAATATAATTTACAAAAATACCAGCAACAGCTGGGATTTAGCTCAGTGGTTCTGGTTCCTCAAGCACAAGGGCAAGAGTTCAAACCCCAGCACAAAAAAACCCCCAAAATACCAAAAACCAAAAACCAAAACAATACACAAAAACCCAGCAAAATTACATAAACATGTATGACTATATAGTGATATAATGGTGGCCCTATTTGAAGCAAATATAATGTACAGTATACAGTAACTTTGAAAGTCGTTTACATTTTTTACAAAAGCAAAATTACCAGGATGAATAGTAATTATAATATTCAAAAAACTAACCAATAACCAAAATACATAAATGTTCACCTACTTAAGCACATAAGAAAAGTTTTAAAAGACATATACTAATATTGATCTGTCTAACAGTTAAAAGTTTTGGAGGAGCAGATAGGTCTCATGGTAGAAGGTAAGGGCAGAAATAAAAACATTTCATGACAGATAAAATTTGTAGCAAGTAGTATTCACAATGAAAATTCATCAGGAAATTTTGCCAGCACTATCTGAGACTTCCTATGGGTACAAAGTCACACAGAGAAGTAAATGGCACCTACAGTTGGAGTGTCAGGGCTACCTGCTAATTTTGTTATTCTGGGACTAGAACATATTCCACAGATTTTGTAAACACTAGTAATCCAAGTGAGTGAAACATTTAGGGATATTTTCTAAAAGCTTACACCTGAAATTGCTTACCTTGTTTTTCAAAACAGGTGCAACAGTGTGGCAATTATAACGAGTACAGAAGGGTGGGTATACATATGCAGGTGTACAGAAATAAAATTAACATTTTCCTTACTAAAATCTAAAAATGATAATATTTTTGTAGAAAGAAAAATAAAGTATTAAAATGAACAGCACACTAGTAATTTTTAAAGTCACATGCAGGAATAAATATGTAATAAAAACCTGGTGGGCCACAGCTTTAGCTCAATGGCGCTGCTGCCTGCCTGGCGAGTGCAGGATCTGGAGTTCAATCCCCGGTACCAAAAAAATAAAAAACAAAATAACACAAAAAACCCCCCTGGTATCTGTTGTATTTAGGATTGGTACACTAAAACTTATGGCACTATTTTTATATATGCTGTGAATCTTTTAAATGTGCTTACAGCAAAATAAATTTCAAATGATCCATTATAAGCAAGTATTGTAAAAGGACAACTGACAAACTAAAGAGAAAAAACAAAAAACAAAATACAAAACACCTCGCAACCAGGTTCATGTCTGTAATGTAGAATAATAAATCGGTTAAGAAAAATCCCAACACAGAAAAAGAGGCAAAGGATTTAAATGGGCAAGGCACAAAATAGCTCTCTGTGCACAATATGTTAATCATCTTGTGTTTAGTATGGCAAGACCGAGACAACCTAAATGTTTCACCAAAGAGCTAAATAAATAAATGGTATTCCCATCCACATCATGAACAAGCACACATCACTTAAAAACAAGGAAGCTCTTTATGTGTTTTTATGAAATGAAGCCTAAACTCAGTTTAGTTTTGGAGTAGGCACAGATTTCTTTTCTTTTCTTTCTTTTTTTTTTGGTATAGGGGATCAAACTCTGGACCTTGTGGTTGTGAGGAAGGCGGCAGAACCACTGAGCCTTGGTCCCCTAAACTCAGGTTTAAAGAGGCAGACTGCAGTTGCACAGACAGGATGCTAGTTTAAGGGTGTGATGTGGAGATGGCTGTATCTTTGCTAACATCTGTCTAGAAGACCTCAAGAAACATACACTTAAAATGATTAATAAATGGGTCCCCAGGGGACCTACTCAGAAAGCTGGAAATTCACTGTTGTCATTTATATTTTTTAACTGTTGAAGCAGGCTAAGTATCCTCTTATTAAAAACAATACCAAAAAAACAAACAGAACAAAGCAAAACAAAAACTCTCCATATACTTGACTTCCCTACCCTAGCCCATGTATATATTTTTATAAAATTTTTCACTTTAAAGTGTGATGCTCACTTCTAGTTTAGCAGATATAATAAAAAGAGTATGATTTTATTTTTTGAAGTACTGAGAATTCATCAGATATTAACTTTATAATCATACAGAAAGCACTGCTAAACAAAAGACAAAACATGTTCCTTCTCAATCAGCTTCCCCACAGGAGGAAAAGACATAGTTACCTCCAAACTGCCAACACAAAGATAAATTTTAAAACAAGAAAGTTCTTAAATTCTATAATTATCCTGGCTTCTATGTTAGAAAGTCATGATGCTATGAAGAACAGTAAGAAAATGGTTTCAACTGATGAAAAGCTAGAATGTTGGCAGTTAAATATAAGAAATCATTCCATGATTCTGGCTACTTCGGAGGCTGATGCAGGAGGATCATAAATTTGAGCAATTTAGTGAAAACCTGCCTTAAAAAAAGGGATTGGGATGTAGTTCAGCATTCCCTGGGTTCAAACTCCAGGACTATGATGACAAAGTCATTTCAGTAATCAATGTATAGGGGATTCTTGGCAAAACAGTAGAGAAGGTTGCTGAAAAATTTCCCTCTGACAGACTGTCTTAAGACAGCAGAGTGAATATAAAAGTATATTTAAAATACATGTCAAAGGACCAAGTATATAGCTCAGCAGTGCCATGCTTGCCTGGCAAGCACAAGGTCCTGAGTTCGATCCCTGATACAAAAAAAGAAAAAAATGTATGTCAAAAATTAAAATGAAAAAAAGAAATTGTAGACAGGCCAACAAATAACTACTGATCACCAGTGACCAGAATGAAAGAAAAATTGGGAAAGGTATGCAGAGAATAAGTAACAGAACATTAACATGGCTATATTAACAACTATTCATGATAAGGAAGATTACTGTATAATAATAAAAGGCCAGACTACAGACGTGGCTTGGGGTTAGAGCACACGCAAGGAAGGCCCAGGGTTCTATCCCTAATACTGCCAAAGGCTACAGTTATTTCTGAAAATTTTTTAATTTATGTAGTTAATATTCATTTCAAGAATTGGCACATTTTATAATATCACAGCTTAGTATACTCTTAGTAATTTACTGAACAGAACAGGAAAAAAAAAGCCATTAAGGAAAAAGGTTAAAAGTACACAATGAAGAAACTTGATCTTTTAGGCAAATATGACCCTTCACTTAATAAATGGACAATATACTGACTACTTACAAGTGGGCAAATGGTTCTAAGGGGTCTAAGGAGTCCATCTGGATCATATCATGTAATTATGATTTGCAATTACATTAGAAAACCAACAATCAAAAACCCATTATTTATAAATTAAATAGGGAAAAGAAAAAATCATAATGGAAATATAAAGTAATAATATGCAGAAAAATCAGATTGACATTTTTATATTAGTGAAGAAAAAAGCTGAAAGTGAGAGATAACCAACTTAAATTTTAAAAAATCAGAATAAAGTCACAGAAAGGAAGAGAATGAATATATAACAAGGATTATACATAAAAGTTTTCTACTGTATCATAATGATATTAAGACTGAATAAACAATGTTAACAGCTGGAAGGATAAAGGCTTTGTACCTCAAGTCTATCATTATACAGTGTATCATAGTTAACTTGCAAGCAAACAGCGAAGCCACAGTTACAAGTATGTCCATAAGTAGAGCTTCTAATATTGAAAAGCAGCCACTGTTAAGTTTTGGGAAGAAGAAAGACATCTTGATAAAGAAGAGCTAGTTAAATTTAAAGAGTCAGGAGCTGCCAGGTGTGGCGGCCAAGTCTGTAATCCAAGCACTTGAGAGGCCTAGGCCAGCCCGAATAAACTACAAAGTGAGACCCTCCCGCACAGAGTTAGGAGTCAAGTTGAAAAGTTTAATACAACATAATAAGATGGCTGATCAACCATTATCACCATTTACTAATGATTTACTACTTTGCAAGCAACCATATAATAGTGCTTGCATCATTTAACTCTCAAAATATTGAAAGGTGGGCATTATTAACCTTGTATTACAATGAGGAAATCAAACCTCATTGCTTTTAGTCATATTTTTAAGAAAGTGGTAGTACAGTGTAGGTTTAAATTTGAATCAATTTGATCCAGGGACTATCTCTTAACATCTTTAGCATATCTCTTAAAGTCTTTGCCACAATCAGTGGTTGTTCCAATATAATTACCTTTAAGGGTTTTAGGTTTACTAATAGACAATATCACCAATATAAATAGTTGATCACAGTAATACTTCAATCATCTAGCATAGAATGAGCCTTGAGAGGGTTAGTGCTTTTGTGTTTGAAATATTAGAACTTTTTCAGCCACCATATTATGCAATCACAGCAAATGGTATGTATGATAGCAAAGATCATCACGTAACTTAACCTCTTATTCTGGTTCAATTTCTCAATTTCAGCCTTTACTCACGTTTAAAATTCTTACTAGTTATCACCGTGTTGAATTAGAGGCAACTATTTGAGGAAATCAGGTAATTATGTACCGATCACAATACATATCCTGGAACTCTGGTTTCTTGTATAAGTCCCTGTATATCAGCTTTAAAAAAAAAAATCTTCTTTCTGATGAGATTGGAGTGCAGATCACACTGTTGCACAATTTCCTACACAACATACAGCTTAACACTGCAATTATCAATTCAAAAACTAAACAGCTTTCTTACAAACTCATTTCATACTTTCAGTAAAAACTATCACCCAGCCAGGCATCTGTAGTTCCCGCTAGGCTGAGGTGGTAGGATAAACTGAGCCTCAGAAGCTGGAGACCAGCCTAGGCAAAACAGCTAGGCTCTCATCTCAAAACAAAACTATCACTACTGTCTTACCAATGTTCTTTTTAGCAACATTCAAATCACTCTAATTAGGAGATTAACACGGCGGGTGGGGGCCAGTGAGTTTGCTGGGATGGAACCCAAGGCTTCCTTCATGCCAAGCACATTTTCCACCACTAAGCTACATTCCCAGACCCTAGAAATTATTTTTAAACATTTACTGAACCTAAGTATAAGCTATTTCACAAATGGCATTTTGAGTTTTTGCTTCTCTACTTAATATACTCATTTTCTGGGGAGTACATAACTCACTTAAAAGAAATAGTTAAAAAAATTAAATTATTTAGGTTTGTCCGCTATATATATTTAAGGAAGAAATGTGAAGTGACTAAGGCAAATGAGAGAAATGCTATGGATAAACTGCGAGACAAGAAAAAAGGAAAAAAGGAGAACACTTCAAAGGTGTATCTTTTTCAAGGTTGATACAAGCATTAGTGATCAAATACTAACTCAATGTCACTGAAATGTGAGAAGTTGCATGCAACTGAAAAAAATTTACACACTGGTTGCCTATGCAGCAACTTTAACTTCTTATATTCATTTATTATCACATTTACTTCTTTAAAAGTTTCTGTTCTTATAACAAAGCTTATTGAAACTATGTATTATTTTGTATCTTCAGTACTGGGGACTGAATCCAGGACCTTTATGCTGATTACAGCCCAGAGAGGGTCTAAGTCCTGGGTTGAATTTGTTGTGATCCTTCTGCCTCAACCTCATAGAGTACGGGGATTACAGATATGTGCCATAAAACAATTCTCGTACAATACAACTTCTTAGACTTATTAAACTAGTCACACACTTTTGCTAACGCAGATCCTATCATTGAGTACTTAATTTATTAGTTTTGAAGTCAACAGTGAGTTTAACAGTAAGTTTCTAACTTAAAAACTTTTTTAATCTAAAATTTGGAGACCAAATCTTCCCACTTAGAAATACACTGTTTTTAACTAAAGAGAAGAAAGAAAAACTAATTTTCAGGATACTAAAATTAAAGTGATGTTTCATGCATATATGATAATTTGGGATAAATGACCAATTTCTAAATATATAAAAATGATCAAGCAATAGGACTGAATAAAACCAATAACTTACATAGGACAAAGTTACAATCTAGTAAAGGATTTCAGCTTTGAGAAATTTCCCCAATAACAAGACTAATGTATTTCCAATCATGCCATTTAACTTGTTAATTATGTATAACATAATTGCAGAGGTATATATAAAGATATATTATAAATGGAAGTACATTATATGAATTTAAAGAGCATTACAATATTGCTAAAGGAAGAAACGTAAAGATATCATTTGATCAAAAATAAGATATCATTTGTTCAAGACTTACATGAACTTTGATACTTCCCTAAATCATGTAAACTGAGATTTCCATTTTGTAAGAAGTCAATGGCAAATACAAAGACAAAATTAAAATGCAAAAAACTGTAATACCCAAGCAACAATTAAAAAAAAAAATTTAAAAATAAAACCTCCCCCAAAATGCGACTTATCAACTTTATACAACTTCGTTCTCTACTTCTGGGTTCTTTTTGGCATACTTAATTCTCCATTAACCACGCAGGAGACTGTTGAGTGTTGTGAATTAGCAACAGATATAATGATACCCCTTTTACTCAAGATACTTCCCATTCATCTTATTCTAGATAAAATGCTGTACCTTTTCTCAACATTGAAAGATCAAAGATACATAAGAATATTAGGTAACAGAACCAAAATATCATGTTGCTGTATATTCCATCAATTCTATCTTATTTCAAAAAACATATTTACCGATTGAAAAGTAAAACAGTGAGGTGAAGGATAATATCACCACCACTGGACACAGCTGGCCTCATCGTCTGTATATATCTGAGCGCTTGTCTGTGCTCTCCCTGATTCATGAAGGCTTGGAGGATCTTTGAATGCTGCCATAACTCAGGTTTTACAGTAGCTGGGTGAAACAGAAGATCTAAACCACTCTGTAAAAAAGTGATATGAAAAGTGATAAATATAAAGATGCTAGAGCTTTGCATTTAGACAAGATAGTTAATGTTTAAAAAGACAAACTTTTGTTTTGTTTTGTTTTGTTTTTTTGAGACAGGGTCTCACTATGTAGTTGAGACTGACCTAGAACTCACTAGGTAGCCCAGGCTGGTCTTGAACTCACAGTGATCCTCCTGCCTCAACCTCCCGAGTGCTGGGATTACAGGTGTGAGCCACCACGCCAGGCTCAAACTTTATTTTTCTCTGTTTTTTTATTTTTTGGTACCAGGGATTGAACTCAGGTACTTGAGCTTGTCAGCCAGAACCACTGAGCTAAATCCCCAGCAAGACAAACTTTATTAAAGAAGCCCAGAAAACAAGACAATATCAGTTTAAATATAAACGTAAAAGGGCTAATTTATGGTATATTTTAAAGAATAAGTTCACAAAAACCTCCTACTTTCAAGACTTTAATATTATATAAAATAGTAACTATTTCTTATACAACACAAATTTCCAACATCCCAAATATATTTCTAATAATTACAGTTATTTTCACTATTGTTTCCTTATTTTGACATTAAGCAATCTGAAATTCTGAAACTGTTATTTTTTGCTACCTTAGGTAGTGGTTGGTGAAGGCAGTAATTAAACTGAATCTTTAAATTATCTTGAGAAATAGACTGCATCATCTTTTTGTTGTTGTTGTTTTTTGAGACAGGGTCTCACTATGTAGTTGAGACTGATCTGGAACTCCCTATGTAGCCCAGGCTGATCTCAAACTCAGTTGTTCCTCCTGACTCAGCCTCCCGCGTGCGTGCCGGGATTACAGGCGTGCACCACCACACCCAGCTTCTAGACTACATCATCTTTAAATAGCAAATTTAACCTAGACACCTATGCTTTTCTTAAAATCTAGTAACTCCTACAGACTTACCTCATAGTCACTATGATCTATTAGCCAAAATCCTTGAATAAGTTTAACCTGACCCCAGGAAATGACAAAGGCAGTTGGAAAAGACTCAATGGGAGTATCTGTTTTGTTTGGAAAGGAATACATAATATCAAGTAGCAAATAAATGGTCTTTTAAAACGAGGATTAAGGACAATAAACAAAGAAAAATTTCTGCAATACTTGTAGAATAGGTAGCAACAGAATGTAGCATTTAAGATCAAAAGCCTTTTTGTATTCAAAGCCTTCAATGATATCCAGCTACGGGAATAGTTTTATTACATCTAGGCACACCCAGTCTCATGCCAGCTTCATTTTTTTCTCAGTATTTTTTCACTGCCATCTCAGAGGAGACATACTTTACTAAAGCATACTTTCTTCATAAAGAAATAAATTGGAAGGGCTGGGGATTTAGCTCAGCGGTTCGGTGGCCTTCCTTGCAAAAGGACCCGAGTTCAATCCCCGGTACCAAAAAAAAGGAAAGAAACAAATTGAAGAAACTTGCTCAGCAGCTTCAGAAAATTAACTGTAGATCAAATTCCAGTTACAGGGCAAAAGCTGGCAGCTAAGCAAACAGGTTATTTTGCCTACTGTGGGGGACTGAACCATCCAGAGTTCTCTAACACTGAGCTACACTCTCCAGCTTCTTTTTTTTTCTCTTTGAGATAGTCTTCCGTAAGTAAAATTGAAACTTGCAATCTTCCTGCCTCAGGAGACTTTGTAGTATTGAAGATTGAACCCTGGTGCATGCCAAGCAACTACCACTGAGCTAATCTCTTTTTCCACCCTGGTTCTTAGAGCATTTGTTCTTGAGTGTGTTAGAAATATTTGAGAATCTGATAAAAGTCCAGAATATCCTTAAATAAACAAAAAAACAAAGTTTTTTCATAGCTTTAGTTTAATCATAGGCCATCTGAAACCAATAAACACATCCTGGGGTAAATAAAAATTCAAACATGACATTGAGATTAGATTAGGTTAGATTCGTAAGATTCCTACTACCCTGAAATTTTATGATTCTGGTAATATATGAATTATTTGATAACAATTCATAAAGGATACAATATAATGCTTGTTCATCTCACTAATGTTGCTTAATAAATACATGTCCAGTAGCGCCTATAAAAGAAAAAGATAAAAAGTTCAATCAATTTTATAGTCATTCATTCCCCTTGTTTTCCACAGACTACTGTGCCAGGTATGAAAAATATAGCCAAGCTTGTTTCTTCCCTCCCCAACTTTCACAGACAATTAAAAGTGACAGCATGTTATTATAAACCTACATGTAAACTAGAAGGAGGGTATTTTCCTGTGCCTCCTTCATCTCTTTTCCACAACTTCTCAATTTGATCTCCTAACTGAGAAACCAACCCATCAATCAATAAGCAATCATGGTTCCACTTCCTTCTGCAATATGAGAAAAAAAATTAAGGATTGATTAATATTAGTGATAATTATTGGCAATAAAACAAGGAACAAACTTTAAAAAGGAACAATCCAACTACCAAAGAGAAGAGATGAGAATTAAACTTCAATCATCATCATGAGAACTACAGAAATAAAGGAACATTTGTCAGATTAAACCCTGAAAATGCCTCAAATTCAGTCTTCGGCGATCCAGTAGTTAAGGTTAAGACCTAGGAAAGAATGTGGTATAAGTAGTCAAATGTCCAATACTATTGTATTTTTCATAACCTTGATCAAATTACCATGGCACAGGACATCCCAGTGTAGAAAACACCTGCTATTTAAGGAGTCAGACTTTGTATTCATCACCAGGGCTAGTCTTTATCCCTAATGATTCCTTCATCCAAAAATGTATTGCTGCACTCTTAGAATGTGATAAGAAAATATTATCACTATTTCCTCCACTATTATTAATAGTAGCAGCAGTTTTTTGAAATTTTCCTGTAAGGGAGATACTACGCTAGGTGGCCCGCACATAATTTTTGTTTCTATTGTAACTTGGATGACAAATAGCATCAGAAAATGTGGCAAACATACCCAAGAACATACTCTTAGGAAATAAGAAATCTAGAATTTTAAAATGCCTAATCCATCTTCCAAGTTCATCCTTTCATGATTCTAGGTTATCCTAAAGCACTGTTTCTAACAATTTATCATGGATCAGAATTATAGCTGGTGTAGCTTTTACGATACCGAATCCTAAGTGATTCTAACCTAAGAAATCTGGAATTAATGTTTGTGAACCACTGATCTACATGTTTGATTATAGGAAAAAGGGCATTTAATTTTAGAGATAGGGCCCAGGCTCTAAATACTTCTTTCTTCTTCCTCTACTCTATTTCAAAGGAAGCAAGTAGTCTATTAATGTATTTTAAAAGAGAAAAATAAAAACAAAAGAAGCTGGGCGTGGTGGCACATGCCTGTAATCCCAGCACTCAGGAGGCTGAGGCAGAAGGATCGCTGTGAGTTCGAGACCAGCTGGGCTATATAGTGAGTTCCAGATCAGTCTCAACTACATAGTGAGACCCTGTCTCAACAAAACAAAACAAAACAAAACAAAAGAAAAAGCTGGGTTTGAAAACTGATAATAACTCTGGTGATATATTTTTAAATATTGTCTTTTTCTGAGTAAGAATTCTCAGTATAAAACAGGATTAAATTACAGTCTTTAATAATCACTCACAGGAAGTAGTTTAATTCAGGAAATGACAGAACACTCAAATTTAAAATACAATGTAATTATTAAATCAGGGCAAACAAAATTAAAATAGAAACACCAATAACAAATTCTAATATTTTACCCAGAATTCGACCTACTTATTTTATATAACATGATGAATCAGTTGTGAGAATATTTAACTTTTTACAGAAGAATTTCTCAAAGGGGTTTTGAAGGTCTGGAGGTACAATACCTTGATAAACGCTCACATTTCTCTCGGCGACTAGTGTAGTAGTTCTGAATAACCGGGTAGTTGTAGCATAACCTTGACAACTGCACAGCATCATCTAAGAGTTGGAAAACAAAACTAGTAACATTACCAAAGTATTTCAACAATAGTTAACATTATACAAACCGACATTCTACTGTAATTTTGTAATACTGCTTAACCTGCAGAATTGGTAAATACAAGAATACTACACATCCTTTTATTTATAGATGTAAAAGTGAGAAAATTATCTCACAGAAGTTTTAACAAATAGGGTGGTTGGCTTAAAACACTAGAAAGTGTTCTAAATAATTTTACTCGTGGTACAAGCAATAATTTGAAAGCAAATTGTATTAATTATTTGTTCACATCAAAATCAAACAATTTAAAAGAATAAGACCAACATGTAGATGAGTATGTGCAGCGGCAGAGGCACTTCTAATCCTTGGTACTGGCATTATCAAATACAAGGGAGTATTTAACTGATGGCAAATAATGCCAGTAACAGAACACTAAACAAGAAAGAGATCAGCAAATTAGGTAATAAAAATCACAATTCCATGAATCTAAATTACAGATAGTGATATTATTGGACTCATTTCAGAAGCCATATTTCCTCAAAATTTGCTTTTCTTTTATGTTACTTGATTCAGTGAGTATATACAGAACCTGTGTAACAGACAGAGGGATAAGGCACTGAAGATACAAAGTAAGTTTATAAGAAGAAAACTAAGGTGAAAGAGGAAGCTAATGCATTAGAACAGAACAATAAAATTAAAAAAAAAAAGTTTTAGTATTAAGAGGTTAAATAAATATTTTTACCTAAACCTTCTGGCAAAAGCCCAGAATGACAGAACCAAAGAACCATTTGTGCATATTGACAGATGAGCTGTGTAACCGTATACTTATTGCTTAGCTCCATCAGTCCTATTAAAGAAAAGTTAACATCAGTTGTTTAACTTTCAATTTATCAATCGCAAATAAACAAAAAACTCAATATACCCATTTTTTCAAAACAAATTAATTACCTGGAAATCCTTAACAATAGGTATACAATCTGAACAAATGTAGCTTGTATCTAATTCATTTTGGTCCAAAATTATGTGAAGCAAATTTCCAACATACATGTTAAGTCACTGATCACAGACATTTTCTGCAAGCTATTTTATTATTAATATAGACTGCTTAAATTAGGCTTTTAAATAAAATTAGCCTTTTTTTGATTTGTCGTAAAACAGAGAAAAAACAGTCATTTCTATGAATAAAAATATACAAATAACTTAAAATTTTAAAATTCAACTGGAAGTACACTATCTTAACAGTCATTAACTTTAACTGTGTTTAACACCAGAATTTCCCAAGCTCATTTGGTAGCTTCACATAAAATATATTTTAGTATTTAAAAAATATTCTCTTTATACAATGATCCACCTTGGAAACAGAAACTTGATTCTTTTTCAAAGTCAAGAAGTAAAACACTCATTTATAGAAAACAAAGAGCATACATACCTCTCTCAGTGATCACTTGGGCTTCTGTTACAAAACAGCTTAAAATTGTCTTAAGATTGCTAAAAAGCAAGTGACACTGCTGCATAGACTGTATAGTTTGTGGATCAATGAAGCGACATGATCCATCAAATAATGGTGTACCTTTTTAAGGATAAAATACAAGATTATTTTCACACAGTAAATCTGAATTAGAGCCACAAGTGCAGACTTTCTAAAATAATACTCAAAAGAATTACTCCATATATTATGAGATTTCCAAGACATGCGAGAAATAGCAATTGTCCTCAAGGAACCTACAAATATGCCTCAATTTAAAACCAGCAAGAATCAGAATGAGAATGTGAACTCAAATAATATAGATCTAGAGATTTTCTTCATAACCATTACATATAACAAGATATCTAATAACCAATTTAATCACAGCACTATTTAGTGTGGGATTGGTCTACACAGTAATTATCTTAACTCTAACATCCTTCAAATCCATGTGTAGTTTACTTCCAATACATTAAAAACACTTATGTTGTTTATTATCCTTAGAGGTTATAAACCTTTTTAAAAAAAATCTCAATTAATCAGCAAAGAAGCTCAAGGCTTCAACAGTAGTTCAACTACCAATTCTACATTATACCACATTATGCTCAAAACAGGAATCATACCATTTATAAATTGATTTGAACTAATTTTTTTCTTTTTTTAATAAAACCTATGTAATCAGCTCTGACATTTTCCTCTTAAATGCATTTTTACCTTACCTGAATTATCAAGCATTCTTCCAGACCTCAACTGTGCTAAGTGGTTACTAAAACATTTAAAAAGTAATAATTCTATCTTTATAGTTTTCTAATTATGACATAAAAATATTATAGAACCATGTATTCCTGTCAAATTTTCCTGGCTTAAAAATCCTCTACTAAGAATAACTTGTGTTACTTTTACACTTTAAATAGCTTCAAAGCTCTTATCTTCACTCACCATGACACAAAAATAATGAACAGGGCTGGAGATTCAGCTCAGTGGTGCCATACCTGCCTTGCAGGCAACAAGGTTCTGAGTTTGATCCCCAGTACCAAAAAAAAACCAAAACAAAAAAAACCACAATGAAAATCTAAATCAACTTAAGTTTCAGCCAGGTGTGGTGGTGCGCTCAGGAGGCTGACGCAGGAAGATTACAAGTCTGGAACCAACTTGGGCTATATAGTTAAGTTCAAGAACAGCCTGGACTACATAGTGAGATAAGGCCTCAAAGAAAAGGGGAGAAGAATTTACTTTTTCACTTATAGTACAGCCATAGATCTCTGATTACTAACTACTGGCTTGCAATGTAGCTCAATGGTAGAGCAGCACTTGCATATGTGATGTCCTAGGTTGATTCCTAGGAACTGGGGGCCACATGTGGAGAATGACTAATTAATCACTAGAACTTAGTTACTTTAGTGTTACTTTTGCACTTAATGGATGCCATGACTTTTTAATATTCATTGGGTACCTTAAAAGTGAGTCAAAGTATACAATGGATTAATAAGATTATAAAGAATGACTTGGCATGATGATAACCACATCTCCATATTCTTGGTAGAGGTGATAAATTTTACTTTGCCATGTAGGTTCTTCATATCCCTAAACATTTTATTTAAATAAAAAATGAGTAAAATGATGGGTTCCTGAAGTTAGCTGGCACATTCCCCCTTACTCTATCAACACAGTTTGTAAATTAAACTCTTAGAACCAAAAGAAGAGACATAATTTTGAACCTTGCTATTTATTATAGTAAGTTGCCAGTTTAAAAATTCACTGAAAAATTTGATCAAAAATTATTTTCCTCATTTTAATGTAAAAACAAATAGTTTCCTTCTTGGACTTCTTTAATTTTAAGCATTTACAACTTTAAAAATGATTAAAAATTATTATGGAATTATAACCCAAGATTAGTATTTTACTAACAGTTTTTGCCTTAAATCCAGATAATACTTACACAGTCTGTCAAATTCCTCTTTTGTGATAACCACTTTATTCCATGTCCACTCAAGAATAAAGCGCAAATTAACAGCAGAATTTGGTTGTTCTTATTTGGAAATATGAAAGTAAAAAAATACATAATATTATCAATCACAAACAGAAAACTAGTAACTTTCCAGTGGGGACACCTGGAAGGTAGCACTTAAACCAAGTTCTCAAAGGAAACACCAACATTAATGTAGACAATATAAATAAAATGTATCCTGAGTGAATTTCATCAGGGAGCATATAATCTTTTTTTTTAAATTAAACTGAATTTATTGGTACATTCTAGGTAGACGGTACAGTTACATTCATTACTGGGAGCTTGTACCTTTACATGCCAGGTCTTGGTTCTCATTTTTAAACCAAGTTCTCAAAGGAAACACCAACATTAATGTAGACAATATAAATAAAATGTATCCTGAGTGAATTTCATCAGGGAGCATATAATCTTTTTTTTTAAATTAAACTGAATTTATTGGTACATTCTAGGTAGACGGTACAGTTACATTCATTACTGGGAGCTTGTACCTTTACATGCCAGGTCTTGGTTCTCATTTTTCATTTTTACTTCTCATCGTCCCTACACCTTTGGTCCTTTTCTTCCTATTTCACATTGCTAATTGTCCTGTTAGGATCTTGAGTACTATTTTAGTTTTTCACACCAGAGAAACTATTTGGTATTTGTATATGTGTGACTTATTTCACTTAGGAGTATATCCTCAAAATGTACCCATTTACCTATGAATGAATCTACTTTCTCATTCTGCATATAATTTTCTTTCTTTCTTCTTTTTTTTTGATTTTTTGAGACAGGGTCTCACAATGTAGTTCAGACAGCTCTAAAACTCACTGTGTAACCCAGGCTGGTCTCGAACTCACATCAATCCTCCTGCCTCAGCCTCCCAACTGCTGGGATTACAGGCGTGCACCACCATGCCTGGCTGGGAACACACAATTTTCTATAGTAAACCTTTAAAAAATGCAACTTGAGCTTATCATGAAGAGAGATCATTAAATATAAACTGAAAGGTGGGCTATCAAGCCTACACATTCTTTGAAGAAGTCAAATTTCAGGTGAGCACAGTGATGCTTTCTTATAGCCCCAGCTACTCTACTCAGAAGGCTAAGGCAGGAAGACTGCTTCCTTTGAGGCCAGCCTGGGGAACAGAACAAGAACTTGTCTCAAAAAGGGAGTTTGAGCCCGCATGGTGGTGCACGCCTGTAATCCCAGCACTTGGGAGGCTGAGGCAGGAGGATCGCTGTGAGTTCAAGACCAGACTGGGCTACACAGTGAGTTCCAGATCAGTCTCAACTACATAGTGAGTGAGACCTTGTCTCAGAAAACCAAAAAAAAGGGGGGTGATGGTGCTCGGTATAGCTTAGTGGAAGGGTATCCCTGGGTTCAATCCACAGTTTTGGTGGAGAAAAAAAAAAAGAGTAAAATTTCTTTGAAAGAAAAAGGTTTAGAAATTGTACCACATTAAAAGAGAATAAAAAGATGTGAAAACTAAATACAGAGCATGATTCTGGACTCACCACCATCAAAAAAAATTGGCATAAATGCTACTGCTGAAACAACTGGTAAAATCTCAATTGGTGTAATCTTTCTTGATTTGTTTGTTTCTAGAAGGGAACAGAAAGATGGCAGAATAGTGAGCAGCACAGAAACAGCTTCTTCAATATCTAGGATACAGATGCTGTCATATAGCAACAAAAGGAAGAGAATGAAGAGGAAAGTGGGTCCCTAAGACTCAGCATGAATCTGAAGTAGAGAGTCAGTGCCCACAATGTGAGCAAAAAGATGGGCCACCACAAGGTAGAAGAGGGAGGTGGCAAGCTGAGCTTTTTCCTTGAGCCCTGGTTTGAGGTGTGACAGGGGCGGCTGGAACCTGCAGAGGCATGGTGACCCAAGGCCTTTATGGTGAAATGCACCAGTGGGATGGAGCAGTGGATGCTGTGGACCACAGTAGTTGGTAAGTTATTTGGCTTCAGATGCACTCTCTAGGAGTGGGCAATTGGTCAGTACCCATTTAGGAAAAGGAACAACTCAAGTCACCTCAGAGCAGCAGCAAGTTAACTCTATTTAGTGGCTCTAAGTGTCAGGGTGAGGCACAGGCAAGTTCAAGCTGGCAGGAGTGTTGCGGGCTGAACTTGGGTTTGAGCCTCAGAGACAGAAACCAGAAGCAGCCTAAAATTCAGTGGAACTGAAGATCCTGGTTTTCTGGAATTATCCACCACTGTCATAATCCTACTGTTGGCCTGCTGTAATCAATCAACATGGATCTGGGCTCAAACGGCAACAGCAGAGATGCATCCTGAGGTAGACATTATTGTTCTCCCTTTCTTTGCCTTTTTATGTATTTTTTAAAAAGATTTTTTCTACTTCTTGATTGTTCTTGTTTTTGTATGAGAATATTGTTTCTATTTTTTATTGTTTTTGATCTGTTCTTCGTTTCTTTCTTTTCCCCCAGTCTTCACCAGTTCCCAAAGCTTGCATAATCTGACTGTCCTCCAACCTTGCTTTTAATCCTTTTCTCTTCCTCTATTTTCACCCCAAGCCTTTTAAAATTTTCTTTCCTGAGGGTAAAACTGCCATATTTAGAGGATATTTACTGTATATAATTTTGTTTTAGATTTATATAAGTACAAATCTTGTTCATACAGTTAAAGGCGGCAAATTAAGTCACCACAGTTTGTCATTTTCTAGGGTATGTTTGATGCTATTGTTATACTGACTGTACTACTTTAGCCAAGATAATAATAATATTCTAATCAATTGTTCTTCCTGGTAAGCCAAGACTGAGACTGCTTAAGGGTCATAAACAATACTATAGGCCAGTGTCAAAGAACCAGGGGCTAGGCCAAACAGGCAGCAACTTCTCATTTCCAATAAATTGAAGAGGTTGGATTTTGCAAAAGACTCAAAATCCAAAAAACAGCTATACCTGGAAAATAGCTCTGAAATGAAGTCATTTCCTAAGGTTTCTTGACACTAGCAATAAAGATAACTACAACAAATAATTTACAAGCACCAACACAGGAATTAAACTAAAAAAAAAAAAAAGAAAAGAAAATGAGAAGACTCGGAAGCCAGATATAACTACAGATTTCCAGCTCACCAAAGGCAAACCCAGGGGGCAAAGAGGCGGAACAATTTGAAAGCCACCATCTAGACTCTCTAAAGTGGTAACAGCATAAGTAACAAAGCAAATGAATGAGGCTCTAGAAAAAAAAATCAAATCAGAAATAATTTCTTAGATAACTTCAGAGATGATGACCATATTGAAGGACATGATTAATGAATCTAGAGAAGATACAGATTTTTTAAAAAATAGAGGAGCTTACAAAAATGATGGAAACCATGAACATCTAACATAGGAGAGAAATGGAATCCATGAAACAGATTCAATCAGATATCCAGGATATTAAAAATTCTGTTGCAAGTATATGCAGCAAAATGAACCACTGTGAGGACACAATATCAGTTCTAGAAGACAGGATCCTGGTTAAGAATCATGAAAAGAAAATCTTCAAAACAGCAAGGAACTATGAAAAATCAATCTAACAGCTGCTAGATGATGCAAAGATTGACTAGAGTCAATGAAAACCCAAGGGAGAGCACAAATGACATAAAAAAAACCTGTTCACAGAAGTAATGACAGAAAACCTCCCAAGACTAGAGAGGGAAATTAGGGGACCTTTCATAATAGCATCCAAAACCAAAAAACAAACAAATAAGAAAGACTTAAGAATCTAACAAAGGAAGTAAAAGACCTTTACACTGAAAATTATAGTACTCTGAAAAGGGAGATTAAAAATAGAAAGAAATCCCTTCTTCTTGAGCAAGAAGAGCTAATATAGTGAAAAGGGCCATACTTCCCCACAAATTCTTATACAGATTCAATGTAATACCAGTAAAGACACCAATACTGAGAGGGGAGGGAGGGGAAATAGGGAGGGGAAATGGGGAGAGGAGGGAGGGCAGGAGAGGGAGAGAGGGAGAGGGGGACAGAGAGAGAGAGAGAGAGAGAGAGAGAGAGAGAGCGCGCGCAAGTGCGCACGCGAGAGTGAGAGAAACAATCCTAAACTTTATTTGGAACCAGAAAAGACCCAGAATAGCAAAAGCAATTTTGAGCAACAAAGGCAAGGCAGCGGGCATCAAAATCCCCAACTTGAAATTATACTACAAAGATACTTTGATAAAAACAGCACAGTACTGGCAAAAAAACCAACCTGAGGATCAATTAAAAGTATCATACCACAGCAATACATACACACTCATGTTCACAGCAGCACATCTTTGCAATAGGCCCAAGGGCCCATCAACTGATGAATGGATAAAGACGATCTGGGTTTATTATACAATGGGAGTACTACTCTGCCATAAAGAATAAATTTGTGATACTACTAGGTCAATGGACGTACCTTAAGACCATACTCTTAAGTGAAAGAAAGCAGACACACATATTCAAATTTCACATGGTTTCTGTGGTGTGAGATACTGAAAGTATACATAAGGGCCAAAATGTATAATTGATATTGGGAACAGGAAGAAAATGTTCAATTAGATAGGGTAAATAAAGGTGATAATAGATATTGGAAAACAGCAAAATGTTCAAGGAAGAAAATGAAAAGAAAAAAATAATAGAAAAAATGTAAACAAAATTTTTGCAAATGAGGGGAAAAGGGCTTGAAGGGAGCAGAGGGAAATGAGAAAAAAGAATCAATATATATAGGCCTGGGATTTAGCTCAGTGGCACCATGCCTGCCTTGCAAGGATAAGGTCCTGAATTTGATCCCTGGCAAATAAGAAGAAGAGGAAGAAAAAGAAAGAAAGAAAGAAAGAGAGAGAGAGAGAGAGAGAGAGAGGGAGAGAGAGAGAGAGAGAGGGAGGGAGAGAGAGGAGGGAAGGAAGGAAGGAAGGGAAAAGGAAGAAAGGAAGAAAGAGCAAGCAAGCAGACAGACATATGTAGTGCAGGTACAAATTCAGTATGATGAATATGATCATGTATGTACCAAGGAAATTAATATAAAAATAGAAGGAAACAATACTAAAATATATATATATATAAGCATGACTTATTCTCAACCACTTCAGCACAAAAGATAATATGTGTGTGGACTGCACGTGTGTAGAGTTTGAGCAATACACACAACTATTTGGATGAGTCTCTGGAGAATTTTATTGAAACAACTTAATCTCAAAAGCTTACATATTGTTGGATTTCATTTATGAATATGTTTAAAATGATAAAACTGAAATAGAGATTAGTGATTGCCGTTAGGGACAGGGTAAAGGGAAGGCAGGTGGTGATGGGTGGGGACACAATCTGGGAGATAACTGTCCTAGACACTCGCCAGATTGCATCACTTCGGAAAAAATTAATATGAAGAAGTGCACAGGTTTTCTCTGTTATGTCTTACAACTGTGTGTGATCTACAGTTATCTCACAGTGAATAGTTTGTAAAAAATTAGAAAACATGACCTGCTAATTTAAACAATACAAAAGAACGTCATTTTAAGTCTTACCTTGTGTTACCCAATTTCTGATACAACCAATCAAAAGTCCCAGAGAACTTGTCTGAATTGCTGCTGACAATATGGCTTCAAACTGCTCTTCCTAAATGACATATTAAAATAAAGAATGAAAGAAATGAAAGACAATAGATCACAAGGAGCAAAAAGCTAAAAAAACCACTATGTTCTACGAGGATGGCTATATATCAAAAAGACACAATAACAAATAGTAGTAAGGAAGTAGAAAAACCGAGTCCTCATACCATGCTGGTAAGAGCACAAAATGGTATACTTTGCAGAATGGTGTGATAGCTCCTTAATATGTTAACACAGAGCCAGTGTCTCCACACCTACAGTATGTAAATACTCAAGGAACTGACACTGACAGTACATGTCCACAGAAGAAGTTCAAAACAGCACTATTCAGAACAGGCCAAAAAACAAAATGCAAATGCCCATCAACTCAAAAAATAAAGAAAAGGCAGTATTTATACATCACACAACTATAAAATAGGATTAAGTAATGGCTCTTGCTATAATACAGACGAACTCTGAAAAGAGGAGGCTAAATGAAAGAAGCCAGTCACAAAGCATCACATATTCTGATTCCATTCACACAAAACATCTAGAACAGGCAAATTCACAAAAGAAGGCACATTAGAAGTTACCTATGACAAGGTGGTGAGAGGAAGTGAAGGAAAGGAAAGGAAGTAACTGTTAATGGGTATGAAGTTCTAGTGCTAATAAAAATGTTCTAAAATCAAATGTGGTGAGAGCTGCACAACTCTATGCACTAAAGACCACTGAATTATATACTTTATTATACTAAAAGCCATTGCATTATACCCTATTTGCCTTATCAAGTATATCTCAATGAAGCTGTTACTAAGAAAGCATGATTCTAAATGGAGACTCACTACAGTCATTTACTTGAAATCCAGAAGTAAAAAAACAAGATTATATGCTACTACAATTGTTACTGTATAGTTTTTAGAAGATTTACTAAATGTAATGATAATCAAATGTAGATAGATGCATAGCTTGAAATTCCAAGACAGTCTGATTTAGCTAAGTAGTAGCAAAATAAATATACAAAAATTAGGGCCGTGATTTAGCTCAGTAGTTCTGCTGCCTGCCCTATAAGCGAAAGGTCACAAGTTCAATCCCCGGTTCAAAAAACAAACAAACAAAAATGAACTGCCTTTTCATGTTTTCACAGTTATCTATTTAGAAATTACTTCAAGACTAATTTTCTACTCATAAAGAGCTATACTATAAATATATAGAGATTAAAATAGAAACTCCTAAGATGAGATATGTAAGACAAACCCTGAATGGAAAATTAGATAGGAAATTTTAAGATTAAAAAAAGTCAATCATGCTGGGCATGGCCATGTGCACCTGCGGCTCTTAGGGGAGCATGATGAGTTTCCCTACTTAAAGGTCTACATGCAGTCTATCATATTAAATGATACCCGTGGATGAAGTCACACACAAAAATAATCTGACTTATACCTAAACAGACAACCCAGTCCCTGCTTATCATCTGAAGATAGTCACTAGCATCAGTACTAAAATAATAAAAAGAAAAACTTAACAGAAAGAAAGAAAGATAATGATGAAATCTCTCAGAAGGAAGAGCCACAGACAAGAGAAATAGCTGGAAAATAAAGATATCCATTTGAACTAGATCAACTCAAAACAATCAACATTTATCTAATGGAGACCCTTACAAAGAAAATCCAGATGAGAAGAAAAAATTAAGACTACATGAATGACAAACTGGGAAAAAATGTAAAACCCACCTGTGAATGTCAAAAAGAACAAGTTACAGAAGGAAAAAATGTTAATGCAAACTACTACACACTTGACTAAACAGGGAAAAGAAAATATCTCCTGATGTTAACAGTATTAAATATTCTCTTTATTGACATGAAATTAAGTATAAATTCCAATTGTGATTATTTTAGTATATGTGCTGCCGAAGCAAGCATTCCAATTGTGATTATTAAACCATCAGAAACAACATTTACATTTTGTCTGATATTTAAAAGGCTTCTTTTATAGCAATTCACTGTTACAAATACTACTTGGGAAGAGTTAATTAATAAAACATGTTTCCTCCCCTGAAAAATGAGATGGGGATTTTATTTCTTTTGATAGATTTTATAAGCAAATTAAGATAAACTATTGCTATATCACCATGTGATACTGTTTATTGCAAGATGTTTCCTGACTGGTCAATGTATTGGGACCAGGAGAACTGTTAGGGGACTATAGTAAAATTTTGGCTTCTGTAACTAAGCTCGACTCTTAGATCATTTCTTTTGTTGCGGGAACCTGGAATCATTGTTGCAAGCTTCCAATAAGAGAACAATGGTTTCACAGAGCAGTGGTTTTTAAAGGACATGTTAAAACTGGCTGTTAGGCTCCACTCTGAGTTTCTAATTCAACAGCTCTAAGACAGGGCCAAGAACATGCATTTCTAACAAATTCTTAGGTAACAATGATGCCATCAACCAAAGTGTGTTGCCATACAGACCATGAGACTCAGCTAAACCAAAGTGGTTTTCATTTGTGTGCTCCTGTCTATGCTATCCAATGCTGTCATGATTATTTTTCCTGTCCTATAAGCATCTATACAGATGAGCGAACCTCATGGTGATTTATGGACTACTGGGTCTTAAATGAGTATGATTTTTAAGCCAAATCAAGACAACAGCTACTGACCATGTAGAGTGGGCATTACTTTGCCACTTCTGCAGGAAGTACCTAGTAGACTTTTATTATAGTAGAAAGTTTTTAACATATAAAAGAACAGGAAGAAATGATACAAGTCAAAATCATCTCACTTGAGTTAAATTGAAAGGCTGAATATCAATGAGTCTTGGTGAGAGAAGGCCAGCTACAAGACATCGATTATAACCATCAGGAATGACTTCACTTAGAGATGGTCCAGATTTCTTTAAAAAAGTCAAAGTCTACAATAGATGAAAAGATATCAATCAACACTCAATTTAAATAAATGAATTTATGAATTAAGTTAATTAACTATACTTTAAAATGCCTACTGAACATTATGAATGATACTGCAAGGGAAATGATTTATATATCCTTTCAAAACCAATCCTTGCTAATTGTGCATGGTATCAACAAGTTACCTTAGCTTATACATTTTCACGAAATGTTAATCCTATTATATTCTCTAAAGTGACACATCTTGACAAACTTGAGATATACAATCCTCTGTGTCTCTAATGTGAAAGGATGTGATAAGTATGAATGTGACAGTCACATTTAGACAAATATCAATTAAAAGATATGGCACATCATACTTCCCAGCAAAAGTATGTTTCCACATACTATTTTTTTTTGGTTTGTGTGTGTCAAGAGCTAGGCCATTATGCTAGATGTCTTCGTCTTACTTCATTTCCTTATTAGCTTTCTGACAAGAACCAAGAAAGTTTTTTTAAAAAGATGTGGTAATGCCAGGTTTAGTGGTCAACACCTACAATCCTAGCATTGGGGAGGCTGAAGCAGGAGGATCGCCAAGAGGTCAAGGCCAGCTTGAGTTAAATAGTGAATTGGCAAGACCCCTTTTCCAAAAAAAAAAAGAAAAAGGACGTGGCAAGACACTAACTTATTCACTATTCACTCATGCACTCTTTTTCCCATGGCTCAAGTAGCTAACATCCACATCCACATAAAGGTGCTACAAATATACCAATGTCTCCTCTAGCAGGCTGACAGTTTGTTTTTTTTAAAAATAGATTAATTGTTTTTAGTTTATTGGTATTTTTTTTTTGTTGTTGTTTTACAGGCTGACATTAATAATTGATTCTACTTACCTGCTAATCAAAAAAAAAAAAACCCAAACCCAAAAAACTAACAAAAGCTACCATTTAAAATGAAATAATAGTTTATATAAATAAACACTAAAGGTTAAATCCATGATCAGGTGCACTCTAAGATCTGACTTCAATTAAGAAATACTGCATGCTGAAGCTGGGTGTGGTTGCGCATGCCTGTAACCCAGCATTCGGAAGGCTGAGGCCGAAGGATTGCTGCAAGTTCGAGACCAGCCTGGGCTACATAGTGAGTTCCAGGTCAGTCTCAACTATATAGTGAAACCCTGTCTCAAAAAACAAAAAACAAACACAAAAAAAGAAATACTGAATGCTGCTAATTGTTATTTACCTCCTTCTGAAATCCAGCACAAGTTATGTGAACAATTCCTGAGGTTAACAAACAAGTGGCATCTGAAAAAGATTTTAAAATTCTACTTAAAATATTGAAATGTAGTTCTAATACAACAAAATTTATCCTAAAAACAAATCCTCCTCAGGCAAACAAATTATAACAGACTACATTTTATAGTAAACTTCTTCAGGTATATGGTCAAGATATTAGTGATATTATTTTCATATTCATTTAACTATTAAATTTCTCATATACAATATATTACGTTAATCCATTAAAATACAGATGACATTCTTACATATGAACTACATACGAATACATCCAACTATAACAATTTTGCATGTTACTTTTCTCAAAAGATAAAGTTAAGAAAATACATACCAAAATTAAAAGTACTTGGGTTAAAAAACTGCTCTGGAGGTGGATAGGAAGGAGGAACGACTCGACTTAAACTTCTCTCGTGTACTAATATATCCAAGATGGCATGTGGAGAAGTCCTACTTACAACAGACTCCAGTGACCACAATGCAAAATAAGAGCAATTATGTAGATACTCTCCTGGTCTAAAAAAAAAATTTTAAATTACTGTTATTGATCAGCTACACATATCAATGAGAGAGGAGAGAAAAATCATCATACCTTAATGAATCAGGCATTTGTGCATGATACCATCGATTTATGTCAAAAAGCCCCAAATATATAACAGGTTTTCCCTGTCCATATATATTCACTTGCCAGGTAAATACTGAAACACTAGTGTCAGGAGACAGAGCTGAAAAGAAAAAAGATCAAAAACAAAATCAGAATAAATCTCAAAGTAAAATCACCCCAAAAGAATCAGCAAGATCTCACAAACTGAGGTTTAATTCATAGTTCATTACATTTGTCAAAATATAGTTCTATTGTGTTTAGTAAGAGATTTATTCACTAGGCTAATATTCTTTTTCTCCCCCCATGGTACTGGGGATTGAAGTCAGGATCTTGCGCTTGCCAGGCAGGTGTGGTGCCACTGAGCTAAATCTCCAGCCCTTAGATTGACATTCTTAGGAAATTATTTTTAAAATACTCATCAGAAAAGTTCTGTCATGCCTCATTCCTAGTTAACACTTTAGCAACTTTGAGATATTCAAAATAGGAAGTAGAAAAATTATTTCAACAAATATTTCCAAATATGTACCATCCTTGGGGAAATATGATTTTTTTTCCTCATTGAGTTTATCAATTTTATTTATTCTTTCAAAAAACCAACTCTTTGATTCATTTATTTTTTGTATTGTTTTCTTAGTTTCCATTGCAGTGATTTCTGCTCTGATCTTTGTAATTCCCTCTCTTGTTCCAACTTTGGGTTTTTCTTGCTCTTGTTTTTCTAGTAGTCTAAGATTCATCATTAGGTTGTTTATTTTAGCTCACTCTGATTTCCTAGTGTGGGCATTCAGCGCTATGAATTTTCTATGTAGAACTGCTTTCATTGTGTCCCACAGATTCCTGTATGTTCTACTGGCATTTTCACTTATTTGTAAAAACTGTTTAATTTCTTAATTTCCTCTGTGATCCATTGAATGTTCAGGAGAGTGTTGTTGAATTTCCATGTGTTTGTGAAATTCCTATGGTTTCTTAGGCTATTGATCTCCAGCTTGATTGCACTATGATCTGATAACATACATGAGATAACTTCGATTCTTTTGCATTTATTCAGACCTATTCTGTGAGATAGTATGTAGTCTATCTTGGAGAATGAGCCATGTTCAGCTAAAAGGAATGTATATTCTGATTTTGTGGGGTGGAACACTCACTCTATAGACGTCTATTAAGTCCATGCATTCAAAAGCTTGGTTGAGTTCTAGTGTTTCATTGTTGATTTTCTGCCTAGATGATCTGTCTATTTGTGATGGTGAGGTATTTAGATTCCCCACTACAATTGTATTAGTGCTTATTTAGTTTTTCATGTTACTTAGTATTTATTTTATATAGTTAGGGGCATTAATATTTGGTGCATATATGTTTATGATTGTCATCTCTTCCTCTTGAACTGTTCCCTTTACAAGGAAGTAGTGGCCTTCTTTGTTTCTCTTAATCAGTTTTGGTTTGAAATTTACTTTGTCTGTGAATAAGATTGCTACCTCTGATTTTTTCTGGGCTCCTCTTTAAACTGTTTTCCATCCTTTCACTTTCAGTCTATGAGTTTCTTCATGAACTAGGTGTTTTTCTTGTATACAACATGTTGTTGGATTTTGCTTCTTAATCCACTCTGCCAGTCTATTTCTTTTGATTGGTGAATTGAGGCCACTGACATTGATGATTATAACTGATATGTTCTGACTTATTATTGTCATGTTCTTGTCCTTTGGTTGACTCTTTACTTTTTCCCCCTCTCCTTTTACTTTCTTGCCTTGTCTATTTGATTTGGTCTGTTTGGCCTCATGGTGTTTGTGACCGTCATTGTCTTTTTCTAGGATATTATTCAGAATTCCCTGTAGTGCTGGTTTGGTATTCATGAAGTTTCAGGTGTTCTTTGTCATGGAATATCTTATCTCCCCATTCATTTTGAAAGAGAGTTTTACAGGATACATCAGTCTAGGTTGGAGGTTGTTTTCTTTTAGGACTTGAAATACCTCACTCCAGGCTCTCCTTGACCTAAGGGTTTGTGTTGAAAAGTCTGCTGTGATTCTGATGGGCTTTTTTTTTTGCGTGAGATTTGTTTCTTTTCTCTTACTGCTTGTAGTATTTTGTTCTTCTGTTGGGTTTCTGGGATCTTGATTATTATATGTCTAGGTATACATTTTTTTTAATTGTGGCTAGTTGGGGTCCTATATGCCTCACTTATCTGTATGTCAAATTCTTCCGCTCTGTTTGGGAAGTTTTCTGTCATTAATTCTGTGAACAGCTTTTTTAAGTCATTTGTATTTTCTCCTGCTACTTCATGGATTCCTATCAGTCTTATGTTATTCTTCTTTGCATCATCTAGGAGTTGTTGGATCGATTTCTCATGACCCCTTACTATTTTTAAGAGATCTCTCTTTTCACAGTCACTGACTGCAATCCTATCTTCTATATCTGAGATTCTATCTTTGCATTCTTTTATTCTGTTGCACACACTTTCAATAGAGTTTTTAATCTCCTGGATATGTTTGTTTTATGGATTCCATTTCTTTCCTCTGTTGGGCATTCACTGTTTCCATTTCTTTCTTATGCTGAGTCTTCATGGCTTCTATCATGGTCCTGAGCTCATCTATTTTTTTTCTCAGTTTCTGTTCTAGAGTCTCAAATTATGATTTCCATTTTGCTCACCATCTCTGGTTTTCTGGGAAATTATTTCTGTTTTGAATTTTTCTAGAGCCTGATTGATCTGTTTTGTTACTTCCTGTGCTATGGGTTCAGGGTGTCCTGCTGATTCACTATTAGACTTTTCATCCTCGTTTGCCTACTGTTTGCCATTGGTGAACTGGAAGTCTATCTATGTGTCTTGCTTAAGTGTTTTCTCATTTTTATTTTTGTTGTTGGGTTGTCCTTGGTTTAATTTCTGGGTTATTACTTAAATCTTCCTGATATAGTTGCACTTTAGCTTTTGAGTCTCTAATGACTCATGGACATTCTCATTTTCATAATATCAGAGAAAACAACTCATTAAATCAATCAATCCTTTATCCCAATTGATACAATCAGCAGCACAATAGGATCAAGCACAACTTGCAAATTGACCACTTGTGGTAGTTACTAATCTATTACCTTTAAACCATATGAATTAAATTAAAATCAAGGAGCAGCCCAAAATATGTTTGCAGTGAATACACTTTTCAATATGGCATCTTTACCATTTAGGATGGCAGCTTAGACAGCGTTAGGATGAGAGTAGATAAGTGAAAGAATTGGAGAAGGTTTCAAGTGAAAGCACAAGACAGAATTACCATACAATCCTTACAAAACTATTAAATTCAAAAGGGATAGACAAGAGTGCAAGAATAAGGACAAGAATATATCCCTTTAACAGTAATAGGGGCTCACTTTCCCATGAAACTACTGACCCATGAGTGAGGTAAAATGACAGAAGAAAAGAACATTAAGAAAAAAAAAAAAAAGAAAGAAAAAATGATAAAAGAAGTCTGAGTTAGGGCAGGAGCAGGAACAGAAAGGGAGACAAGGGATAATGTGATGGAGCAAGAGACTGAGTTGGAGAAAGAAGACAGAAAAAAGAATTTGCAGAGTGGAATGAGGAAAAGAAAGAAAAAGAATGAATTTGAAGGGCCTCTTTCAGATGATATCTCTGCTGTCATAATATACCACGTGCACAGCCATGTGCAGAACCAAGTCCCTTGATCTCAGCTAATCCATGTGACTCAGACTGACCTCAGGCTGCAAGGCCCAGATTGAGTTCCCCAACTTGCAGGGTTGAACTCCACATAGTTCTACTACAGGTTTCCCCTGCCCTTTCTTTAAAGATATTCAGAGTTGGGAGATCTGAAGGAAAAATACCCTTTATGACACCTACACCTCTGCAGAGTGGGTCCAAGGACTGGCCCAAACAGGCGGTCGGGGGCAGGGGGGTGTTTCAGGGGTGCCTGTGAGGCTACTTTCCTTGCTCGAGCTGGTGGAGGAGCAGGCAGGGGAGGGCACAGCGAGGGCACATGTGAAAACCAGATGACAAATACAGATATGGGCAGTAGTACAGAGAGCATCTCAGTGATGACTGAGATCATTGAGAATGAAGCTAGGGATGCACATACAGCCAGCCCGGATGAACATTCTCAGAACTGAATGAGCCTATAACATCATCTTATTTAATCCTCATACCTACCCTTTACAAAAGATATAATGAATTATGTCACTTATGGATGGGGAAACATAGCTCAGAAACATAATTTGTAAAGGTCACAATTAGTGACAAGGATGAAATATGAATCAATGATGAACTCAAAATCTATGCCACAATTTAGATTTTACCAGGAAGAGATAACATTAAAGAAAATAGAAAATTCAAACTGACAACAGCATGTTTGTAATAAATATATGGCTCAAAAAATATACAGCAAACACTCAGAAACTATTTATACCAGCTACTTCAGACCACTTTTGGTTTTAAGAAGTCAATTAAAATACAAAGGTACTTCACTGATCTAAATTGCTCAATTTTTTAGTTCTATACAGCAATCTGGAGAGTAAGAAATACCTAGTATCTCATACAGATTGGAATAAATTCATGATCGGTACTAAAAGTTTTAAACAAGATTTTTAATTGCCAGGAGTATGAACTCTAAAAACCAGTACCTCTCATTAATATTATAATGAAGACTTCACATGAAATACTTTTAACCAACCTTCACTCATGCCTTCTTCCCTGTCACCATGAGGTCGAAATTTCTCTATACTCTGGCATCCCAACAATTTGGTATTACTAGCCTGTCCCCTCAAAGGAAACATGCCACCTGCCAGGTCCAGTGTATATCTTTCTTCACAGTACTCTAGCCCCTATAACATAAAATGAACACAAACCTTAACAGGCTTATAAGCAAAAGAGCATTCTAAATTTAAAGATGTTTCGCACAGTAAAAGAAAACATAAGACTGAAAGAGCATCTAAATTTTTTTTTACTATAAAGCACAAATAATAAGACAGATTTAGACTAAAAAATAATTACCAAATAATCTTTTATATTTTTTAACCAAATAATCTTTTAAAGTTATATCAAACATGTGAACCTTCATGTACTACCAGTTGAGAGTATAAGTTGGAGTAAATATCAAAATTGTATTTGTAGGGGCTGGGGGTGTAGCTTAGTAGTATAGTGCACGCTTAGCATGCACAAGGCCCTGGGTTTAATCCCTAGCACCACATAAACCAAACCAAACCAAATTATATATCTATATGCCTTAGGCCAACAAATCTATTTTGATATTGTTATTGAAATTCTTATCTTAAAATATCATAGGTTCATTTTTTTTGCTCACTGATTTCCTTAAGTAGTGAACGGCTTAGACTTTCCCAGGGGGGGAAATGTATAATCATAAAAATGTCACACATAATTCAAGGAGTCCCTCAAACTCATCCATATAATCTTCACTAGGTTAAAAAACCTAGTGAACACTAGGTTATAACACTAGGTTAAAAAAGCCTGTTCTAGATGAATGGCAAAATATGACTATCCGCAGTACCCCTCTATTTTCTCAGAAATTCTGTCAAAAACAGGTACTTATCCAAGCATCTGGATGCACATGCCCTCTCATGGTAACGGGATTTATTGCTTGATATGTCAAAGGAACAAAGGATTGTTTTTCTTGGGCACTAATTAGGCCACAAACTTGAGTCTAGTCCGCCTTCCCTCATTTTAAAAGAAACTGATACGTGAAGAAGAGTGCTGTATTTGTAAAACAGGTAAAATAAAGTGGACATCTCAGGATCACTAATCTAGTACACTTCTACATCATGAATACAACATTAACTTGAATATAACTTTTCAATATCTTTTTAATTTTTATTTATTTATTTTTGGTACTGGGGCTTGAACTCAGGACCTTGCGCTTGCAAGGCAGGCGGCAGAACCACTGAGCTAAATCCCTACCCCTCAATATCTTTTTAAATGAAAGATAAAACATTTAAATAGGTGAGAAAAGAAAATGTTAATACTGTAATTATCATTTACCTCATATAAGATTTGTCCTGATGTCAAACATTTTCTATCACCAAAGGCCAGCTGAAGCAGACGCAAACTCAAAACATCACCTTCACTGAAAGAAACAAATTGAGGAGACACATTAAATATGTTAAAACATTAAATATTGCTTAACATCTGAATTTTCTGCATACTACGCTGAACCTATATTTAAAAACTGTCTCTGTGAAGAATGTATCTTTATATGGTTGCTTTCACAAAATGTAGTTCTTGGGCCAGGGATTTAGTTCAGTGGTTCTGCCGCCTGCCTTGTAAGCACAAGGACCTGAGTTCGATTCCAGTACCAAAAAAACCACCAAAAAAACCCAAAATGTAGTTCTTTGAAAGAGTAACTTTTACTTTCTAAAATTCTAATTAAGGCAACATTTACATACTTTAATAGCTACATGGCATCAGCTATAACTTTTTACCCATTATTTTTTTTTTCAAATATTCTTCCTTCAAAGGTATGTCTTAAGACATATGGCTACCTAAAATAACTGAACTATCACAGGTTCACTCACAGCTCTAGGTATTGTAGCTCTGTGGGCAAGTATTCTGGCCAATGAAAGGTAAGCAATTATCCCACGGCTACTACAGAGATCTTTCATAGGAGGTAACATGGCCTTTGCTGCTGCATGTTCTTTCTTCCTTGTCTCTTCCTCCATCTTGTTATATTCTACTTAAAATGAAGATGTTGCCTTAGACCATGCAGACGAGGGCTTATAAAGAAAGTAAAGGTATCAGAACAACCATGCATTATTGAAGTATAGAGCACAATGTTAAATACAGCTATGCAGAGTCATATCATCTGACTTTGAATCTTATTATTAGCAGCTAAGCTTTCTTAACACATTACTTTTACATGGCTTCCAAAATGACATTATACACTTGTCTTGGCTCTTGTGCTTAATCTCCAAGTAACTCTAAGTATTGGGAAGGTTCCCAAGACAGTTTGCAACTCTCTTCTTTTCTCCAGTAATTTTCACTCACTGTAAGCCAGTGGTTTTCAACCTTGGTTACTTATTATTAGAATCACTAGAAGAGCTTTGCAAAAAACTCTAATTTTTAGGTCACGACACCAAAAACTGATTTAATTGGCTTGAGGTAGTCAGAGAAAATTAATTTTCCTTAGCCAAGCTTTATACAAACTATATACAAATAATCATTATTTTTCTGCCTTTATCTATAACTACTCCACGCTGTCTGATTTTGCTTTTCCTAAAATATTTGTCTTTCCCTCCCAGATCTTCCCATACCTCTCGCCATTCTCTGACCAAACTCTAATTATCTAAAAACAGCAATACCTTGTAGTCCACCATATTCTATATCCCCTTTCTCCACTTTATTTTCAGCATTTAAAATCATTATATGAAGTTATATTAAATACACATACTAATTTGACTTATTCTGCTCTCTCTTTTCATCACTGGAATATAAGCTCTAGATGAACTAGTTGGTCTTATGTATAGTTATATTCCTAGGGCAGTTACTGGCACACAGTACATGCCCCAAACCACACTGATTGAACATAGGACCATAAAGCAAAAATAAATGGCCTCTGACAACCAGTCAACAGGATAAAGTGCATACAATCAACATTAAAGAGAATACCTGTTAGGGAATTGATCATGTTAAAGTATGCTGTGACGCCGCCTCACAGGCTGCATTCTCCTGGTACATCTTGGCTCCTAAAATGACCTCATGCCCTTATCTCTGGTTTCCCTCCCCGGCAAGGCCACAGTGGTCCAGGAAAGTTAAAACCTGTGTCTGCAGGACTGGGACCATAAAAACAATCTGGCCTGTGATAGGTTAAAAGTAACTCACTCCTCATAAATAAGCAATAGCCCACCCCAAAACTGATAAAAGGACCTTCCTTTCTTTGCTCCTCTCTCTCCTTCTGCTTCTTCTTCCTCCTCTCTCTCTGCCTTCCTGCCTCCTGCTTGCCTCCCTACAATAAAGATCTCCTGCTGGACCTCTCGGTGCATGAGTGGCCTAATTGGGAAGGGGCACCCGAAAGGGCACGCGAACCCCCTTTCAATACCAGTCATTTTTATTAACCTTTTTTACACAGGTAAATGTTTGTAATGATAATCAATGAACATTATGACAATTTAAGATCGACACCCATGTAATCACACCATGATAATATATTCATTCTATAATAATTCTTCCTTTCTTCTTCCTTTATTTTGTTCATTATTCCCACAGAATGTTTATTATTCTCATAGGATAGAAAAGGGACCATACTACTTTTCTTGATTTAAATTTGTATTTTAATATACTTAAAAGTTTACAGAAATCATCACCCCAAGGGACAGTACCAGAAGGAAAAATAATTGGAATACAAAGTACTCCTCCTTTATTCCCTATCACTTAGGGCCTTCAAGAATCATAGTTTAAGTCATTGATCTACATTTACAACCAGACAGATTTTACTATGATACAATTTAATGATAGTTTATATATTTTCAATTCAATTTTCTACAGGATTGATAAATTTCAAAAGTGGAAAACCAATTTTTCATTCATTTATTCTTTACAGAAGTAGAGCGATCTAACACAAAAACCTGAAATGACTGTAGTTCAAGGTATCTATAATCTTAGAATGGATCTATAGAGAAACTACTAAGAATAGTGTAAGTTATCAACAGAGCATTTATACCACAAACTTAACTGTTTTACCATCAATGAAAGAAACCCTCAAAATGAATAGAAGCCAATACCTGAACTGTTCTAAGACTGGAAATGAGTAAGTTTAACCAGCTAGAAACTGAACTGAAAGATTTCTCATAGGTTAATGGTGGAACAAAATTAGAGCTTAAAATAGATCCACAAAGATTAGCCAAATTAACTATAGGAACATACTGTATAAATCAAGGACTAGAGAATAGAGTGGGAATAAATAAAAGACAGGCATGACAACAGAAGTTGGGAAATAATGAAATTATAAATTAGGCCTTAAAAACTACTGAAGCTAACAAGAAACTGGGTACTTATCTGTATTGGGTTACCCTTTGAAATAATATTGGAACCAAGTCAAGTAAGCACAATTTCTTCTTACTGATATCTCAATTATTCAAACATTTAAAAATAGTCATTTAAATATAGAAAGAGTAACACTGGTTTGCTAAAAGAAACAAAGTACAAAGCTTCCCAAAATAAATTAACTGTTTCATTTTGACATTTTAAAACCTGCATGCATCACACTAACCTATCTTGTGTAGATTGAACAGCCCACAAATAACAGCAATTGCGAGGATCATTCTCAGGTTCTTGAAAAGTAACTGCATATATAGGAACCCTTCCACCTTCCAATTGTGTGTAATATCTAAAATAGACAAAAAAGTAGTATGTTCTTAAGTTATCATTTTTGGAAAAATGTTCAGTTAAGAAACCACTGTTCACATGATTCCCAGAGCTGATTTAGGGTCACAGCCAACTCATCTTACCTTAAAAAATACATAGGCACAAGACATCAAAACTATGGCCATGTCACCTATCACTCCCACCCAAACTGCAGTGATAATTACTTAATCACTTGCATACATTTATTATGTGTGATCTAGTTCTTAAGATTCATACCAATGTATGACACTACTGTACTGCTCTCCTCTAAGTATCCGACAAAAAGATGAAAAACCGCCACACTATCTGAATTTAGCCACTTGGGTTTAAAGTCAGTTTCCCACTGCCAAAAGAGAAGATAAATAAGAACTAGAGTTCCCATGAATTCCTTAAAAAGCATTAATTAGCCAAGCTGGCTATGGTGGCACATGCCTGTGACCCCAGCTACTTTAGAGGCTAGGATTACAAAGCTCACGGCTAGTAAGAGCAACTCAGACCAGATCTCAAAATAAAAAAGGGCTGAAGAGACAGTGCAGTGTATAGCTCTTGCCTACCAAGTGCCAGACCCAAGGTTCAATCCCCAGTACCACAAAAAGAAGAAAAACAGCATAATTAGCCAAACAATAATAGTAAGAAATCACTGCTACAAAAGCCTGGCTTTCTCCAGGACTGTTTTAGAAGCAATTAAAAAAACTAGAGCTGATAAAAGGACAAAAGCAAATAGAGGTGAGATAAATACATCAGTATGCCCTAGGGGTGGGGTGGTGTAAATTAACATCCTAAGTGCCAAACAGGCATCTACCTAACTCAACAATAATCTATGTAAATGAAAACTCTGTTTGCTGCCTCCCTCACTATTATAGGCTTTCTTGTGTGTGTATGTGGTGGTGATAATGGGAATTGAACCCAGAGTTAATAGCACCGAGCTGCATTCCCTCACCTTTTTCTATTTTTGAGACAGGGTCTAAATTGTCCAGGCTGGGCTCAAACTTGCAATCTTCCTGCCTCGGCCTTACAGGTATGTGCCATCACAATACAGAGAATTTTATTTGGAACCGGGGATCAAACTTGGGCCCTTGTGCCTGCGAGGCAGGCAGCAGAACCACTGAGCTAAATCCCTCACCCCACAATACAGAGAATTTAACTTCAAAGATAGAAAATTTCAATTTAATCATTTTGGGGGGAAGTTTTTGACAGCATAAAATTTAAATACAAGTATTTTATAACTTTGATTCTGAAAAATTTTTTCCCATCAATAAAGAACACTTTATTAAACTATTTTATATAGTGTATGATAAAGTATATTTTGGAAAGAATTCATACAATACAAATAGTTCATCCACAAATCCTGTATACTGCATTAGCAAATCAAACAATTCAACTAGTGCAATGCCTTCTAAACACTGAAAGAACCAAGCTAAATTCATGTTCTAAATCGTTTCCTTATTATATCAAATTGCGGTGGAATCCAATGAAAAGCTATTCAAGATCAATCACTTTTCTCTTGTAATTTTCAAATACTTTAACATATATATTCAAAAAAAGAAAGCACCAATAATCAAATAAGAAATCAGGTGTGATGGTACCTGCCTGTAATCCCAGCACTCAGGAGGCAAAGGGAGGCCCCTAAGGAGGTTCAAAGCCAGCCTGAGCTACATGGTAAGTTCAAGGCTGGCCTGGACAACAATGGAAAGACACTGTCTGGAAAACAAAAACCATGTAAGAAGTGAAGTCACACTTACTCTCTTTTCATACTTTTCATATTCCAAAGTGCTAGGTAGCCATCAGAAAAACCTACAGCAAGCTGATTTGTCCTGTTAATGTAACTAAGAGTAGAAACAGCTGTTCCAGATGGGCTTACTAACTGGAAACACAGATGACGCCCAGCTCTCATAGCACGCTCTCTAATGTGTGGAACTTCAGCTGGGATACCAGTTACAACTTCAAGGTCTAAAACAAAAAGTTAGACAAGTTAAGATTTAAAACTACAGACAAGACACAAAAAACTGACAAAAAGAAGTTACAGAGAGCAAAAAAGGAAATGTCATCAATTATTCAAGCCATAAATGAAGTCAACTATGTCAATTAAAATAAAACTAAGGATAAAGCATGCTGAATTGGAAAACGGCCATCCTTATCTGCATCCATTTTAATGTACAATTTAAAAATGCAACTGTGTAAAAAATTTAGCACACATTCAATATTATCTGAGGTAGAATCTCTTACGTATTAATTTCCTGCCAACCACACATAAGGCTGATTATTTCTTGATTCATATTTGGAACTACAACCTCCTCTGAAGGAATGGCTGACTCCTTCAAATAGGAAATATTCAAATAATTCTTGTACATCTTTATTAAAGGGTATGCATCAGATAACAAATGGGCTCATGTTAGCAAAGATAACACATACTGAGCACCAAAAATAATGACAATAGATGAAACACAAGTATTGTCAAAAACTTCCTACGTTTTGTGTTTAAATATGACACTCAAAAAGGAGTGCAAGAGCCAACCTCAGTGGTGCAAGCCTGCAAATCCAGTACTCTGAGAGGCAGAGGCAGGAAAATAGAAAATTCAAGCCCAGTCCAAATCAACTTAGTACCTTAATGAAATCTTATCTCAAAATAAAAAATAAAAAGTACTGAGGATGTAGCTTAGGACAGAAGCTCTGGGTTCAATCCCCAGTTTCAAGAAAGAACAAAACAGAAGGAAAAAATAAAATAAAATAAAGATGAAAACTCATGCTGCCTACATCTACAATCTTAATGACCTGATGGAAGTAGGACAAACTTCTCACTTTGATAATTAGTATTTTAAAAAGATTAAACACTTATTCTGCCCTTTCAGTTCAGTCTGTATTTTCAAGTAGCAAACAGCAATAGTTAATGAAAAAAAAATTCCCTTTATATTGACAAAATTTTAAAATCAATTTACAATAGAACAACCATACAAAACAAAAACCAAACCAAACCAAACCTTCTTGCAGTCACTGGTAAAATACAAAGTCAATTAATTAAAATAGCTTAAAGTAGAGTTTTCAATATTGGCAATATCATCATTTGGAGGTCATAAAATTCTTTGCTGTGGAGGGGTAGCCTGAACAATACAGGATATTAAGCAGCATTCCTAGTCTTTTAACTACTGGTAGCCAGAAGCATTATCCTGACCCATCTCTTAAAGGACAAAATCCAATCCTGGTTGAACACTGTTTTAAAACTTATAGGAAAGTTTAAAAAAGGATCATACTGCCAACATGAACCCACTGTTCATTGGGAAGCAATTATTCATCATGTACCTCCTCATATAATACAGTATGAGTACTCAGCACCTCCAAAGTATCTTCACCAAAATGTAAAATATTAATCTTTACTCAGAGCTAACTTACATTTGCAGAAAATATATATCACACACATCAAAACAGTTATAGTCTTGAATTATTATTATTGTTTTGTGGTGCTGGAGATTAAACCCAGGGACCCCATACACTCTGGGCAAGTGTTTTACCCAACACTGAGCTAGTCCCCCAGCCTTATACAGTTAATTACAAAATGTGAGGCATTCTACCAGATAAAGAGTCAGTCAGTCAGTGACAGATTTGGTTGTCTGGTAAATTTCTGGTCAGACATTTTTACCATTTGTAGTTTGAATTTATCAATTTTATTTTACTCAACAATTTTTATAAGCTACATTTGCTATAAGCTAGATAAAATGCAGAAAAGTCAAAACCCTTTTCAGGTTAAAGGGTCCTTTCCTAGCCAAGTATAGGAGCACACACCTAAAATCCCAGCTACTCAGAAGGCTGTGATAGAAGGCCAAGTTGTTCAAGGGCAATATAATAAGATCCCATTTCAAACTAAAATTTAAGAAAAGGCTTGAGCTGGGCGTGGTGGTGCATGCTGTAATCCCAATAACTGGGAGGCTGAGTCACAAGGATCGCTGTGAGTTCGATTAGCTTGGGATACATAGTGAGTTTCAGGTCAGCCTCAACTACAAAGTGAGACCCTGTCTCAAACAAACAAACAAACACCTGAAGATGTCAGTGTTAGAGCACTTGGTTAGCATGTAGTAAGCCCTAGGTTCAATCACCAGTACCACAAAAAAAAAAAAAAAAACCCAAAAAAAAAAAGCCCCAAAAGCCCAAAAAAGCCAAAAACAAAACAAAAAAGCTTTCCTGAAAACTTGTAAGTAAAACATATTTTTAGTAAACGCTCCTTCTCTTTACATGAACCAAATAGCAGTCTCATAACTAAAAAAACTGAAGGCACTTGAAAAGAGATGTATAAAGGCTTTGCAAGGAGGAAATTTCTATTTACTTTTGTTATATTTAAATAGTGTTAGTTTATTTTGGGATGTTATATTGTTAGGAAACTTTTAATTATTATTTTTCCTATTAAATTTTTCTCCCTTGGCCTTACCGTTAGAACATAAACAATATGCCAGAAACACTCTTAGATCTTGCATGGCTGGAGAATTTTATACTGGCTGATGAGGATCAAGAGTTTATATTTTTAGCCCTTATTCCAAGATTTATTTAAAAATAGAGCTTATTTAAATATACATATAGATACAGATATAGATTAACATCCCTACATTTTTTAAGGCTTACTTTAGCACATGAACCCTTTAACAAAATAGAATAAGCCATACAAGAAGAATCCACAGTGCCCAGGAACATACAACAAAAGAAACAAAAATACATAAACAATCTGCTGTACTATATAAAATTTTTAGGCCATTTTAAAAAACATTCCATTGAATCAGAACATTCAAATGCTCAATTTTTGGTTTCAAGTAAAAAAATGACTAATTACCTGATGCTTCTATTTCATTTTGACTGCATGATAAGTCATCCAAACACAGGTCAACCAGAAGGATTTGTCCAATATCAGTTACCACAGCTGCCACACCAAAAAGCCATCGCAGGCTTGGGTGTAAATGCTGAGTGCTTGCACTGGCTCCGCCATGATTAATTATAGGTTCAACAGCTGTTACCTAGAAAGCAGAATATATGATTGGTTTTCTCTCTACGAAGTGAGAAAACACAACCAACAGCACATATTACAAAAAAAAAAAAAAAAAAAAAAGT
>NW_022900923.1:12902354-12914892 GCF_012274545.1 Fukomys damarensis
AAAAAAAAAAAAAAAAAAAAAGCAGTTGCACAACAAAATCATCAGATTCATTGGGAATTATACTATTACTTAATATATTAAGAAAGCAGATGAATAACTGATACTTATTAAGAGCTTATTAGGTGCCAGTCACTGTGGTAATAGCTCATTTAATCTTCACAATAATCCTGATACTGGACTTTAAGTAACTGTCTCTGTTTCAAGATGAAATAACCTGAGTCTTGGAACATTAGCCAAATTATAAAAGCCATAAAATCACTAAACATTAAACTCAAAGAAACTGTTCTTACGTTAAGCTCCAAACCACAAATCACTCAAGGATTATACAGTTTAAGAGTAAAAACAAATCATTCCAGAAAAATTTAGTCTCTTTAAAACAAAACAACAAAGAACCCCCCCACCTAAGATATTTAGGGATTACGCTCTAAACAGGTATGTTCTACTGGACTTCATACAAAGCTTTGGCAGAGACTGAATAACTGGCAATGAAGATTACAATTATTTAAAGAAAACTACACCATAGCTCTTTTATAGTTATATTTTTTCCTTTTATCCAATAAGTTAAATTTTAAATGCCTATGCATAATCCACATTTTGTATTTAGCTCTCCTTCTAATTTTCTATTAATTCACAAAAATTAAATATAACATGATTGTTTACTGATTTCTGCTATAATACTGATGATTATCCAACAAAAAGGAAATGTGGCATCGTGGTTATGTGTGATTTAAGATTAAAAATTTCTTTTGAGGCTATAATTTATTTTTACAGACAACAGCTCAGCTCTTTATAGCATTAGGAAATAAAACATTATACAACATTACTAATTCTGAGAGATAATTTCATGGGTTTTCTTCTAACTACTGTAACAACATCTACAAAATAAAATGTATCTGTTTAATTCCCCAGGGAGAGGTATAAAATTGTGTTTGCATTCCTTATGCAATTATATAAAGTGATTGTTAACACTACCTTAATTCTAGAAGAGGCAGTATAAAATATTTAGGAGAATATGTTATGCTCCTAGCCAAAAACTAGTTAGTTGAACTTTCTCTGATGGTATCTACCACGAATATACCTATCTTTTGTATTTTCTCTTCCTTTTATTCCCCCCACCACCAATCCATTCAACTGAGCAACCAACTCAAACTCTTGTTTGTCCTTAATTATCTTTTGCCCTTGTGGTACTGGGGATTGAAAAGGTCTTTAAACTGAGCTACAACCCTAGCAACACCTCCCTCTTTGAGATAGGGTCTCACTAAGTCACTCAAACTGAGCTCAAACTTGTGTTCCTCCTGCCTTTGCCTCCCTGTGTGCTGAGATTATAGCCATGTGTCACCATATTCAACTTGATTTCTCGTTTAAAATGATCAGTGAGTTGTCAGGAAGTTACCTTCTCAGTATGTTTTGCATTTGTCTCTTCCTCTTCATTTATAGTATTTTCTTGGTTCGATACATATTATTTACCTTAATTACAACTATTATCTTGTTTCTTTTCATAATACTCAGATTTCTGACTCAGTCCAATCAGTTCTAGGCCTTTTGGCTAAGATTAAGTTTAGTATTTGACTCAATCCAAGGAACTTTTTTACTTTAGAGTTCTGCTGAAAACTTAAATCATCATAGACTTTAGGAGGATGCCCCTAATTAAAAACAAGACCATTCACAATCTGAATTCTCAGTATATTTAGCTCCCACTTCCTCCTTCCCTTCGCCCCCAGCCATTCTAAATTAAGCACAGTTTCCCCAAAGCTCCTGGTAGTTACTTTTTTCATTTTTCTTTGCTTGAAATATCCAATCCTTTTGAGTAGAAATTATTTAGATGATTTTCATGTTCCAAGAGCTTCAATTTAACCAAAAAATTTAATAATCTTCAACTAGACTAATTTTGTAATGTTTTGAAAGCTGGACCAACTTCAATTAACTTATCCCCAGAATTAGCACACAGTCTGATTTATACTACAGTAAGCATTCAATAAACTAATGTAATTCTGCCTCTAAAATTTTTTCTACTCTAGTGTGTTTATCAGCATTTTCAGAGGACACAGACATCAACTACAAACCACTTTCATTCCCTACATCATCTGACTGGGCCCCAGTTTCTCAAGTATTAGTTATGAAGCTCTTTTCTAACTTTAGAAATTCTATCGTAATATGACTGCTTGCATCACATACATACACTTTACAGAATGTAAATACTATGTAATAAGTATATAATATACACAATTAACAAATATATAATATATACATTACATGTGTCCATAGATATGTAAAGGTATACCTTTACATACCATATATTAAGAGAATTCCATTATTGTGATTTGCTTGGTTTTGGGTTCTTTTTTGGGGATTAGGTGTCTAGACTGGCCTCAAACTCATGATCCTCCTACCTCAGCCTCCCACGTAGCAAGGATTATAAGCATGCATCATAGAACCCAACTCTCTTCTATGATTTAATATTTGTGTTTATAAATATACACTTTTCTTCTAAATATACATAGAAAAGTGGCAATAGATCTGCTGAAGAAACACTTGAACCATTACTTAAACATAATATTAAGGTCTGGGGATATAGCTCAGTGGCACAGCGACTGCCTGGCAAGCACAAGGTCCTGAGTTCAATCCAAGTACCAAAATATATACATACATAAGTCTACCTTAATAGTAAAGATGCTTTTCATATTGTTCCCAGGTTAGTCTCAAAAAGAAAGAAAATTCTAAAATCTTAGAGTCACATTTATTTATTTATTGGTACCGGGGATCGAACTCGGGTCCTCGTGCTTGCAAGGCAGGCGGCAGAACCATTGAGCTAAATCCCTGGCCCTCACACATATTTTTTATAACCTGAATGTATTCATGGAATAAAACAAGGATAAGAACAAGACTCAGATGACACTTTTCATATAAAGGAATATTAGAACACCAGGCATCATTCATTACTATTTTTCTATGACATTTTCTACCCAAGAACAGGTTATATTTTAAATGTTACGCTCTTTTGATAACATCTTAAACTTTTTTATGAAAAGCAATAAATTTACATAATGGAGATTAATGAATTTTCCAAGGAAATATACCCCTGGCCTTTCTTTTGTAAGCAGAATACCCAAGTATCTTAAATGTTACCAACCCTTCCAGGAAGAACAACTGCTTTAACCACTCTTGATATACCCAGGTCATAAAGACAGAGAACACTCCCTTCAGCTTCTTCCAATCCTATTAACAATCCAGTTCTCTTCTGCCAAGAGAATTCTTTCACAGCAAGGGCGATAGGAGGCTGTTCATTTAATCCACTGAATCTATATGCAGACAACCGCTCTCCTGTTACAGAGTTCACAACCTCAAGCTGTGGACCACACGCCAAGAAAGCAAGTCTATTTTTCCCTAGGAGGAAGGGGGAAAAAAAGCAAAAAAATATAATGAATGTACAGAACAAGTAAACAGCAGTTAGCTTTTTCACATATATAAATATATAATACACAGCTCATTAACACAATTTTATATACCATCCCCTCAATTTGAAATCTAGGCACTTACTAAACAGCATGGTCTTCAAATTAATAAACCGAGCAACTATAACTACAATAATAATCATTCAGTAAAAGCACCATACTATGTGCTTAAATACATTAGTTCATTTACTCCTTATCACAGCTCAACAGAGATAAGGTAACAGAATTCAACTTGTCCAAAGTCAGTTACAAAGAAATTCAGCTTTGAAGTAGATCTCATCTATCTTAATTCCAAATCTCATACTTTAATCATTATATTACATAATGAATAGCCAGACTTGATGGTGCCCACCTATAACTCCAGCACTCTAGGAGGCTGAGGCAAGAAGATCACAAGTTTGAACCCAGCTCAGGTAACTTAGTAACTTTGTGAGACCCCGTCAACAGAGTAAAATATTAAATAGGACTGCGGATATAGCTTAGTATGAAACCCTGGGTTCAATCCCTTGTAAAAAACAAACACACTAGGAACTATAAAATACAAGAGTTTATATTCTGAGAAAATAAGACATAATATATTCTGAGAAAATAAGATATAACTAGCCAAACAAATAGGAACTCCTTCTTGACCTACTGATCATGTTCAAATTTTATTCTGACTATAAATGTAAAGTCACTAGAGCATTTAAAGCAGGTTAATAATCTGATGTATTTTTAAGTGTTACCATAAGCAAAGAATGAACAAAGGCAAGCACAAAGAAGTAGGGAGAAAATGATTCACTCTGGTGTCTATGGATAGTGACAAGCAGATTCTTAGCAGTAGAACTAGCAGTATTTGTTCAGTGATGAATTAGAGGGAGAGGTGAGTGACACAGAAAAATCTAGAATGTATCTTGAATTTTCACTTGTGCAACTAGATGAATGATATTAACCTTATAAAAGTTGAGCTATCCATCATATATTCAAAATTTTAAGGCCCTACAGAACTTCTGACTGGCAAGAGTAAGGTCCTGAGTTCAATTCCCAGTACTAGGGGGAAAAAAAATTGTTAAGGCCCTAATCCAAATCCATCACTCAATAAAACTTATTATTATAATAATTTAAAAATATCAGAGGTGCATTATTTCTACTTTCCAAATACAGATATCTAATTCTAAAAGATATTTGTATACAACATGTATTAATAATAAAGAAAATTTAACAAAAATCCTCCAGAGATTCACAGCCATGTTCCAGTGTACACAGGTGTTATGTAAGTGATTGTATGTCATGAGGACATGCTACACAGGTTTTGCTGTTTTCTCTTTCACTAAAGAAACTATAATATACACATATTTATCTTCCAAATCAATCAAATTAGGGAATTTTCAGCAACATTACTTTACCTGCAGCAAATTTTCCCCGAAGCACAGATTCTAACGTTATTTCATCTTCTCCAAGGGCTTGAATAGTCACTTCTGGGAAATGCAGGAAATCACTAGTCACTTGAGCAATTAAGTCTTGCATACTTCCACTGTAAGCATTTTAAAAGGATAACATCATGTTACATTTGAACTACTGTATCATATACTTGATTATTTCCAGCCTGAAATATAAGAAGGAAACTGAGCCACCACACATAAAACTAAAATCTGGTAATAAAATACATTTTTAACTACAGCTAGGTCTGAGGTATTCTCCCCTAAGAAAAATTATTCCCTAAGAAAATATTTCTCAGTCTTAGTAAAATAAAGATTAAGCCAGATGTCCTAAGAATATACTTTAGTCCTCTGACACTCTGAAAACTGGTTCAACGCAACGCCTAATCTCCTTTTAGAAAACACCACAGGAAAAACCTGATGTTTTTAAAAATTACTTCTTCAGTAAAAGAAAACAACAAAAAAAAGTCCAAACCCAGAGAAATCTCAAAAATTAAGTTGTATGTCTTTTACTAGATAGAACATCATTCCTAAAATATGAAAACTAGATTCCCTAAATGACCTGTCTCCACTGTAAACAATCAAAATATGTAAGTATCTTTCTGAGTTCACAAAGCATAAAATGAAGAGAAGGCAGGAATTTTGGGAGCCATTTAAACTGCTCTGTTACTGACGGTTAGCTACCAAATCTAATCCTGGTGACCTTGATCTTGTTTTGAGTACTCTTCAATTCTACCTAGGCAGAAGATAAAGTTTAGGGCTAACAGAGCTAATGCAAACTAAGAACCTCCCTTAATCCCATTAAATTCCACAGGGTTATACAGCACATGAATGACAGAAACATATTTTAATCCAGGATGGGGAGTAATATAATACAACTGCCCACTTTGACCATGGCATCTACTCATTTAAAGAAAATTCACTATGAAGTAATAAAGTCTCACAAGTTGGTAAGACTTCAAACAAGCCACAGAAACAACCAAATATCCTCAGGAACTGCAAGAAATTCTTAAGGATGAAGTTCAAAAGAAAATAAGCTCACAACAAAATAACATGATGAAAATCCAGCAGAATCAGACTACCAAAGTTTTTATTTATTGAAATTACAAGTGAATAGAAAATGCCTATTGTATGTAATGGAAATCAAAGATTAGCTTGATAAGAAAAAAACTATAAAAGTTTAAAGAAAAATGTTCCAGTAGATTAAAAAAACCCTCTAAAAATTAGAAATAATATAATCCCAGCACTTGGAAGACTGATCTCTATGAGATGAGGAGGATCTCTATGAGCTTGAGGCTGCTCCTCTGAGCTACGAAGTGAGTTCAAGGCCTAACTGAGCTGCACAGTGAGACCCTATCTGAAAATAAATGAATGGTAAAATTTAAACTTCAATGAAAAAACTCAATGTAGGGATAATAATGGATTGGTTACATATGACATATGAGTGTCAGAATATTAAATAAAAGCAAAACACACACAAAGAGTAACTACATTTACAAAGCATTACAAGAACTTGCAAAACCAAACAATGTATTGCCTAGGGATGGAAACACGACAAAAATATTTTTAAAAACCAGTAAAAGTAAACACAAAATCCACCACAGTACAGAATTATCTTTGAGAGGAAGGAGAGGAACACACAAAGACTCCAAGGTACTGGCAGTGTTCTTTCTCTAAAACTTGGTAAGTGAAGGCTGAGCAACCCTAACCTGAAAATCTAAGTCCTCCAAAATCCACAACATTTTGTACAACATGACACCATAAATAGAAAATTCCACACCTGACCTCAAATGACAGAACACAGGTAGGAACCTTAAAAATACTGTATACCTTACAAAAAAAACTTTTAAAGCCATTCACCAAATACATATTTTATACATTTTTTTCTTTAAGTTTGTTTGAAGTAGTGTCTCACTAAATAGTTCAGGCTGGCATAAAACTCAATCATAATGATCCTGTCTTAAGCCTCTTGAGCACTGAGATTACAGACATGCACCACCATGCCTGGCACTACACAAGGAAGGGGAGGGGGAAGAAGGAAGAGGGTCTTGGAAGGGAAAGGGAGGAAAGGAAAGGAAAAACAGTAAACTAGAAAGAGCGCCTAAAAGCTTTTTCAAAAATACAGCACTGAGACAAACATAAATAATTGAGTTATAGGCAACAGACCTAACATGTCTAATCACAATTCCCCTGAAATAGTAAGGAAGAGGTGATATTCCAAGACATGCTTCCCAGATTTAAGAACCACTGATTCTTTAAAAATCAAAAAATCAAGTGAATCTGAGGCAGCAAACAAGTCTGCACTATCTTCAAAATTCAAAGCAAAAAAGTCAATGAAAAGTAATATCCATTAGCTTTCAATACAAAAATTTATTCTATTTACATGAGGCTTCCAGGCTCAAACTTTAGTTGTTGACAAGTTGATCTCAAATTGATCATATTTATTTCTTCTAAATTATCTCAGTACCAAAGAAATTTTGAATGGGAAAGGCCAAAATCCATTGTTACTATGTTGTATTATCTCTAATGACCTTAGACATACAACCTCAATGAAAAACAGTTTATAGCAAACTAAAATTAACATATTTTCTCTTATTAAACTTAAAACCAAAGTCATTCCTCCAGAGTGAAGACCTTAGAGTATTTGTGGGGTTTTTTTGTTTGTTTGTTTTTTTGAGACAGGGTCTCACTATGTAGTTGAGACTGAACTGGAACTCACTATGCAGCCCAGGGTGGTCTCGAACTCACAGTGATCCTCCTGCCTCAGCCTCCCAAGAGTGCTGGGATTACAGGGGTATGCCACCACGCCTGGCTCTTTGAGTATTTCTTGTAGAAGCTTTCTCCAAAGCATATTTAAAGGAGTATTAAGTGGGGATTAAGCAATAAAGTTCCCTAATCATTGTAGTTCAATGGAAATCAACCCCCCCCCGTATAATCCCCAGTACTGCCACATAAACAGCTACAGAATTTTAAAGACTTTTACAAGGTAATTATAAAATTTAAGAACAATGCACAAGAACTAAGCAATTAAAAAAATATATAGCTTTCTCAAAGGGAAAGGGGAACAAGAGATAGATGGAGGGGGAGGGAAAAAGGAATTAAGATGTGTTCTGCACATGTACCAACTCCAAGGAACGTAAACTCCATAGAAAGAATGTAAACATTACAAACATGTACAAAGGGGGGTGGTCAAGAGATTGATGGAGGGAGGAGAGAAGAAAGGGATGAAAAGATGTATTATGTACATCATGTACTAACTCCCCACAGGGAATGTAAACATAAATTGTCTGACCAAAAAAACATACTAAATGTTCTATTTCCTTGGATGGACAAATCTTATTAAAGAAATATTATGTGGAAGTATACAAAATAATGTTATAATTTCTATAAAATTATATTTTCCATTCCAGATATGTCCTACTACCTGAAATATATGAAACAAAGTGCTCAACAATGAAGAACACAGAGTGCAGAACTGTAATCCCCGAGCCGGGGATTTAGCTCAGCAGTTCAGTGGCCTGCCTTGCAAGTGCAAGGACCCGAGTTCTATCCCCGGTACCCCCCCCAAAAAAAAACCCCACAACAACAACACCACCACCACCACAAAAAAACAGAACTGTAATCCCCGAGCAAGGAAAAGTGAGTAAGGGGACCTCTATGTCTGTCCCAGCTTACTACATAAAATGTCCAGGATACAGATAGAGCACAGGGGAATCCAGAGACCAAGGGTCTCTGAGTTAAGGAGATAAGAACTGAGATTTAAAGAACTAGAATTTGCCAGTGATAAGCCAGTGAGGTTTACCATAATATTCATTAGTATCTTATGCTGAAATAAAACCAATAAATAAATATTTATTGCATCAATTGATCAGAAATGGATCCAAATCTGTATGGATAAGCTAAACCAAACTTTATATTCTCGTGTTAAAAAATTCAAAAGCACTCCTCTAACTCTGGCCTAAGGCTGAGATACTTCCCCAAATGATAAACAGTGTAAACAATTTAAGCCAGTGCTATTCTTAGAAAGGCAGAATTAATTAAAGACAACAGAGCTTAGCATTCTTAAAACTGTTCAATTTTTTTTAGTGATCCCTTCTACCACATGCAACAGATACACTATTTTATCATTTCGGGTCGATTTCTAAATTTACTCAACCAACATTAAATGATTACTACATCCTAAAGAGCTAGAATGAATACTGAATCCATAGCTTTCTCTTTCCTCAGTGTAATGGCAATGGCCCCCTCAAGTGCTACACTCTCTTCATCTCAATTTTAAGAAAGCTTTTTTAGGAATTGGAAAATAACTTTAATTCAACTGTATTTTTGTTGTTGTTGTTACCAGGGATGGAACTTGTGACCTTGTGCTTGCTGGTGAGACACCCTTGGTATCACTGAGCTAAGTCCCCCGCCCAATTCAAGTGTAATTCAATTAGGTCTGGGTTCTACGCGTGCGTGCACACACACACACACACACACACACACACACACACACACATGCACACACAGACACACACTGCCCCTTTAGTGACACTGGGATTAGAAATGGGTTCACAACCTCCTAAAAAAATCAATGCCTACTTCAAAAGAGGAATTTTTCCTCAAAGTCCTTTCTGTCTGTGAAATACCAGGTAATACAATAATCACAATTTCTATCCAGGGCATTAAAAAGAGCACAAACCAAACAGAAGTGTGAAACTAGGTTCTAATATATGTAATCTGATACTTCTATATTCTGTCTTCTTTTCACAACTAAGCTTCTAGAAAAGGGGACTCCATATGTATCATGGGGGCAGGCACAAAGGAATTAAAAAAAAAACTGCTACGAGTTAAAGTTTTTCAAATTTAGAATTAAGCATTTCAATCCATAGGCTAAAAATTGGTTTTAAGACTTTTCATATGTAAGCACACTGAAGAGAACTTCTAAAAACTGAAATATTTGAAAAACTCTCTCATACAAAGATATAGAAGACAAAGACACTATGTTCAGCATTGTACAAAGCAAACCTAAATAAAATAAAGTTTTTTATGACATGCCACCATCATCAACCTCTAAAAAATAATTTACAAGGTTTCAACTTCTTCTATAAGGAGGATCAGGAACATTTTGTAGCTATCAAGGAAAACACTGTTCGTCTTCTGAAAAATAAAAATGGAGGGCTGGGGATGCGGTTCAGTGGTTCCACTGCCTGCCTCACAAGCGCAAGGTCCCAAGTTTGATCCATGGTACCAAAAAAAAAAAAAAATTCAAATTTCCATTTTTCTCAAAAACACAAATGGATGTTACTCCCCTCAAGAAAACTTCAGTAACTCTTTGAAAAATAGAAAAAACTGACACCTCAGCCACAGGCAATGAAGGCCCTCCACAATCTAACAGGCCTAGACTATCTTTATAATATACCTTGGTCTCAAAATCCCTTCATTCAACAGTGGGCCATGGGTTTAGCACTCTCATTTTATTTATACTGTTCATCCTCCATCGCCATCTGCTAATGTCATACCCATCATTCAAGGACTAACTTTCCAGAGTGTGATTTCATCTCCTTCCATTCGTTCTACTTTTATATTGCTAATCCTAAATATGTCTCTTTTGATCTCATAATGTAGCAAGATATCGTCTAAAAAAAAAAGTCATAGCTTCTTCACTACACTATGAATTCCTGAAAGGCAAAAAATCATCAACTCTTTTTACTGGGCATTTCACAAGTCACAAAACATTACAACGAACAGGTCTACCCATTCGATAAATTAGGATAAGTTAATAACAGGGTACTATCAGACAAGTGGAATATATGACAAACAATAAAATCTAATTAAAAAAACTCAATAGTGAGCTATCTTTTTTTTTTTTTTTTTTTTTTTTTTTTTTTTTTTTGGTACTCAGTGCTTGCGAGACAGGTGGAAGCACCATGAGCTAAAGGCCCGGCCCTGGGCTGTCTTATTTTAAAATATACATTGTTTCAGCATAAAGAACAAAATTCGTAAGAATGCTGATATTAAAACAATACCATAATAAGTTTTCTAATGCACATCTCCAAAGTAACTGAATTCCACCATACAAAACAGAACCTAATTATTTAAAAACAAAGAAAAAATATATTCCAACATATGCTGAGCAAACACCTCTACACATTTTGTATGCACTTATTTTTTCTTTGACTAACAGTCTAAGAATTGTGATTTATATGTGGACCCAGAAACTTCCAGCTGTTAAGTAGCTGTTCTTTCAAACATTCATCAACTACATTTAAAACATTGTTTTTATCTGGGTGTGACGGTGCATGCCTGTAATACCAGAACTTGGGAGGCTGATGATCTCAAATTTGTGTCCTCCCTTGACCAATTTAGGGGGTCCTTGTTGTAACATAAAGGGAAGGGGGGGTTCGGGGGTGGGGGGGGTCAGTGTCTAATAAATTTTATTTCTTCTTAAAACAAGATGTGTGTCCCCCAAGTTGCTGTATAATTTCAAATTTTTACAGAATTATATGAACTGGCGACTTTATTAGCACGTTATTGAAAAAACAGTTTAAAAGCAGTATCAAAAATCACAGTACAAGCACTTAGCACACTTGTACACGATCGAGTTCTCGGAAGTAAGCACACCTATCCTAATTTCTTCTCTCCCTACAGACCTTTTAAGTGAGAACTCTCAAAAGTCAGTTTTTACAATCCACAGGCTCTTTCAGGTATTGAGAACAAACTGAAGCTCAGAATTTTCAAAAAACCTATAAAGAACCCAATGTTCTTTCTCCGACTTAAAAAAAAAAAAAAGCGGGGGGGGTGTGACTCAGGGAGAGCGCGCGCTCACTGGGATCGTGAAGCCCCAGGATCCAACCCCACCACTGAAACTAAACAAAAATAAAAATAACGCTCATTTCCTAAATCTGTACATCTCCGGCATGAACCTCGCTGACTCTGACAAAATTAATCTATTTTCTCCCAAATAGAAATAAGTCAACCGATGGCAAACGTAATCAATCATCCTTAAACCTCCTAGATGGGATAATACTCCGGGACATCTAAATTATTTTAAAAATCCCCCCGAAGGTGCGGTGGTGCACGCCCGTGATCCCAGCACTTGGGATCTTGAAGCGCGAGGGTGGCAACTTCGCGTCGCGCCTGTAAAAGATCAGGGCCTCATCTCAAAAAATAAAAAAAGCTGGGAAAGCTCAGTGCTAAGGTCCTGAGTTTAATGTCTAGCACCAAAACAAATTGAGGCGCACGCCTGCACTCCAGCACCCTGGGAGGCCGAGGCAAAAACATCAAGTCTGCGCCCAGCCTGGCCCACTTAGCACTGTCTCAAAAATGAAAACATAAAAAAGGTCCGAGCATGTAGCTCATCGCGAAGGTCCTGGGTTCAGTTCTCCAGTACGAGGAAAATAAGTCCTCTGTCGGACCAATTCACACGTTTTCGAATCGCCAGACAAACCTAAACTTTGTTCCCCGGCCCGGACTCACCCGAACCAGGCCCGCTAACACCCGGAGCACACAGCAATTCGAGACAGTCAGCGAGCGCCCACAGCCTCTCCAGGACACTAACGCCGTGACGCCTCCAATGCAATGTGCCGCGGTTCCGCCCGAACAGCCTTACATAACCGGCGCCTGGGCGCTCAAACCGGAGGTACCGGTCGCAGACCGCGCGCGCCGCCTCGGGCCCGATCCGGCGTC
>NW_022900923.1:12915384-12916323 GCF_012274545.1 Fukomys damarensis
GGAGGGGGCGGGGAGGCCCCGTAGGGAGGGGACCCGGGAGGATATCGCGACTGCCGGGACCGGAGTTCTCGCGAGCATTCCGGATCCGGGCGCCGTCTCCGCGGGAATTTCAAACTTCCTGTAAAAGGAAGTGGAGGCCACGAAAGGGAAGCAGCGTCTGGAAGAGCCGCTCGTTACGTAACATAGGGTCTCCCCGCCCACGGGCGCTACGCGGCGGCGGCGGGTGGGCGAAGACTACGAATCCCACGATACCCTGCGCGTGGGGCCGCTCTGGAGTCGGGAGTGGTAAACTTTGCCCCAGGTCGACGCGTCCGGGAGGGCAGTGACACTGCCGGGTGCATTCCGGCGTCGTCAGCTGGCCCTTCCTGCGGGCGGATCAATGAAAGTCTTTTGCCCCCTTGGCACCTATGCTTGGTCTCTGTGTTTTTCTTACCATGCCTCTTCAGGTCCCTAGACTTCTTGGGCAATTCTTTTGCCCTTCCTATATCTTTTTCAAATGTCTTAATGCGGTCGTGGTCAGAGGTACTCAGCCATTCTCCATCCCCATGTAGCCTAATCTTTTTCGTCAAGTATTTTTTACCTGGATTTGGGGTTGTAGCTCTCTGTGCTTGGTATGCACGAAACTGTGGGTTTAATTCCCAATGCCCGGAGAAAGAAGAAATTACGCCCAATCTGTTACCATTTTTTATTATTTCACTTTGAAGCCACTCGCCTATGCATTTCAAATAAATACATGTGGAATGTGTCCGAAATACGCTGTAGCAAATAAAAGGATTATACCAGCAGAGTGAAGATACTAGCGGGCCACTCTTATCACCAAAGTATATTCGTTTTGGTTATCTCCTCCCATGTGTTTTTTTTTAGATAAAGCCTTTCAGAAATGTATTTATCTTTATTTTTTTCCTCCATAATTTTTGTTCTTTTTTTTTTTTTTTTTTT
>NW_022900923.1:12916426-12956549 GCF_012274545.1 Fukomys damarensis
TTTTTTTTTTTTTTTTTTACAACAACCTCCACAAAGTACTGTGCTAAGTTGTCGCCAAAACAGGTGTCTGGTGTGTGAGAGGCTGCTGCTGCAGGTGGTAAAAGAATTTACCAATAGTCAATTTAGAAAAGTTAAAAGAGTTTATTGATAATCTGCTGGTGAGCCATGGACAAGGGTAAGAGAGGACCACACTGTCAAGATGAAAGCCTGAGATATTTATAAGGGTTTGAGGACATGAAAAGGACATAGGGTGATCAAAAGCATCAGGAAGGCTTTCTTTAAGTCAGCCTGCAGTCCTTATCTCCCAGGAGCATCAGTACTAAGTTAATAGTTACACATTAAAGGCTCCAATTCAACATGATCCACTATTTTGGTTCTCACAAAAGGCCTTTGAGGCTTCATAAGGACGCCTGTGTTTACCAACTCCGGAAAAAGGGAGAAAGGCCATAGGGAGATAAGTGTTTCACGGAAAAGCTGTCTTATTTTTACTTTTACATGTAGTTAAGCACATATAGAATGTGATGATCAGTTAGTAGGTGCTGCTTCTGAGAAACCTGGTGGGGCAAGCAGCTGAGTTTACTGTAATTGTTCTGTCACTGTGGATTAACTTGTTTTCTGCCTATTCAGCCTCCACACCCAAGGAGTACTGTCCTGCTTTTGTAATTATCTTAAATGGGGTGTGTGGGGGAGTTTACTGGGGATCTAACCAGAGTTCACACATGCTAAGCAGGAGCCTTACTACTGAACCACAGCCTCAGCCCTAGTAAATAGACCTCACCCAACAGAAACCACCCCTCTGATGTATGTGCTGATTTATGTCCTTGCCTTACTCCACATTCTTCACTTTCATCCTTTAGTACTCTTTGGTCCTCAATTTCTGAGTGCTGTGTGTCTTCATAAAAGCACGAGTTTTCGACCTAGTTATACTGCTAGTGAGCTGAGTGACATGAAAATAAATCAAGCAACCTTTCTGGGCTTCCATTATCAGATCTATAGAGCAGCGGAGACTGGATTTGATGATTGATTCATTAGACATTTATTAGCCTTGCTGTAAGATCCTTTCCAGTTGTAAAATTCAAAACTTTCTCATCATGCTTCCCCACATTCATTGACCTTCCACATGGCCTTTCAGATTTTAGTGTTTCCTTCCATCATCACACACAGGCTTCTGCTCTGTGACTCTCCAAACCTTGAACGAGTCCTACCTGCGCTATTGCATACCCTGAAAATCATTTCTTTTGCTCTACTCCAAATATGTTTCGCCTCTCCTCAGTGTCTCTCTCAGCCTCTTCTCCTCCTGTCTAAATCTTAACATCTGCCAAGGTCCAACTCAAGCCTCTTTTTTCTCCCAGCTCTTCTACTTCAGCCCACATGAATTACTAAAAACTTAAATTGAAAATAGGCTGGCTGTGTTATTTCTTGCCTGTTTCCCTTTTTGCTGCTAACTCTGTCCATCCACCCACCACTCCCACCTCAGCTACCCTGGTAGATCAGACTGCATCTTTTGAGAATGCTTCCCTTGTACACGTGCTACTTTTTCATTTTAATTATTTTGTCAACTGAATTTCCGATTTAAATCTCTCGACTTTTTGCCCTTAAGCACATGCCAGATTATATTAATTCATTTCAAGAGATATTAATGAATATCAAGTGAAAAAATCTGGATTTCACAGTCCGAGAAGTATGGGGAAAAGCTAATTAATAAAATTAAACTTGTTTTCTATGTGTTTGATTTTGGTACTAGGAGTTGGAAACCAGGGCTTCTGCACTTAGCTATAACCAAGCCCTTTTTTGTTTTTTGTTTTGAGACTGTCTTGTTAAGTTGCTAAATTGCCCAGGTTGGACTCAAACTTGGAATCCTCCTGTCTCAGCCTCCCAGAGTACTGAGATTGCGGCTGTTTACCACCTCACCCAGCTTAAACATTTCTTTCATGCAATACTTCACTGCCTTTAGTGTGGTTGCCATTTCCTCAGAGTTGCTCAACCATGGCTTTCACTTATACTTGGAGAATGTCACACCTAATTGGTGTTCTACAGAATAGGTTTTAGGAAACAGTTCCATTGGAAGAAACACAGAGCTGCGAAAAGAATGTGACTGGAGCCAAACAAACTTGGATTTCTATGCCTTTTACAACTGCTAGCAAGATGACTCTAATCTGATTGCTTCACTCTGAGTCCATTTTCTCAACTAGCAGGAAAAGGCAGTGCTACTTACTGTATTTCCTTTGCAGAATTGTCACAAAGATTAAGGGAAAGGAAGTGCCTAGCGTAGAACCTCATTCCTTTGTTACCTGTATGGTCATAAGATACAATATATTGGTAAAAGTTCTAGAAAATGATAAAAATTAGTAGAGACCCTCATCAAGTGTTACTACTTTATCAACAATGAAAATAAGAGTTTATCTCAAAGAGAGGTAATTGTCTTCATCCTACTGGCTACATTTTCATTATTTTTGTAGAGATTATTGAGTAATACAAACAGTTTCTACCCCTGGTTTCTTCAATTGATAATAAAGTCAGTGAATGAAGAGTCATATTTTTTTCTTGTTCCCTACTATATTTCATCAGTAATAACATAGGAGCTGACTTACAAATACATGCTAAGATAACTGTTTAGTGAGGAGTAGCTCAGTGATAGAGCCCTTCTCCAGCATGCACCAGCTCCTGGGTTCCATATCCAGTACAGTTAATAGATGAGATAGGAGACAGATAGATGAATAAATACTTGTCAGATTCACAATTCAAAGCAAAATATACATTGCTAGATTAAAAGGTATCCAAGAAATAATGCTAGGCCAAATACCTCATGTATAGATAGAAAAGTGAGTTCTCAAATGATTTGTCACAAATATATTGGGATGGATTTTATTTGTTTGGTTTTAAAAATAGACACAAAAAGAAAGGCAGAACTTTACCTCTAACCTCTTCTGTTTCTGGCTGAGCCTGAGAAACTGACATAAGAGAGATTAACAAGAAAAAAACATGCACATTTGTCTGTGTATGAGTTGCGATCCAAAGTACAATGAATGGTTAAATTACTTTTCTAATTTATTACACTAAAAGACACACTGCTAGTAATCCTGCTCAAAATACTCCCCCTCCCTTAAGACACATCCCCCATTGTTCTAACCTTATTCTGAAGCAGCTCTGGAATTCCTCCTTTGTGAGTGTCTTTAGTTGTGCTGTCTTCTCTGCCTCGATGTCCTGAATCGTTTCCAAATGTTTAGTTTTCATGGTCATTTTGACTTTGGGGAAGGGTCAGAAGTCACACATGTGCTGGATCCCGTGAATAAGGTATATGAGGAGACAGCATAAAGATCTTATGAGCCTGCCTTTCCATCAGATAGTTTAGCAGTTACATGTATGTTCATGGACGTTTCAATCTCATCTCATTAAGACACTCATGAAAGAGGACCTCCAGAACTGCTTCAGAAAGTGGCAAGGATGGTGGGGTAAGTGTGTTGAAAGAGAAGGAAAGCGTTTGAGGGGGATTAATGGTTATGTGTCTTTATTGTAATGAATTTTAAAAATGTAAACCTTTACCATTTATTTTGATTATACCTCATACATGAGAGTCTCCATAGGAAGATGAAGACCAAAAAAGTGGCACAAACTAGATCTAACTAAATCTAACAGTGGTGATGGTGGGAAACTCACTGAAATGTATGTGGAAGCTAAAAGAAGATACGTTATTTTAAGGAGGTCAGTTGGTACAGAATTTTCTCAGCTTCAACTGTCCATCTCTGGTGATAAGAAGGTTTTTTCTGTTACAGGGAGGATAGGGTCTCTCTTTTTGTATCTGCAGTTTTGTAAGTGCCTTTAGCTCAAAATAATCCTTATGCCAAAGTAGCATATTTGTGGGTGGTATATACTGCCACTCTTCAACATCAAACCAAATCTATAGTTTCATTTTGGTCATTTTTGGGTACTAAAGATGGAACTGAGTGTTTCATGAAAGTGCTGTACCGCTGAGCTACATCCCCAGATCTTTTGGGAATTTTATTTGGAGACGAGCTCTCACTAAATTGTGAGACTGACCTTAAACTTGTGGTCCTCCTGCTCTTCATCCCACATAACTGGGCTTACAGACACACGCCTTCTTGCCTACCTTAGTCTATAGGCTTTCTTTAAGTCTATAGTTTTAAAAGAAGAAATGCTGTCATTAAAATATAATCTTTATGCATTTGAAAGATTGTTTGCATGAATGATACTTCCAAAAAGTCTTAAATTGTATTTTTTTCCAAATGATGGCATGCATCATTTACATGGTATCATAATCTCTTCTTTAAAACTATTCTTCCTCTTACCTGTCCCTTCCTTTTACATCATCCCCAGAGTTACTTTTTAAAATATGTACATTTTAACTAAAACAATCCAGGGCTTCTTTGATCAATGGTACTGTAAGTATTGTTCATGAGTCACAAATCTTTCACTTTCCGGAAACTCCTGCCTCTCAGAAAATCTAGGTAAGAAAAGTCAACTCTGCAGAAATGATGGAGATGAGACCAACAAATTCAATGTCCTCCTGAAGGAAAAGCTCACCCAGTTTAACAAGTGCTGTGTGTCAACTTTATAAGATGGAGTCTCAGCCTTATTTTGTCTCATGAACTTAATTTTAATCCTGCTGAGTGTGTACATTCTATATTAACTATGGTGTCTGTATGGTACTTTAAGCTTTAAAAGCATTTTAAATTGTTGGTCAATATATAGTTTTTTTGGTATGGTGTAAATAGTGAACAGGGTGAGGGTTGTTTTGTTTTCATCTTTTCTGGTTTTTATTCTTTCTTGGATCTTCCATATGGGTTTTAAATAAACTTCAGTTAGATTTGTTCAATTTGATTAGAGGATTTGATAGGTGGTATGGAATCAATTTTTTACCAGGTAATTGTGAAAGTTAAAACAAGATGTTAAGGAGGATGCCCAAAGTGCAGAGCCAGCAACAGAGTATACGGGATGAAGTTTGGTGTACCCTACTGCATTCTTCTGGCAGTACATTTAATCTTTAGGGTTTTGAAGTGAGTTGCATTTGTTAGCAGACCACATAATTCCTATGTGCTTAAAATTCTAAATCATGATTCTCCAGTGGTATTTCAGTATAATTTTATTTTGCTTCAGTCTCTCATCACTTATTCATTTTTTTTCCATTTATTTATTTTGGTGCTAGGCATTGAAGTCAGGTCCTTGTGCATGGTAAGCACACCCTCTACCTCCCCATCACAAATATTTATTGAATACTCTCATTGGGGTAAGCATAATTCAAGGCATGGGGATACAAAGCTTAATGAGACCAACTTCTGTGCTCCTCAGCAGTGCAATCAAGACATCTTAATTAAATGGAAAAACTTACTTTTGTTTGAAGCATTTTTATAAAGGAGCCTTTTAAATCAAGGAGCACTACCACTGATAATTACAATGAACACTTAGCATTCTAGTCATAGGAGTGTCTTAGTTTCACATTTGGTTTTGGTGAATGTCATTTATTCCCTAGGATTGGCTGGGTCACAGACTCATTTCCCACCAGTTGGGCAAAAGGTGCTTTTAAAGGCCTGCCACCTTCCTATCTGAGGGGCTTTTAAATGACAGCCTTATAATCATTTCTCACATTTCTGTTGTTTATATGATTCTGAGTTTTCTTATTTTAAGGGACAAATTTTAAGGTTAGAGAACTACCTTTCTTCACCTTGGTCACAGTTTGTCATAAAAGTTTAATGCACTTAGCAAATTTCAGGTATTCAATATGTATATAATACATTACTTTGGTTGGAAGAGTAAATAAAAAAATATACCCTTATCACACATTTTTCCATAATACACACACACACACACACACACACACACACACACACACAGAGCGCTGGAGATCCAGCCCAGAGCCTCCTGTATACTAAGCACAGACTCTACCACTGAACTACACCCTCAGGCCCCACACTCTGGTTCTTGTATTTCTGGGTAGATTTTACCTACTCTAAATGATTGACATAGCAATCTATTATTCAATCTTCTAATTATATTTCAGGCACATATGAGTGGTCTTCAGTAGAGCAGCTTTTGTAAAATAGATACCTGATGTATCCCCAACCCCTTTATTGCAGTGCTAGGGATCAACTCGCACATATTAGGAAGTATTCTCCCACTGAGCTACACCCCAGACCCACTTGGTAAATCTTTGGGGAGATATATATGGTTGGGGAGATATTGCAACACATTGGACAGTGAGAAACAACCTCCAAAACAGAGGACATTGTAATACACCAGAACCACAGCGTAAGAATTACTGTCTCTGAGTTACAGTGTTGAAGGATTAGGAAAGATCGAGAGCCTTTCAGTTTGAAGATGACAAAGTTTTCATAGAATAAAATATAACCCCACTAACTCTATAAGACTTAGATAGAGTCATGCTGTAGAAATGCTGAAGGACAAAATGATGTGTGAAAGCAACTTTGGCAGACTCCAGTATAATCGCAGCTGATTTGGAAACCGTGTGTTACATAGAATAAATCTCAATAAACCATTCCCTGACAGTTGTAGGCAGAAACCTCGCACACCTAGTGACTTTGCTGATATTATTTAATTAGAATCATGTCTTTCCTTTGTTATTTTGAGGGCACACTTAACATTCTCATATTGTCCACCTCCTGGAGAGGAGGAAATCTGAAATTGTATCTTCTTACTTTACATCAACTTCAACTCCCCCATCCCAGACCATCAGGGACTCACAGGGCCAGAACAAACCAGACTGAACTGTGTCCTATTCTAGACTGCAGGGTCACCCCTCCTGTGCATGACTTAAAAGGGCATTCTCTGTGACAGCCCTTGGATGCCCTTTGGGAGGCAACATATTGGAAGATGAAAAGCACAGGATTTGGGGAGGAAAAGATGTAGATTTGAATCCAACGTCTGATACTACCCTTTGCTGTCCATGGATAGGCCCTTTCAACTATCCAAGCCTCAGCTTCCTCATCTGTTATGTGACAATAGATAGTAAATTTTGACCTGCTACCTAATATTGGTTATCAGATGATTAATTTAAACTGAATAGAGCTGGGGATTTAGCTCAGTGGTGCCTGCCTTGCAAGCACAAGATCCTGTGTTTGAGCCCCGGTAGTGTGTGTGTGGGGAGAAGTAAACTAAATAAATACAAGCAAGGAGGAGGGGTTGTATTTCAGTGGTAGAATACTTGCCTAGCTGCATGGGGGCTCTGGGTTCCATCCCTAGAACTGCTAATAAAAATAAATAAATAAATAAATAAAGTGAGCAATATGGAACAGTATAGAATATATTTCTCTACTGATTTGGATGAATTGTTCTACAATAGATGTCAGGCTATATTTCATCATTGTATTATAATGTCTTTTAAAGCTGCTGATCATTGATTTTAAATGGCAATCCACTTACTACATAATTTCACATGTAACATGGATTGTCAAAAGTCAGAAGGGTTCTTAGAAATTACCTAATCTAACTTGTTTCAGTGAAAAGATTTTTATTCAAAATCATATTTCATTTTTGGGGTAAATTTAGGCAGACAATAGAATTCCCAAGTTCCTGTATGTAATTTTCTTCTCTGGAAGAACATAAATTCTGCTAGGTGCCGGGGATTTAGCTCAGCGTTTCCGCCACCTGCCTCGAAAGCCCAAGGACCCATGTTCAAAATAAATAAGTAAGTAAGTAAATAAATAAATTCTGCTTATGACAACTGCAAGCAACCTACATAAAGTCTATTCTCCTGCCCACTTTAAAATGCTAACAAAGATAGAAAACAAAACACAGTTGTGGATGTGAAAGAGAAGCAAACAAATATTCCCAATTTAATGAACCAGAAAAATAACCTTATACTATAAGTATAATTGCTGTTATTATGTGATGTGTTGGCACCAAGTTCATAGAAGGGACCCTCCACACAAAGGAAGGCAATGACCAGTAAGTGCAGAATCCTGCTATGAGATGAATGGGGGACAGCGATCCCTTACAGCATCTACCACACTGTATTCTAATTATTTCTTGTAAATTATCTTGCTGACGGTACTATGAGCTTTGTTAAAGCAAAAAATATTGTCTTTGTCATCTTTTTTCCCTCAGTGAAGTACCTAGCATTCACTCAATTTTTTGTTTTTGTCTCAGTGAGTGTACTTTTTCTTCTACTCACGGAGTTAAAAGAACAAGACAGAAGAAAAAAGATAAAGAGGTGTCTGCTAATAAAAACATAGGGATCTTCCTTTTAAAATCCATTAGAAATAAAATCTGCAAGTGCTCTGGGATTTTTTTCTTTTCTTTTCTTTCTTTTTTTCTTTTTTGAGGTGCTGGGGATCAAATGCGAAAGGTCCAGCTGCTAGATAGGCACCCTGTCCCCGAGCTACGCCCTGAACCTGAAAACTGTGTTTCAGTTTGCACCTGTCCCAGTTGGATGTGTTGGAGATCCACCTTGCTAAATGTGAAATTCAGGGACTATATTCAAGGAAAAATCCTCTGCCAGACTCTTTCCAAAGCTGCTCAAAGTTCTCGCCAACCAATTTGATAATACGTGGTTATTGTTAAGTTGTTAAAGTTTCTAATTGCAGCTTGTTTAAATTAGAGACCTGTTCCTGTCGATTGCTATTTCAAATTAGGTGTGCTCTGAGAAATTTTAGATGACAGAAAGATGGCAGTAATCTAAAATTATACAATAGTTCCATAGATGTGGGATTTCTCTGCCTTTTGTGGGGGGCAGGTCATTGTCTTTCTTTTAGAGTGAGCAATAAAAATGCTTAACCTTTGAGGTTTAGCACGGAATGAGGCCAACACCCTCACATCATTGCATTTCAGTCTTTTGACCTTCCAAATCCTTTCTCCCCACCATAAGTTTATTTTCATATTGATTACTTCCTGATTTTCTTGGGCCCACCTATTACTCCGTGGTAGAGTGTGCCCCAGCTACTGCATGACAATTTGTTCTTGTCGCCTTACAATGTATTCTCTCTTTCATTTTCTTCCAAAACCTTTGCTTGCTCTTGCCATTTTCCTGAACTATGTCATCCTTATTATTTTCTGAATTCTTATGCCATCTGATTCTTTCTCATTTTACCTTTCTGAAAAATGTTCTTACTCTTTAGGACTTTTACTTTTTTTTCCTTCCATTTTATACACACAACACTTATGCATAATTTTTGAAGGCTGAAAGAACAGGTGATATGAGAGTTGGCATTTAGCTGGTCGTTTTGGGCTGACAGCAACATAAACCTGGCTATAGCCTCTGTGTGTGTGTGTGTGTGTGTGTGTGTGTTTTGAGACAAGCTCTCACTATGTAGTTCAGGCTAACCTCCATTTCACAGCAATCCTCCTGCCTCAGCCTCCCTAGTGCTGGGATTACAGGCATGCACCACCACACCTGGCTTTCCTGTTGTCTTGTGCTTACTGCCTCAGCCCCTAGTGCTAGGATTACAGGCATGCACCACCACACCTGGCTTTCCTGTTGTCTTGGCCTTGGAGGAAACACGGTCATGTCAGGATTCCTACAGCTCTTGTCTCAAGGAGACTGATTTAGGTAGGAACCACATTCTTAGGAAATTTATATAAAACACAAATTCCAATTTATTAATTTACAGTCATGAGTTTCTTTGTCTTGACTGGCATCCCTATATATTCACCCCCAGAGCACCCCCTTTTTGGATAGTAAAGGGTGTGGGAAACTGAGTAAGTAAAGATCTCTGGGAGAACATGAAATCAAAGCATGTGGCTGGGGGTTGATTTAGAGAGATCTGGAAAGCCTGATGACTCACAGTTGCCTCTTAAGACAGAACAGTCTGTGCTGGGTAAACACAGACAACTCTGAGTCTCCAGGTTCTTTTCCCAAATGAGGTTTGCTCCGGCCCTTTTGAGCACAGGGTCAATCAGTGCACAGTACAAAAGATGGGGTTTTGCTGCTGAACTGTTGTTAACCTCTTTCCAGTTGCTGGGACAAAATACCCAACACCTACCACTTAAAGGAGGAGAAGTTTATTTTCACTCATGGTTTCAGTAGCTTCAGTCCATGGCTGGCTGGCTCCCAGGCAGAGCAGCATGGCAGAGGAAGGTGTTCACGGCACAGCAGCCAAGAAGCAGAAAGACAAGGAAGGAGTTGGGGAAGAATATACACTTCCACCAAGGTGGTGGCACACCCCAGTAGTGCTGGGGAGTCCCAGCCCTCCAAAGGCTGAGGCAGGAGGATCACGCTCAAGCTGGAGGCCAGCAAGGGCTAACTAGTGAGTTTAAGGCCAGCCTGAACTATACGGTGAGACCTTGGGTCTTCCAAGTCATACTCACAGTGACTAATCCACTGGTGAATGTAGCACCCCCAAAATCTAATCCCTCCAAAAACCCCACCTCTGAGCTCAAGACTTTTGGGAGACACATTAGATCTAAACCATAACGTGGACTTGCAATCAGGCTTGTGTCCTGGGATTAGCTGCAGGGCACTGTGAGTGGTAGACTAGGAATGACCACACTTCTCAATCGCAATTTATTCATGCAGTCTCTGGATTTATATCCGCTGATGGTCAAGTCTATCTGTGATTTGTGCAAACTTCACTCGTTAAATTTTAAGGCGAAATCTTACTTCCCTTTTGTAAACTTCACACTCTCATTTTGATGAATTACCAATACCTCTAAGTATATTCAATTACAAATCTAATGGAATACTTACAGTAGCCATTCTTTTCTAATATAACATTGTACTGCAAAATTATGGCAAAGAATATGAGAGAGAAAGCAAGTGGAGGGGGAACACCTTGCAGAGTTATTTGTTAGAGTCATCACTTCATCCCTTGAATACTGGGAAGACAGTGTAGTGATGGGAAAGAGCATAGCCTGACCTGGATTGGAATTCTGTCTCTACCACTCACTACCTGTGAGGTGCCTAGTGGTGTGCTTTACCTTGCCTAAGCCAGTGCTCGAGTATAGACTGCAAACTGTCTGCATGGGCCGGCAATGAGACAAGAAGCCTGTACCAGAATATAAAATCATTTGTCACTAAACACACTGTTTAAGTCAGCTTTTTTTTTTTTCAGAGTAAAATTTTCTCAGTGAAGGAAGCAGTGCATTGGATTACATACTGGCCCAGGCTTCTCAACAGTAAAGTGGGAAGTAAAACCAACTTCATAGGGCTGCTTTATATGGATAATATGAATAACTCAGTGGGAAACCACAAGCCTGGTTTCAATACACACACACACACACACACACACACACACACACACAGACACACACACAGGCTGATACATGTACAGTGCCTGGTATGCTAGGTGTATAATAAATAGTTGTTTATTGTTGGCCTTTGCCTACTTGCATGCACAAATTAGCCCTAAAAGCATACTTTTCCAGAAGATAAAAATCCAGCAAGAGGCTCAGAGATGACAGGAGAAGCAAAGGTTGAGGGTTTTCAACCTGCCATTTACCTCTTTCCTGTAAGACTGCACAGCTTGCTTTGCTAAGCACCTAATTCATCATCTGTAAATTACAGACTCATCGTAGTGCCTACATCATAGAGCTGACGGACGATGTGAGGCCTCAGTTACAAATGTAAGATGCCTGGAACAGCACCACCCACAGCAGCAGGTGTTCAGCAGGTACTACTTCCCTTCCTTCACTTTCAGTAGCTTTGACCGTGCTTTCAAGAGCATTTGCACAAGGAGCAGGAGTGTAGTTCAGCAGTGGAGCATATGCTTAGCATGGGCAAGGCCCTGGGTTTGATCCCTGACACCAAAGAAACAAAAACTATATATTTGCATAATTGGGAAATGGTTAGCTGCAGCACCGTATATGCCAAACTTTTCTAATGGTAATCTAGAAAATAATTAAAGGTAGGACTAACAAGAACAAGGACACCGTTGGTAAAATGAAAACTAGAACACCAAGTTATGACATTTTCTTCCAGTGAATTCTGTGAAAGGCAGGTAGATTGAGACCTGGCTTAGTCCGATCACGTTGGATCCAGTGAGACTCAGGTCTCCTAAGAGCTCTGTGTCTTCAACCCTGGGCTTTGCATCCTGAGCGAGCTGAACGTTCTTATTCTTACTGGCTCCCCAAAGTGACTGGGCCCTCCCATCTTCTTAAAGGTCCCTCGCTTCCCCCATGCTTTCTTATTATTCAATTTGTGGTCAGTGCAAGGTTGTTTGTTTTTGTGGCACTGGGGATTAAACCCAGGGCCTGGAACATGCTAAGCAAGCACTGTGCTGCCGAGCTGCACCCCGTCCCCAGTGTGAGTTTTTGATATACACTGGTCTTTGTCTCTTGGCAGGCCTGGGGGCCTGGTTCTAGGATGCTTATGAATACCAAAATCTGAAGATGTTCAAATCATTTATATAATATGGTGTTGCATTTTAATATAATTTACATACGGCCTCCCCTCCTGTATACGCTCCCCCCGGTTCTGAAGCTCAAACCCAGGGCTTTATGTGCATGAAGTAAATCCTCTACCACTGAGCCACACCCCAAGGCCTTCTTATATACTTGACATCATTTCTAGATTAATTATAATAACTAATACTACATAAATGCTATATGAAGAGTTGTTACACTGTATCATATACAAAAGAAGAAGGAAAAACTTGTTTTACATGTTTAATACTGGTGCAATTTTTTCCAAAATATTTTTGTTCCTTGGCTGGTTGAATGCGTGCAGGCAGAACCCAGGGTTATGGAGGCCCAACTATATTTTTTTCCACATTGTAAATAAACAAAAAAGACTAATTATTACTCTAATATAGTATAACCATCAATAACATACTAAAATTATATACATGTCTGAATATAAATGTATAAAAGTTACATTTTATAGCCAAATTCAGAGAATTAACTCAGCTGCAGAATTTACTGTTTAAGTAAATTTTTCACTTTATTTCATGCCACAAGAAGGGAAGGCACTTGTGTTTTATCTTTTAAGTTTTTTAAAGATTTTTTTTTAAGATTTTGTATCCTGCTACATTGCTGAAGATGGTTATTAATTCTAAGAGTTTTTTTGGTGGAGTTCTTTGAGTCTTCTATGTAAACTATTATGTCATCTACAGATAATGATAATTTGAGTTCTTCCTTTCCTATATGTATCCCTTTTATTCATTTCTCTTGCCTGATTTCTCTGGCTAATATTTCAAGTACTATGTTGAAGAGAAGTAAAGATAGTAGGCAGCCTTGTCTTGTTTCTTATTTTAGAGGAAATGTTTTCAATTTTTCAGAGCAATTCTTAATAGCGAAATCCTAGAAGCAGCCTATATACCCATCAAGGGACAATTGGAAAAAATATGATATCTGTACTTGGCTATAAAGAAAGACAAATTTGAGACATTTGTAAGAAAGTGGTTGTACCTGGAAAATACGATTTCTGAGTGAAATAAATCAGACGCACAAACTTAAACGCAATATAGTACCTCTTATATGAGTAAGGCAAAGTACAAACAAACAGCATAGCAAAGGAGGAATAGACGGAGACAAGGGGATCGATCTCTTGTAATGGGAAGAGATAAAAGAGAATGTAGGTAAGGGGAGACGGGGAGAGGAAGAAGAAACAAAGCGAACAAGTATATGCCGTGTACAGGAACCTAATAACCTAAACGGATGTCAATATGATGTCATAAATGTGAGATAAGAGTAACAGTATCAAGAAGAATGAAATTGGAGAAAGAAGATTAGGAGAAGGGAAGGAGGCGGGAGGGGAGGGGAAAGAGGTTTAAAAAAGGTCCAAGCTGTATTCTGTACACGTACCTGCTCTCCAAGACGATTGCAAACTGCGCGTACTGCAAACATGTACCAATAACCAAATAAATTTTAAAAATGTGTCCGCAGTTGGGGTCTCTAGCACTCACCAGCTACTCAACATTTGTTGAAAACATGATTGAATAAGTAATGTTATTTTTCTTTTGTTCTCCATGTTTAATTAATCTTTTCCCCCTAAACAGAACACAGTAACTTATTTTACTGCTTGTCTCGGTCATGCTGAAGAAAAACTAGGAAAGAGATTTAGCTATGTAAGGGCCATACTTTAAAAGAGCATGTTCCCACCACCAAAGGGTTCCTGATAGTCAGGTGTGTCACATTCCTAGGGTCTTGGTTCAGTACTAGATTTTCTCTACTGCATTATTTACTTATCACATGCTCAACTTCAGTCCTTCTTTGGAGAGAGGCTTAAGGCGACATCAGCAGGGTTTTTTTTTTGTTGTTGTTTTTTGTTTTGTTTTGTTTTGTTTTTTTTTGACACAGGGTCTCACTATGTAGTTCAGACTGACCTGGAACTCACTATGTAGCCCAGGCTGGTCTCAAACTCACAGTGATCCTTCTGCCTCAGTCTCAGAGTGCTGGGATTACTGGTGTGCGCTGCCACGCCCAGCTGAGACATCAGCAATTCTATCTGTTTATCATTTTATAGTCCTGGGAATTACCTCAGGGCATGTAGCATGCTAGGAAGCACTCAACCATTGAGCTTCCCCCCTCACTTCTCCACTACATTTGAATAGTCAATAAGATATTCCTAGTTAGTGTTTGGTTGGCTTGTTTTTATTTGTATGTATTTATTTTTAAGGTGCTGGAGATAAAACTCAGGGTCTTGTGCAACGAAGCAAGCACTTCTACTACTATTTATCAAGAATTATAAATTTGGACCTAAATGTATGACCTCTTCAGAAAAGAAAAAAGAAAACCTGAATCTCAGGGCAAATGTAGCATACATAGGACTGTGCTAAGTCTCGAAGGAGTCCTAAGAAGACGACCATTTAGTGTTAGTCTACATCTTGAAGTCCTCCATTTTTCTATCCTTAAAACAACTGTTCTGTTCCTGAGTAGGGACACTGGCACATGAATTAGCAAGTGACTTCAGTTTGAACTGGGCTGGACAGGCCTCCTTGTCAATCAGGCCAATCCCAGAGTAACAAGAGGTGCTTGTCCTAAATTCCCCGGAGAGCCAACAGCACTAAGAATTCTTAAAACTAGGAGAACAAAAGCCTGATATCGGCATGCTCTCCCCAGTTACACTGCCCAGGAGCTTAATGCCAAGGACAGAAAGAAGCAGTGCCTTCCAGCTGTCCTGGGGAAAGGGCCCAAATTGACCTTCCTTTCAGCTTTGCTTAAGTTCTGTCCTCATTGCTAAGCAGGTCCTCCTGTCTTCCAGAAGTGTAAGTCTGATTTCCAGGCTGGCCCTTACCACTACACAAAGGTTACACTGTTACTTAGCTCTCACAAGACAATCAAAGAAATCTACAGAACTGGAAAATGAAGAATAAAAAGCAGGATAATGCGAAGTTCTGACTGTCTTATCTAATATTCAGGGTTTTAAAATTAGGCTTCTCCATATGGAAACTGCATGTGTCTAGAGGATTAAGTTTCATGCAAATTCCCTAAAATGATCACTAGTAAAATCATCTGTAAAAGTGTGGAATCTGTGGGTTTGCTGCCTGTTTCACAAGCACAAGCACCTGAGTTTCATTACCCGGTACCAAAAAAAAAAAAAAAGTGTGGAATCTGGATCAGATGAACTCTAAGGCACCTTCCTGTTTAAACTCTGCCTCACCATCTCTGTATTCTAACATGATTTTGGAGTGAAATTATAACAGAGAGAGCCAAAATTAGCAAATGTCATGGACAAACTACATATACATAATTTTATCAAAGTAGAAGCAGAAGACATTCTTTACACTGTGTTTTGATATATTTAAAAACTATCGTTTTAGGCTAGGGGTGAAGATCAGTGTTTAATGTGCACAGGGCCCTGAGTTCAATCCTAGCACAGAGAAAGAGAGAAAGAGAGAGAGAGAGAGAGAGAGAGAGAGAACGCACAAACCAGAAATTGTTCTGCTCAGTAGTGCTGATCTTTTCATTAAGCTTGTCCAATACCTATACAGAACAGAAATAATTTAATTTTAATGCAAATCCTTCTGTGTGTGTGTGTGTGTGTGTGTGTGTGTGTGCGTGCGCGCACACGAGCATGTGGTGGGTGTACAGCCTTTCTCTGTTGCCTGAGCTAGCCTCAGACTCCTGGGTTCAAGTGACCCTCTCGTCAGGTTCCCCAGTAGTGCAGGCACAGGCCATTGGTTCTGATTGACGGGATCCTGATTTTCAAAAAGATCTGCAAGATGATGGTCATGAGGTAATTGGGGAAATTTCAATACAAAAGAGGTATTTAATAATATCATAAAACAATTTTTAGGCAATAAAGTGATATTTCGGATAATGTCCTTATTCTTAGGAGATACATGTCATTATTGCAATATTTAGAGGTGGTCAGGATATCGAAACTTAACATTCTATTGGGTCAATAAGAAAAATGACAGAAAGAAAATACTGCAAAAATGTTAATATTTATTGAATCTATATAGAGATAAATGTTCTCTCTGCTCTTTTTAAATTGTCTTAAGAGATTAGGGCGAACAAGCAATGGAAGAAATCACAGTGGAAAATATATTGTGAAAGCTTTAATCTTGTTTAATTATGGTTAAATTTTGGTAGTAGGAGCATATCAGACTACTCTTTTTATGAGTGTTCTACTTGCACAGATATATTTATAGAAATACATTAAAATTTAAAATCGTACAGCAATTGTGAGTAAATCTCAAACATCTTGCTAGACATCCCTTGTGGTAGGTTGTATTTTCCAAAGATGGCCGCTTCACTGTATTTCTTCCAGCCTACGTGCTTTTCTTACAGTGAGACTGACACTTGCCAGAGAGATAAGATTTGTTCCTTCCCTTTGAATCTGGGCAGGATTTAGCCCAGATATTGACAGTTAGAAGGAAAGCACAAAATACATGACTTTGAAGGTTAGGTCATCACAAAGATACAGTCTCCACCTCTTTCTCCCTCTCTCGTGAGATGCTTAGAACTCTGCCACCACCTGGGTCGTGGGGAAACCTACCTATGTCACACAGGAGGTCTACAGAGGATATCTGGGCTGACAGCCCCAGCTGTCCCCTAGCCAGGAGCAAGCACTGACTGCTTCCATATCAAGTGAGCGCTTGACCCTCCAGATGATTATAGGGCCTTGTGTCTTCCATTTAATGCCCCTGGCAATGTGGGTCAGAAACCATCCATCCATTTACACTGAATTTCGGACCAAGGAATCAGTGAGAAACAATACATGACACAATGCATGGTACTGAGCTTCAAGTCAACACATTTTGGATTTTTTTTTATCCAACCATTGTAACGCATAGGGGAGGTCAACTCCTCTGAGGTAGAAAGTGTACTTGTTTTTGACTTCAGATACTGAGCGTCATTCATGGGGGAGAAGAACGGAAATGCATTGTAACTGATTATTAAACTTCACAGCCATCAGCTAATCAGATATAGTCTCTATTCGGGAAGAAGTATTTATATGTTGAAAATGAGTTCTGTGAAGGGACCCAAAGGGCATTTTTTAGAACTTGGACTGTTAAGCTTGTCCCTACTGCCTACTTCATGAGCCACATCTCTCTACCAGTGGCACAGGAAGATTGTGTGTAGTGAAATGTTCTTAGTTCTCTCCCCCACAGGGAAGTTCTAAAGCTAGGTCATGTAGGCGGAGTTCCTTCCCTCGCAGCAAAAACACTACAACGTTTCTGATCCATGAATTTTGTGGCAGCTGTATCAGTCTTCATAGCTATACTTAGATACTTAGGTAGGTTGTTTTCTTCATTACACAATCCATTTCCCCTACCCTCCACCCTCCTGAATAGATCAGACTATGTATTTCACAATGTAATCTTTGAGACCAGCCAAACTGAAATGGGAAGCCCAGTTTTGAACAGTCTTAGTCTTTCTTCATCAGATCAAAAGTTCAAGAGGTTTCATGGAGAATTTACTTAGAATTGTTTGCTTTTCCTGTCAGAGTTCACATATCTCACCATGTCATCATTGTTTAAGGAAATGCAGTCTCACTGTAATGCTTCTGCTTTTCTGTTCAGAGAAATTGTAAACATGTCAGCAAAAAAGGAAACTATAGCTGTATCTGAAACATTAATATATTCAGAGTAAACAACACTGCCACCCTAAGGTTTCCCAGGAACCTGGATGCATTTTGCTACATTCAAACAGGGTGCTATGATTGTGGTATTGGAAAATATATGCTGTGTGTGTAACATATTTTCACAGTAGTTGGCTGCTTTCTCCAATTCTAGTTGCTATGTATGTGAAAGTAAAGACAGGTCAGTACTGTGTTTGCTGTAGTTTGGATCTTGAATGTTCCCTAAAGGCGTGTGAGTTAAAATTTTAGTCTTCAGCCTTTTGTGCTACTAGGAGGCAGTGAAACCTTTAAGAGATGGGGCCTAGTGGGAGGAAGTTAGGTCACTGAGGGCATCCCCTTGAAAGGAATTGTGGGACCTTGGCCCTTCCTGTTTCTTTCTTTCCCAGCTGTCAAGAGATGAAGGAGTTTCCTCTGTTATGTTTTCCTGCTATTATATATTGTGTTAGCGCGGGCCTAAGCAACAGAGCCAGGTGATTGAAACCTCTGAAATTGTGAGTCAAAATAAACATTTCCTCTTTATAAGTTGATTATCTCAGGTACTTTGTCAGAGTAACCAAAAGGTAATTAACACAGTGCAGTGGCACGGAGTACTATTCATGCTCCCTAATTATATCTACATGTCTCCTATGTATTGACATGTAGCTATACAGGTCTCATATAAGAGACACAAGTATTTCATCCTGTTATGAAGTATATAAATAACAATATATGTATATATCCCAGAGAACAATTTATTCCCTTTTAGAATGCCAAGGTTACTGTACTAGATCTGATTGGCTACTTGGCACAAGTTCTTTTCTTCATTTCTGTCTACTGATTCAGGTCAGTTTTCAATAGTTCCAAGGATCAGTACAAATAGCTGCAAAAGAAAAGGACTTTGGGAGATCATCCGAGCTTAGAATGTTTTTATGTCAATCATCATTTAAAAAAATATTCAACATAAAGGTGGGCCTGTTGACTTGATTCACTTATTGAAACTCATAGTAGGGTCAAACAATGGTCAATTAAATTAGTTATTTCAAAGCCATGGGCTGTAACTCTTAAAATCATATTTGCTTAACTCAAAGTTGCCATCCTTAGCATCATGAATAAAAATTTTATTTTAATTAAAAAAATTTTTTTTCCTGGTACTGGGGATCAAACTTAGGACCTCTTGCTTGCGAGACAGGCATGGATGGTGCCACTGGGCTAAATCCCCTATGAATAAAAATTATACATGTCACTCCTCTAATTAGGCATAACACTTTATTAGAAGTTATAAAGGCATAAGAAGCCACACCAGCCTATAATGATCTGTTTATTTATTCATGTGGTAATCTTGTATTGCTACCTATTATTTCATGAATATGTAGATATTTAATAAAAGTTTTTTAAATGAATAAATGTAAATATTCTACTTTCTTAAAGTGCATGCTTTTAAATCCTAACCCCCATTACTAACACTTCCTACCACCTCCACTCCATAAAATTTAGGATCATTGCTATATAAGCTGCTTATGTTCACATGAGTTGTTTTAACAATTCTCTTCACATTCACAGGAAATCTTTCCAAGATGCTTTCCATCCACCTTACAAAGTCCACTTGCTCCCTTTTGCTACCTCTGGTTATAGTCCTTTTGCTTAGGACCCACTTGTCACCTATCAGCTTGCACTTTCTGATAAGCGAGAGATGAGAGATAGCCCCACTCTGCTCTTGGGTCCTGTCCCTGGGCTCCTCATCCTGCAGTTTTCCCTATTGCTCCACTTATTCCCAGCCTGGAAAGGACCTTCAGACAACTTGGACTTAGTGGAAAAGTGATCTGATTACTTTGATCATTGATTCCAAGGTTAACCAGGCCAATTACCAAAGTGCCCTCTTCAGCATTTCCCTCATCAGTTAAAGGAAAAGAGCTGCTCAAGAAGACAGAGGCAGAGTAGCCCTCCAGGGGTTTGTAAGCTTAGTTTAGTGCCTAGTAGTCTGTTTTCATAAATATTTGTGGTCACTGATGTTCCCTGCTGCCTGCATCTTTATAATGATCTTCTCTTTAGGGAAACCTATACATAATTTCCTTCTCTGGTTTCTTCAAAGGGTAGTCAGGTGAGGCAAGAAGCCATAAAGCCTTATTTAAAAAGTTAGAACAATCTTTACATTATCTGCTTGGTCTTTTGTAATAGAAGCGAGGCTGCTGACTAATGGTGCTCAGGTCAGACTTCCTGTTGCCAGCTGGGCTTGCCAATGTGGTGAATACAGATGAACAACTTGAGCTTTGCGCCTCATCATCAGTGGGACCTTGAAGCCCAGTAACAAGAAGACGACTGGAGAGGCTGCATGACTGCTTTATATCTGTGTCCAGTGAATGGCACCAACATCTCTCAAGTCACTCCAGCTAGAAGTTTGGTTGTCACCCTGCACTCCTGCTCTGTCTCATGTCTCACGACCAACTTTATTACCAATTCCTGAATATTTCACTTCCTAAATGCCTCTTAAATTCATCTCCTTTCTTCTCTAGGACTCTGGACCCTGACCTAGTTCAGGTCCTCATTATTGGTCATCGGCATTATTCAAATTAGAACTGACTAGTTTTCTTCTATCAATCCTCATCACCTCTAAATCGATGTCTTCTGCCAGTGTGAGCTTTCTAAACTACTATGCTACCCATTTCCTTCCAAGTTTTACTACCCGTTTCCTTCCTTGCGGTTTAAAACCTTGAAGAGACACTCCTTTGCCTTTGGGCAAAAGTTCCAACACCTTAACGTGGCATACCAGTCCTTGCCTTGCAGACAATTCCCACATGCCCTTCATCCCAGCTATTCCCAGTTAATATCCATTTCCTGCCTATATCATGTTCTTTCTCCCTTCAGTGTTTTTCCAGACTATTCTCTCCTCCGAAAATGGCCGTGCTTCACTCATCATTTCTCTCCTACCACTGCTCCAGTCTTCATTTATTCACAAAATGTTTTCTGGTGCTTACTGGGTATCAATGAATGCAAACAACAACATTTCTTGACTTGTAGAACTTCTGTTCTAGTGGTGGTCTTGGTGGTGGTGGAAGAGAACAGACAATTAACAAAATAAATAAGCAATAGTCTATTTACTAGACTAGAAAAGATATGTTAATAGAAAAAAAATTGAGCAAGGAAGAAGGATGGGAGAGCCAGAGCAGGTGTAACAGTTACTACAATTTTAAAGGGGTTGGTGCATAGTATTATGAAAAATCAAGAGTTTTTCTTGCTTTATTCACATTCGTCACAGAATACTTCACTTCTGGTCACCAAAAAGTGTGTGGGATTTTTCCTATACTATCCAGTTCCTATGGCTTGGATAAGTGTTCTTCAAGGCCCACGTGATACAAGCTTGGTCTAATAACCAATTGAAAGATGACAGAATGTTTAAGAGGTGAGGCCTAGTTGGAAGTCTTCTGGTCAAAGGGATATTCAGCCCCTGACCCCTTCTCTTTCTTGCTGTTTTACTTCCTGGTCACCATAAGGAGGGCAATTTCCTCTGTCATGTATTACCCTATTGAAGTATCGCCTTGCCACAGGCCTAAAGAGATAAGTCTAACTGACCATGAACTGAAACCGCTGAAACTGTGAACCAAAATAAACCTTTTCTCTTGTAAGTTGATTATCTCAGGTATTTTGTTACCCTAACAGAAAGCCAACACATCAGTTATTTAATACCAAGAGGGTGTTGTACAGTTTCTCTCAATTCTGACACTATTTTCCTTAAAGACCAAGTCCTACAACAAAAGAATCCCCTAGGAATTTTTGCTCAGGAATTTATAAGGGTTTTGGAAGCTTTATGCCAGGAGCCAGGGATGAAGATAAAAATAAATGCATCTTATTATAAAGCGCAGTCTCACAGGTGGTCGAGGGAAACCTCACTGAGGAGGGACATTTGAGCAATGACTAGGAGGGAGGGAGGAAGCAAGCCATGCAAGTATGTGGGGAAAATGTCAAGGGAGAGATGAAGAGCATGGGCAAAGACCTTCAGACAAAGGCCCAGCTCAAAGGAAGGAGGAACTTGAAGGAAGCAGAGTGGGCTGAGAATGAGCAAGGGAGAGAATAGCAGGCATGAAAGTGAGAAAGGGAAAAGAAGGCCTTGTAAACCATTGCAAGACTTTAAATGAGATGAGGAGCTATAGGAGGTTTTGAGCGGGGGAGTTGTATATTAGAAGGATCACTGTGGCTGCTAGACTGAGAATAGATTATAGGCAGACAGAAGTAAAAGCAAACAGAGCCCTTAAGAGACTGCTGCAGACATCCCTCAAGAAATGCTGGTGGCTCAGAACAGGGTGGTAAAGCATGACTGAATTGTGGATATAGCTTAAAGGTAGGTCTGAGCAGATGGACAATAAAAAACAGAGATGAGAAGGAAAGCTGCAACTTCTGGTCTGAGCAATGCTAAAGATGGAACTGCCGTTGACTGAGATGGGGAAAGACTTGCAGAAGCGGATTCTGGGGGACCATCAGGAGTTCAAGCTTGGCATTATATCGTTAGAGATACTTGGAGACTCAACTTGAGTATCTCCTTTGAAAAGTCTTTAAAATTCTCTGCCTTCACCTAAATATGCTCTTTCATTATCCTAAAGCTTTCTTTCTATTGCTATCAGAGCCCTTAGTTACATAAAATTGTGTGTGTGTGTGTGTGTGTGTGTGTGTGTGTGTGTGTGTGTGTGACTGCATTTAGAATCTAGGGCCTTTCACAGGCTAGGCAAGTGTTCTGTAACCAGTTCCCAGGAAGTAGATCTTTCAACACCAGCAATTTTGATAAAACGTGTGTTGACTCAGACTGAAAAACAACCCAGTGACTTTTGTCCTAGTTGCAAGCATGTACTTGAGATGGAACTTGCTCTTCAGGTACAAACAACTAGAAAACTGGACAAATATAGGAAACAATCATATTCAGGTATTGCTCCTAAAGCCAGTGTCAAATGTGATTTTTAATAGGAGAGAAACAAACAAATCCTACAACAGCAGCTGTTTGCCTGAAGGCAAGTGTTGAATTGCTATACAAGGGACAGGAACCCAGAGAAAATCCAAGAGATCTTGTCGAGTTGAAGAGATCAGAGGTATTTAAGGCACTTTGCAATTTGTAGGGTAGAGTATTGAAGAGGAAGAAGCTATATAAAAACAAACAGCTCCATAAATCTGCATGTGTCCCCTTGGGATTTTGCATGAATACTAAGCTGGGCCCGTGTTGGGAGAAACTCTCCAAGCCTGGCAAAGTGCAACTGATGTGAATCCAGAGTTGACACAGAGTTGGAAGATGTGAATTCTTACTGTGTAGAGTGGAGAGGTCTTGTTGAATACTTGGAGTTCTAAGTAAAGACCTCAGAAGGGTCATACCTTTGTAGAAGACCTAAATTACCCCAAAGTTATGGCTTAAAACAAAGTCTAGTGGTAGAACATATGCTTGGTATACATGAGACCCTGGACTCAACCCCCAGCATCAAAAACAGAACAAGGCTTTACAAACACCCATAAGGATCAAGCTGTTTTGCAAATAACTTACCTGCCCAGCAAAACAAACTTTAGCATCTTTGATGGAAGATGATACAGTTCAGTTACTCAACAGCATCATATTTACAATGCCAGGAATTTAAAATAGCACCAAAAGCCATGAACTATTTAAGAATATATCCAATGTGCACTGGAATTTTTTTGTCACTTTTTCTGAACTCTTTTAGTGACATCATTGATAACATGAAATTGACCAAGGTGTATTTACATCATAATAATTGGTGAGCGCAAACTAAAAGTTTTTAACATTGCCTCTTCCAGAAGCAATTCAACAGCACATCACCAGATAAGTAAATATGAGTTGAACTCTAAAACAAAACATTCCCAAGAGAAAGGACACCTAAATAAACAGGAGATCTAGTTTGAGGATTGGAAGAATCAATACTAAGATATACATTTTCCATAAATTACAGATACAATGAAATCCTAATCCACCTAATCCCAATAGATAGGCTGGTTCTAAAATTTATGAGAAAATTTAGTCTTAGACTAGTCAAAAATTGAAAGCTTTAATACAAATCTATATTAAGACCATGTGGAATTGTTTATGATACAATAGTTAAATTAATGAAATAGAACTGTCTAGAAATTTACCCCACCATGTATATAGTCAATTGGTTTTCTTGGCATTGGACATTCTATGGCTACTTCAGTGAGACTTTATAATGGTTGCTTGGGCATTTGTTAATACTCATGTTTTAAAAAACTATGTTTCACAGCATGGAAATCTGAGCTTTGATCACTCACTCAACATGAGCTAGAACTCTATTTTCTAAAATAATATGTGCTAAGATAATGTATGCTTTGCTTGTGACCATTTTCTTGCCCATTCATTGTGTATTGTGCTACCTCTAATTAAAGTATGTGCCTATGTTCTTAATCAGCAACATAAAATAACTCTCATCATTCAAAACACATTTATTGAATGACTACTGTCACACACTTCCAGATACTACTTGGGAATTAGAACCTCCAAGCTACACATCAAAATTTAACTGCTAGAATAATATTTATAGGGTAAGCAGAGAAGCAGAAGGGGGAAAAATGAATTAGCAATAGGAAAATAATGCAATGACCAGAACAAGTCAACACCTTTCAGTAGTAACTCTCAATGGAATGGTCTTCAATCCCCAGTCAAAAGACATAGATTGGACGGGATCAAAAATATCCAGCAGGCGCTGGAGATTTAGCTCCACTAAATTTAGCTTCACTGCCTGCCTTGCAAGCAAGTAAGGTCCAGAGTTCAATCCCCAGTACCAAGAACAAAAAATCCAGCAGACTGGATCAAAACATAAACCCAACATTACGGTGAATTAAAAAAAAAACCCACCACATTTTATCCAAAAAGAAATGAGTGGAATAAAATCAAATGATGGAAAATAATATTCCAAGCAACAGGACCTTGAAAATGGGCAAAGTAGCTATCCTGTTGTCAGACAAAGTAGACTTCAAATGAGAATTGATCTGCAGAGGCAAAAAGGCAGCCTCCCTCCCACAAAAATGGAGATAGTGGGATTCTGGGTCAGAGGCAAAGGGCTCTAGTTAGTCTTGCTGAGAATGCTTCACTGAAAATCAAACACTAACTAAAGAGTTCTTCATATTAATCACAAAGTCTTCTACTGTATGCACAATTGTCACGAGCCAGCAACGCAGAGCACTGTCCAGCAGTGCCTCAAACCTGAAAGAGCAGCGGGGTGGAGATGGGGCAGAGAGAAAGTAAGGACACCAAGACAAGAGTCTGATCAAGGCGACGTTTATTGCCGGCAAGCATCAGCATTTTAAAGCAAAAAACCCACAAACTATTATGGGATGGGGTTACCACAGTAAATGAAAGTTCACACAGGAAAGAGCAAACAGGCTCAACAAAAACAACCACCATGGGTAGCAGTAACCCGGACAACCACACATCTGAAGGTCAGAGATAAGAAACTGCAACTTTCAGGAATTCCACAAAGGAAACACACCACCTTCTAAACTGGAGAAACTTAACAAATATGGAGTTACTAAAGTTAACAATACTTACAACTAATACTCATGATTCCCACACACAATCTCAGCACAATAAACAAACAAATAGAAACATGAGAAGATAAAGTAACAAAATGCCTTCAAAAACTCCTAACATCCCCAAAAATGACCCTTGGGGCATTGAGCTACACAACTCGATATCAAAAGCTATACAACTGAATTATTCAAAAGGATAATAGAGGAGATTTAAAATACCCAGATCAACAAGGTGCTTGGCGAATTCAAAGAAGATGCAACTAAACAGACAATGGACTTATTAAACAAAATGATCAGTGAGTTCACAGAAAACACTAATAAAAAGCTAGCCAAGCTAAGCAGAGTGATACAAAACACGAATTTGCAGTGTAGAAAAGAATTAGAGTTCATGAAAAAATAAAAACTACCAAATAAAGATTCAGAAGATTAAAAACTGGACTGAAACTGTGGGCAGCAGAAGCAGAGTGAAGACAGAGCATCAGAACTAGAGGACAGCTATTAATGGTAATCAACTATTAAGAGATACCTTAAAAACAGCAAGAGTACATGAAACATTGACCCAACAGCTGCAGAATGATGCAAAAAAGGCTAATCTAAGATGAACTGAAATTAGTGAAAAATCAAAAGAGCACAAATTGTGCACACACACACACACACACACACACAGAAACCTGTGCATAGAAATAATAGCAGATTTTCCAAATGTCAAAAAAAAAATGAACAGACAGATAACTGAGGCATATAGGGCTCCAAATAGCCACAATCCGAAAAGAACCTTTTCATGACACATGACTGTCAAAATCTTAGAAGTCCAACACAAGAACAGAATCTTAAAAACTGTTACAGAAAAGCCAACTGTGGGGATCATGAGTATTGGTTGTAAGTACCGTTAACTCTAGTAACTCCATATGTGTTGTTTCTCCAGTTTAGCAGGTGGAGAGTTTCCTTTGTGGAATTCCTGAAAGTTAACAGTTTCTTGTCTCTGACCTTTAGATGTGTGGTTGTCCAGGTTACTACTACTCACGGTGGGTTGTTTTGGTGAACCTGTTTGCTCTTTTCCTGTGTGACCTTTCAGTTACTATGGTAAACCCATCCCATAATAGTTTGTGGTTTTTTTGCTTTAAAAGGCCGGTGCTTGCCGGCAATAAACGCCGCCTTGATCAGACTCTTGTCTTGGCGTCCTTCCTTTCTCTCTGCCCCATCTCCACCCCGCTGCTCTTTCAGGTTTGAGACACTGCTGGACAGTGCTCTGCGTCGCCGGCTCGCGACAAGTGGCGCCCGAACAGGGACCTGGAATTGAAGCAGCGATCGGTGAGCAATCCGTGAAGCCTGCTGTCAAAAAGGGTTCGGCCGAACCGAAACAAGGAGGACACCGCTGTCTGGAACGCCCGGCGGGGAAAATCCTCGGAAGAAGCAGGTACCAATGGGGCACATAGGATCTAAGACAAAACTCAGCGTAGCAATTCAGTCTTTACTCAGGGAGAAAGGAATTAAGGCAAAGAAAAAGTCATTGTTTCAATTTCTTGATTGTGTGGATGAAACTTGTCCTTGGTTCAGTGATGTAGAAGAAATAACTGATGATGTTTGGGATAGAGTAGGAGGAAAATTAAATGAAAAATTAAGGAGTCATAATTCTGAGAGTGTACCAGCCATTACATTTTCTTTCTGGTCTTTAATAAATGAGTGCTTACAAAAAAGGGATGTACAAGGCTTAGATAAATACCTCCGCTTACATAGTGTTAACCCCTCAGATGGCAACACAAGCTCTCCGCACGGGAGTATTTGGACCCCTTCTGAAAGGCAGTGTTGGGATCATCCTAGGAAGGAGTAGTTGGATTTTAAAAGGGCTTCATATTCATCCAGGAGTCATAGATGCAGATTATACGGGTGAAATAAAAATATTAGCTTCATCACCTGATGGCATTACTGTTATCCCTGCTCAGGAGCGGATAGCACAGATATTGCTTTGTCCTTATATAGAACAAGGAAGGTTTTTATTTCCTCAAAATAGGCAAAATAGAGCCTTTGGGTCTTCTGATGCATTTTGGGTCACGCCTATCCAACAAGATAAACCTGAATTAACAATTTGGATTAATAAAAAACAATTCAAGGGAATTTTAGATACTGGAGCTGATGTGAGTGTGATAGCTCAACAACATTGGCCCAAGAATTGGCCTGTCCAAGATGCGATTATAGGGTTAACTTGCTCTTTTAGGTTAATGGGCCAGATCTTGGGGCTACAGAAGAATATATGTTATGGGGTTATAATTTGGTTTAGTCCTTTTCTTTGAAAAGTTTTCACTTTTAATTGTGAAGGTGAAATATTTAGCATGATTTGTAAGCTCAGACATGTCTTCTTTTTGTGTTTGAACTTCTTGATGAGGTTCAGATGTTGTGATAGCTATTATTGCTGCCAGAAAAGCACAGAATTCTGCTTGTGTTTGAGGGTTAGAGAAGGAATTAACATTTTGAGGTAATATGCAAGGACGTTCAGTGTTGAAGATAGAAACCTAATTGTTTTAGAAGATAAGGTAAGGTCATTACTTATATCTGTTTAGCTACTATAGCTACTCTTAACTATTTTAATTGTTTCTAAGATTATTTTGTATAAGCCTGCTAGACTTAGTATGTGTATACTAGTGTAACTTCTTATGTATGGTATAATAGCTTTTGACACACAAATTGTATGGATTTGTAGGATTTCTTTTAAATTATTTTATTGAGATAATCTTGTATATCATTATGTGATACAGTGTAGTATTTTATTACATTTACATATTGTGAAATGATCGACTCAGGATGCTTAGGTTATCTATCATTTCAAACATTTATCATTTCTTAGTGATGAGAACATTCAGAATCCTGTCTTGTAGCCATGTTGAAGTACTCTTCAGTATTGTTGACTATAATAATCAGTGTGATAGAATGCCAGAACTTATTCTTCCCATCTGGCTGTGACTTTGACTTTGTATCTGTTGACCAGCCTGTCCCTCCCCACACACACTCCAAGCGAGGGTATGTTCTAAACTGACTATAGACCAAAATAAAGAACAAAATAGTAGTTTGTTACAGAAGGCTGATAGTAAATGAGATAGAAAAATATTAGGAAAGCTATAAGTAAGAGTTGTACTTTTAACATGAAAGGTTTTTGTATGTTCCTCTTGTCTTTACCTAAGAATGTAGAGAATGTTTATGGAAATGATTTATAAAATGTTTGATTGTTGGTTTCAAGTTTGTTATAAAAGGTTTACATTTACAGTCAAGAAGAGTATTCATTCCTTTAACCCTAATTCTACAAGAGATCTCTGTTAATTTTGATCTGCAAAAATTTTGACTAGTCATAAACAAAAGATTTTATAATTCAATTGGCCAAAACCATCTGAGTGCACTCGTTAAAATTGTCTTATATGTTTGTCTGTCTTAAGTGTTATATGTTTGTCTGTCTTAAATGTTTAAAGATGTTTGTATGTTTTTGATCAGAATGACGTCAAATGCAAGTGGATTGTTGATTTCTACAACCTGGCTTTATAGGATCAAATAAAAAACTTAAAAGATAATTAAATACAACCTTTAAGTTTGGATACGCTCCTGTTGGTGAATAAAGAAGCAGCTGCTCAGAAAATTTATTCTGATCTTTGTTCACTAATGGAAGCTACCAAAATAATTTTCATAGCCTTATAAAAAGATATGCCTTGTTAAATATGTTGTTAAAAATGTCTATATTGGTTATCATCAAAGGTCTGAATTGTAAATATGTTATTGTACCATGTTTCTGATGGTTATCTTCACAATATATTATTTTCTATTTAAAAAAAAAAAGGGAAGATCCTGTTGATACAAAGCTACATTTCAGGACATAAGAATTCATGTCTGGTATACAGGATGTATTTATATTGTTTGACCATGCAGGTTTTCCAGCATATTGTTTGTGATGGTGACCTTTTGGTCCAGGTATTCTCCCTTCTCTTCTGCTCCACCTACTTATGGTTACAGATATGTTTATAGACCTACCACTATCCCTGAACAGCTTGATGCTGGGTTTCCACTGAGGAGACTGGATTGGGACCCCAACACTGGAGCAGCAGAGAGAACTCTAGGATGTGTCTTGGTGCACAAGCAGAGACTTTATTGTCCAGAACAAGGATTTAATGGGACTGGTGAATTAATAAGACATCTCAAGGGTTTTTGGACTGGTCACTCGAATATTCCATGGACTTAAGCTTGTCTGTAGGACTTTGGTGAGCAGATTCACGTTTTCCTCAAACCAACATTTGGAAACCTGCTGCTGCATTGGGAGAAATACGCTTATTGTCAGATGTCAAAGTTACTAGCCTTAGTTTGAATGTTTTTGGCATGGGGCCTCTAATATGTGAAATATCATAAATACTGTGTTATCTCAAATCAGGTTTATATACAGCGCAAAACATTACATGCGCTCATGGCCCTTAAGGAAGGGTCCTCCGAAAATTTGGGCATTTACCTCGCTCAGATAAAAATAGCTTCAATGAGGGTCCGGAAAGTCAAAGACGGGTAAGAGGAAAAGGTTTGACTGATCAACCTAAGACAGGGGCTTCTGTTAAATCTTCATCATGTTGTAGGCCTGTAAGACAGATGACCCCAATGACGGGTAAGACAGCCAAATGCTTTTCCCAACCTAAGACAGGCTCGGACATGCCTATACTTTCTCTTAAGTTTCTTCTTGCTATGGAACCAAAGTTTTAAAACAAAAAGGGAGGAATTGTGGGGATCATGAGTATTGGTTGTAAGTACCGTTAACTCTAGTAACTCCATATGTGTTGTTTCTCCAGTTTAGCAGGTAGAGTGTTTCCTTTGTGGAATTCCTGAAAGTTAACAGTTTCTTGTCTCTGACCTTTAGATGTGTGGTTGTCCAGGTTACTACTACTCACGGTGGGTTGTTTTGGTGAACCTGTTTGCTCTTTTCCTGTGTGACCTTTCAGTTACTATGGTAAACCCATCCCATAATAGTTTGTGGTTTTTTTGCTTTAAAAGGCCAGTGCTTGCCGGCAATAAACGCCGCCTTGATCAGACTCTTGTCTTGGCGTCCTTCCTTTCTCTCTGCCCCATCTCCACCCCGCTGCTCTTTCAGGTTTGAGACACTGCTGGACAGTGCTCTGCGTCGCCGGCTCGCGACAGCCAACAAATCACTTATAGAGGAAAATCCATTGGAAATATAACATACTTCTGAACACAAACCTTTAAAACTAGGAGAGTTTAAGTGTTTCAAACCCACTAAAACAAAGCAAAACAAAAAACTTGTAACCCAGTCCGATGCATTGTGCAAAACTATCTTTCAAAATTGGTGGAGAAATAAGGTATTTCCATAATAAAGAGCACCTAAAGAAATCCATAGGCATCAAACTAGCACTCCAAATAATTTTCAAAGGATACCTTAGAAAGAGATAATGAAGTACCATAAGGTCCAACAGAATCAGTACACCAGGTTGGGTGAGTAATTAAGTAGAAGGAAGTGAAAGTGACTAAGCAACAGAAAAATAATTCAATGACAAGGATAAATTGGTAGTTTTCAGTAAATCTCTCAGTATGAATGTTCTCAATTATCCAATCAAAAGACACATGGATGGACTGGAGCAAGAAACAAAACTCAGTAGGATGCTTTATACAGGAAACACATTTAACCCAAAAAGAAATTCAAAGACTAAAAATCAAAGGATGTAAAACAATATTCCACTCAACAGGAACCCCCCAAAACCAGCAGGAGTAGCTACCCTATTTTCAGATAAACTGGATTCTAAGCAAAATTGATTAGAAGATGCAAAGAAACTCACTTCATATTGGTTAAGATAATAATTCAACAGGAAGAGATGATAAGTATAATGCACTAAATGTTGGTACACCCAACTTCATTTAAAAAAAATTGGACATAAAAGATCAGATGAACATTAATGCAATTATAATGCAAACCCTCAATTCCCTATGATCACAGTCAAGTCAACTAGATGAAAAATCAATAAAGAAATATCACAGTTGAACCACACCTTTAAATAGTTGGACTTAATAGATATCTACAGTGTGTTCCCCCCAATAACAACAGAATACACATTCTTCTCAATAGTACACAGAACTTTCACCAAAACAGACCACATATTAACTCATAATGCAGGTTTAAATAAATACAAAAGCTTCAAAATTATCCTATGTATATTATCAGATCATACTGCAATGAAACTAGAAATTAATGGCAAAAGAAACCACAAACACATAGAGATCAAATGATACACTTTTTTTCTACAAGGATACACTTTTGAATAATCAGTGGGTGACAGAATAAATCAAAGAAGAAATAAGGCTGTTATTAGAATCAAATGAGAACGCTAGTGCAATATATTAGACAGATTGAAAACAGTCCGAAGAGGGAAGTTTATAGCTATGTCCACATCAGAAAAACAGAGTGAGGTCAAATAAATAAAGAAACAGTGTATCGGAGATGCCTTTTAGAGACAATCCCAGCATTCCCTCTTCAGAGGTCTGAATTTTAACTCTTGGGGGTCTCTTCTCCAAGCTTTTAAGTGTTAATAATAAGAACTTCTCTTTTTTGGGTGCTGCAGATTGAACACAGGGCCTGGAGCACGTTAAGCAAGCACTCTACACTACTAGCTTGCTAACCTCTTCTTTTTCTTCTCTTGGTAATAGGGATGTTAGATGCTTCCTGAAGTTGGTACTTTCATACCTTACTGTATGCATTTCTACTTTTTTGCTACCAAGTTAAACATTTTTTACTTAAATTCTCTCTGTTGAAATCATCTCTCCCCCTCTCTTCCTTGTATTGGAGATGGAACCTAGGGGCTTGTGCATGGTAGGCAAACACTTTGCCACTGAGCTGTTAAGTTCCCAGCCTCTTTCTCTCATTTAGACCCCAATCGATACGAATGTCTTCATTATCTGGCTGTATTTAATTATTCATCTAATCTCATTCAACGCTTGCCCTCAGTCACTGATCTTCATCTGTAATACCTTAATTTTTGCTCTTAGAAAGTCTTTCCTATCTCCTGAGAATTAGGTATTTTCCTCTCTCTAGGATTAGCCTTCATCTGGGAATTATTGAGGCAGACCCTTTTACATCTATAATCTCATTCTTCATCATCAGCAATGCTCAGATGTCACACCCTCAGAGCCAGCTTCCATAATGACACCCCCCTGGGGGGGGATTGGACCTATGGCCTGGTGAATGCTAGGCCCTCTCTCTCCCCTGGGCTACACTCCCACACTCTTTCAGGGCACCTTCTAAAGCCCTTTGGTTCACCTTCCCCATCTCACCACTTGTTTGGTTACAGCCCTCAATAAGACAGGCAAATGTCTTATTTTTTTGTGTCTTTGTTTATCATCTGTCTCCCCACTGCAATGTAACCTCCGTGTTTCAGCCTCTTTGCTTGCACTTAGCGTGTTTTCTGGCACATAGTACTGAATAAATACTTATTTGTCGTGAGCTGGCAACGCAGAGCACTGTCCAGCAGTGCCTCAAACCTGAAAGAGCAGCGGGGTGGAGATGGGGCAGAGAGAAAGGAAGGACGGCCAAGACAAGAGTGTGATCAAGGCGACGTTTATTGCCGGCAAGCATCAGCATTTTAAAGCAAAAAAACCACGAACTATTATGGGATGGGGTTACCATAGTAAATGAAAGTTCACACAGCAAAAGAGCAAACAGGCTCAACAAAAACAACCACCATGGGTAGTAGTAACCCAGACAACCACACATCTGAAGGTCAGAGACAAGAAACTGCAACTTTCAGGAATTCCACAAAGGAAACACACCACCTTCTAAACTGGAGAAACTTAACAAATATGGAGTTACTAAAGTTAACAATACTTACAACTAATACTCATGATTCCCACACTTATTGAATAAATGAATGTGCAGTTTCCATTGGGAAGACAGAGAGAGCTGCAGGGGGAAAGGGTCCACTTAGGAAATGCACTCACCCAGGGTCTGCGTGACCGTGTGTGATGGGGGTGACACCTGACCATACAACCCTGCTCTGGGTGACTCACAGAGAGGCCAGCAGTTTGTCTCTGAGAAAGCTGAGATGTTCTGGGTCCGCAGCTTTCCAGCCTTCTTTCGGTGACATGTACCTCCTACTCCTTCTCAAGTGACTGGCATTTTTAATTTTTCCAATTCCATCCACAGAGGTTAATTGTCAAAACCGGATTTGAGCAAACATCAAGCTGCAATGGTGACAGCTTGCAGTAGTAACTGTCCCAAAGATATTTGATTTTTACCCAGCAAAAAAAAGTCCCTAAACCAAGAAAGCTTTAGGGTAGTTTTTATAATGTTTTGAAAGTTTGTCATAGTGTTGTGTTGTTTGCTTGTAGTCCCAGCCACTTGAGAGGCTGAGGTAGGAGGCTTGCATTCACAAATTCTAGGCCAGCTTGGGCAACATAGTAAGACCCTGTCTCAATGCGGGGAGAAGGGGAGAAAAAAAAAAAAGAGAAAAGCAAAACAAAAAAACCCAAGGGGAAGTATTTTGTATTAATTATATTTATTGTTTTTAAATGAGTATATAAAATTTAAAGGCTATTTTTGGTAGAAAATCAATTAAAGTAAGGGTGGAAATTATTATACACACTGAAAATAGCTAATCTTTGTCTTCAAACAAATTCTTACTGGCTGTAAGCCAGAACATTTTTAAATGTTCAGTTCTGAAAGAAAGAACATGAAGAACTTGGACAAAATGCTAATAAGAGACATATCTTATTATGGTTTAGATCTAAAATATCCCTCAAAAGTCTCACTTTTGGATGTGGGGCTGGTTAGAAGTGAAGGGTCTCTGGATGTGTGACTTGGAAGGGTGTATTCTTGTTTTTGCTCCCCCCCACTTCCTGGCCACCATGTAGTTAACAACTTTCTCGTACCATGCCATCCTGCCGTTCCATTGCTACTTTGGATCCAGTCAATTATGAAGTAAGTCCACTGAAATTGTAAACCAAAATAAATCGCCCTTCCTTTGAGTTCTGGGTGTCAGGAAAATGACTAATGCAGAAAATTGATACTGAGAGTGGGGCCATTGCTGTGATTGTGCCTGACCATGTGGTTTGGAAGCCTTTGGAACTTGTTTGTGGGAGGAGTTTAACATGTTTGGAAAAGCAGGCTTGAGAAGCCTTAGAATGCTATAAGCAGAGTAAGAAAAAATTTCTGGGAGATTCTGATCAAAGTTAAGAAAACCAGGACACTGATAGAAATGTAGATAGTGAAGGATAGGCTTAGGACTTTTCAGCTGGGAATAAGAACTCCATTAGTAGTTAGACTGCAGGCCACGTGTGTTATACTTTGGCAAATAATTTGTCTTCACTTTGCAATGTCGTGAAACTGATGAGGGACTAAGATTAAGGGTGCTGGAATAATTAATCTGGTGGAGGAAATTTTAAGGCACCCAACATTCAGGCCGTGGCAAGGGTACCAATGGTTGCTTTTAGCCAGATCTATAGTGAAAACTATGGGCAAACAGCAAAGCTGAATTATTTCAACTTCACCCGGAGGATGTATTCTTATCCCTGGTTCCCCGTTGTCATGTAAACAGCCTTCCTCCACCCTGACATTTGTCATGCTGTTTCTGCATTGGAGCCAGCCAACCATGGACTGAATCCACTGAAATTATGAATTCAAATAAACCTCTCCTCCTTTAAGATGTGGGTATCATGTATTTTGTCCCAGTAATAGGAAAGTGATTAATATATATCTTTATCTTTTTTCAGTGCTGAAGATTGAACCCTTCACACTGAGCTAAGCTCCAGTGCTTTTTATTTTTTGAAAGTGTCCCCCTAAACTGCTAAATTGCCCAGGATGGCCCAAACTTGTAATCTGTGTGCTGGGTGTGGTGGGATCCACCTATAGTCCCAGCTACTTGGGAGGCTGAGACAGGATTGCCTATTGGTCAGCCTGGGTAGCATAACAAAAATCTATCTTTTAAGTTTTTGTTTTGGCACCGGGGATCGAACTCGGGACCTTACGCTTGTGAAGCAGGTGGTGGAACCACTGAGCTACAACCCCGGCCCAACAAAGACCTATCTTTAAAAAAGAAACACAAAAACGGGCCGGGGATGTAGCGCAGTGGTGTTGTGCCTGCCTTGAAGGTCCTGAATTCCATCCTCAGTACTGAAAGCAAAAAACAAAACACACACACACACAAACACATATGGAAGAATTCTGATGATACGGGAGAGTTAAAGAATTAAATGAAGGTGGTGGTAGGACTCTACTGCACATTTTTCTTTTTGGACCCAGCAATCAGAAGCATCAGGGTCAGAACTGGGATAGGAAACAGATGAAAGGGGAACCTTTGTGGTAGAGACAGGAGTACAGCAAGCGCCAGCACGGTATCCACAGCTCAGCAGGGGCAGTGTCTGAGCAAGCAGTGGTGTCCTTTTTGAGCCCTCCTGTGGTAGAATGGTTGAGACTTTGTCTCTGTTTGTGCCTCCTGTGAGTCTGACTTTTTAGTCTTTCCAGTGCTGCCCAGTATCTTACCCATTTCTGTTTTCCACTCAGCATTCTAGAATTGGTGTCTGTTGCTTATACCTACAATCCCCGAGGCACAATTTCTCAGAGTCCCTGCTGCAAAACCTCCCTACCATTGACAGAGATGGCTTGGGCCTACTGCCAAATGCCTAGTTCCTGGCCCCCGGAGGGTTCCACAGGCTGGAGGGCAGCTAAGGAAGAAGATAAGGTTCTGCCTTAAGATCAGAGTATTTATGTACTCAGGACATAGGGAAGTTGTGGAGAAAGCCTTGGTCTGTCAGAGCAGACTTCCAACATGGCCTGGTGGAGACACCACGTATATCCCAGGGGCGTTGCCTCTTTCCTGTCCAGTGCTATGAGAAGCATGTCAAAAGCTTCATGTTATCACCCACTGTCTCAGCTCTGTCAAGGGCACCATCTCACCAAGGACTCACATACTTATCATGGTTCAGACTGAGGTCACCAGAACTACCAAGTACCAGCTGTGGTCCAGGCTAACCTCAACACAGCCCAGGATGATACTGTAGACTTCTCCAGTGGAACAGGAGGCCTCCCTTGTGCTTGCTTCTCTCTAATCCAGACAGCAATAAAGTCATTTCTAGAAAGAGGCATTTTTTTCTGTCAACTGCCTGGTGACATCCTGTATTTTGGCACTCTAGCATATATGTGCCTGAGGACATCTGAAGATCTTTGCAAGTCTCCAACACGAGATGTCCCTGAAATATGAGTGCTCTTGGCTTCATTTCTGACCTTCCTTGTGCATGTAGTCCTGGCTCATTCCTGCTAAAGAGAGAATTTCAGCCAGACAGTGTATGTAATTCTACCAGCCATCTTTCCTTCCTCACTAACTAGTGCCACCTCTCGAGTCCCCAGGGTTATTATGGACTGAATTTCAGATACTTCCAGACCACCATCTTTCTGCTGCTACTATCCAAGTCTGTGCGTTATTGTCCACTACCTGTAGTTGGCCAAATGGAAGTCATGAACCAGACGATAATCCAACAAAATGTCTTGGCTGCAAGCAACAAAAAGCAGCTTTAGTAAATCAAACAAGGGGAGAATTTCTTGAAGGCCTGTTAAATAGTTCACAGAGTTGACAAGAGGCTGGAGAGTCAGTACTTAAATGGGACAGGAAACAGAAGAAACTAGGCAAAGTTTTTTTTTTTTTTGGTACCGGGGATTGAACTCAGGTCCTTGCGCTTGCAAACAGTTTTAATCTGAGAGTTTCTGAGGGGAAGGGTGTACTCTAAGTGTTAATTTCTGGCCGTGCATTGCTCTGTCCAGCATTCAGTCTATGGTTCAGTGGTGGTAGAGTGCTTGTCTAGGATGTGCTTCGATTGGATCCCCAAACCCACAAAGAAGACTGAAAAGGAGGGGGAGGAGGGGGGAGGCAGAAAGAAGAAGAGAAAGAAAAGAAGGGGAAGATGAGTAGAAAAGGAAGAAGATTATTCAGTGTCAGGGTGAGTCAATGTCCCAGCCTTGCTTATTTGCCCACCTCTTGGCTATGGAGAAAAGTCCCTTGATTTACTGTCCCGTCAAAAGTGTACAAGGAAGAGGAGGGGGTGAAGGGAGGGCAGAGGTAGGGGGAAAAATGAGAATCAAGACTTGTCATGTAGAGGTACAAGATCCCAACAATGAATGTAACTGTACTGTATCCCTAAAATGTACGAATAAACTCAATTAAAGCTGAAAAAGACTTGTCATAGAGGTACAAGATCCCAACAATGAATGTAACTGTACTGTATCCCTAAAATGTACGAATAAACTCAATTAAAGCTGAAAAAAAAGTGTACAAGGAAAAAAGGTTAATTCCAAAACAGAAAATTGGAATATTGTTTCCAACAAAGGCGAAATGGATGCTTGGTAACCAGAAACAGAAACAGCAACTGCAAGTGCCTGTGTTGCTGTATATTCTATCAGCCCAAGTCGCCACTACAGGGATCATGCAGCGAAGTTCTCCCATACTCCCCTGCCCAGCCTGCCCCAAAATAAAACAATAGGGCTTTGACCCAAGCTGCTCTCACCTCTGGCTCCATAACCCTGAAAGCTGGTTGGTGCCGAGTCCATGACAAGTTGCCCGGTAGAGCCTCCAGAGTGCTCTGTGGGGACTAAAGGCAAGTATAACCTCTTGGAGAACAAAAACTTGGTATCTCACCAGCCTGAGCCACTCAAGCAGGTATCTCTCTCTGCCTTATAAAAGCAGTATCACCTATTCTGAAACCTAGAGAAAGTACCTGAGGATTTCCAGGTTTTATTTTATCTATTGTTCTCATTTATGCTTTCGGTGCTGCTGGGGCTCCAACAAAGGGTCTTGTGCATGCTAGTTCAAGGGCGATCAGTAGCACTGAGCTACATTCCCAGCTCCACTGAGACTTTAGAAGTCATCAGTCCAGTTTCCTTTTGACTTTATCGGTCTCTCTCCCCTGCCTTTTCCAACTCTCTTCCCGGCTGGAACATTAGTTTCTCTTTTCCCTACCAGGGACCCACCCACCCGTGCTGAAGACTCAGAATGTTGGACCTCCAGTGACAGTCCAGAAAGGCTCTGAGGTTAAAGCATCCCACCCAGAGACTGGGGAATCCTGGTTCTGTCCTATTGCTGCCATTGAATGTACTTCTACATTCATTGCACAAACTAGATCACTCCTTTCTTGTGTGCAAGAAATCCACAGGGTCTGCTCAAGTTCATCCCCCAAATAATTAGCTTTTACTATATGCCAGCTTCCATACTGGATCCTGGAGACAGACCTACAGCTTCAGAGGAAGCAGACGGTAATCAAACGAAACCACACATGTATTGTTGAACCATGATGCCTACTAAGAGGGAAAGGCACAAGAAATGTCACAGTGGACAGTAGAAGGGCCTCTTTTCTTCAGGTGAGGGGAGGTTCTCTGTCAAAGCAATGGCTGAGCTGCTGTCTGGAGGGTGAACGCGATGAGGTGGAAGGATGTAGGGGCAGACAAGGAAGAGTGTGCTAGGTGGGAGGGACCAGCACGAAGCAATGTCCCGAAGGACGGGAAGGTCTTGTAGACTCTGAGATCGGAAAGTCTTGGTCAGAGAGAGGGAGAGGGGAGGAGAGCAGCTGCTTGAATACGTTTTGGGGTCCAGCACTGTGGTGGGGATCTTGGTCCTGATCCTAAGAGCAGCCCTAAAACACTGAATGGCTTTAAGCAGGCCGCTGTGTGAAGAACGGAGTTAGAGAGACGAAGTATTTCAGGAGGAGGAGAAAAGTCTGATCAGGAGAAAGGGATGTGGAAATGGAGGAAGTGGACAAAATTTAAGAGGTATTATTGGATTTGGAAATGGGCGGACCTAATAATGCATTAGAGGTGGGGATTTCAGCTTCTGGTTTGTACACTTCTCTCCTTTGCGTTTGCACCAAATTACTTGTCATCTTCACGCGGACTGGAACCTCTCTAAGGTCGCAGACCTCCTTTTAAACTTCCCCATCTCAGTGCACCTGGGAGAGTAATAACGTCTCTCTTCAGCCTCTGGCAGCTGTGCAGTTCCTAGATGGTCCGGGAGATGGCAGCACATGAAAATCAGCCGGACAATTTCCCAGGGTCTCAACCTGACTTCCTGCAGCTCAGATTTTTACTCCCTTTGGGAGTTTTCCCCACATTTCAAGTTCCAGAAAAAGAACACTTTCCCCAGTTTTTCTCTACTGCCTCTATTTCTGATGTGATTTAACCAGGGAACTTTTCATGGGGGCCCAGGCCTGGGTTGATTCAGTCATTCTGTGGCTGGAACCCCTTTATTTTTGGATGCAGTGGTTGTGCCCGGGGTTCTGTTGTACCACAGCTGGCCCTTCCCAGGGCCGTCAGGCCAAGCCTTGGGACCCACAGGACATCTTTCGTGGACATCTTTTCTGCTGCAACCTGAGCATACAAGAGCCAGACAGGTTGGGGGAGGGGCTTCTCAGGTGGGTCAGGGGGGCATGGAGGAGCCCAGGAAATGTTGCACCCAAGGCCAAAAGGTGGGTAAAGACCCAGGAAGGGAGTTCGAATCCGAGATCGAGATGGGTTGCTCCAAAGAGGGAAGGGCTAGTGGTAACAGACTCAAAAGGGTGTGATTAAAAGACTGAGATTTGGGCCGGGATTTAGCTCAGTGCTTCTGTCTCTGGAAAGCGCAAGGTCCCGAGTTTGATCCCTCGTACCAAAAAAAAAAAAAAAAAAAAAAAAAAAAAAAAAAAACA
>NW_022900923.1:12956721-13000161 GCF_012274545.1 Fukomys damarensis
AAAAAAAAAAAAAAAAAAAAAAAAAAAAAAAAAAAAGACAGATTTATGAAGTAAACACAACTCTGGGTAAGGAAAGAGAAAGAGAGGGCTCGAGGTCGGGGAGAGTCAGGAAGGGTAGGAAGCAGAAGACGAAGGTAAAAAGCAAAGACCTAGGAATGGACATGGTAAGGCCAAGGTCACTTTTGGGTGCACACTGCCAAGAGGGACAAAAATCAGAGCCCAGGACCATCCTACCTCAGGCGGGGGGCGGGGTTTCTCGGCCTTGATGTGGCGTCACATCCGGGACTTCTTTGTCTCCCTGTATGACCTGTTTTGCTCTAAGAGGCACAGTGTAAGAACCCTCGGGCCCACTAGCATTCTCTGCTAAATACTGGCAGCTTTGACCCCTTCCCTTTTCTTCCTCATCCTTTTTGTTTCCACCCCTAACACCTTCTGGCTTCTTGGTCCTTATTGAGTAGAAAGAACTAGCAGTTTTAGGAACTGCAGTACATTGACCCTCTACATCCTCAATCTCTGCCTGAAGGGCCGTAATTTCATGTAAAGCTTTATTAATCTTATTACTGTGAAGTATGCATTACATATTTTATTTATTTTTTGTTTTTGCTTTTTTCCAGTACCAGGGATCGAACTCAGGACCTTGTGCTGGCAAGGCAGATACAGCGCCACTGAGCTAAATTCTCAGCCCACTATTTTATTAATATTATAACTGGGCCTGGTTTTGCGGTCTGTAATTCCAGCGCTATGGGAGTGTGAGGAAGGTCACAAGTTTGAACCCAGCCTTGGTAACTTAGTGACTTAGTGAGACCCTGTCTCAAAAATAAAAAGGAAGAGGGCTGGAGGGGTAGCTTAGTGTAAAGGCATTGGGCTCAATCCCAAATACACACACACACATACACACACACACACACACACGCACGCACAGAAACAAAACATGTATTAATGTTCAATTTGACAAGCAGAAGATGAGTACCCACAGAGAATAGTTTTGTTAGTCAGCCCTGTGCTATTGCAACAAAATACCTAAGATAACTTAAAGAGGAAAGGTTTATTTTAGCTCGGGGTTTCAGAGGTTGCCATCCATGGTTCCTTGGCCCTGTTGCTATGGGCCTGCAGTGGCACAGTACATCATGGTAGGAATCCGTGGCAGAGGAAGCCTGCTTATCTTATGGCAGCTGGGAAGCAAAGAGAAAGAAGAAAGCGCTGCGGCCTCACAGTTCCCATCAGTGGCACACCCTGCTGTCCTCACTTCCTTCCACCAGGCCCCACCCCTTAAAGGTTCCAACAGGACCACAGGCTGGCAACCAAGTCTTTAACACATGGGCCTTTGGGGACATTTTCCAAACTACACACAGAACATAATTTTGCAGTGCCTTCATACGCGGTCAATAAAATCTCATTTGAGGATGGGAGGAGAAGCTCTTGACAGATTATTTCTCATCGCCTCCAGGAGGACTTGCCTGACTGTCCCGATGGATTGGTGTGTGTCATACTTTGTGCTAGACACTGGAGTTACAAAGATAAGAAAGTCACAGTCCAGAGCCTACAAGTGCTCCCAGTGCAGGGCAGAGCGCAGTGTGGTGAGTACTAGGAGGAGGGACGGAGCTCATCCCAGATGGAGCCGAGGAGGAAGACCAGAGGAGGGGACACCTCAGCCCCAATGGAGGGAATAAAGACAGAGAGGATGTTCCAGGTCAAGATTTCCGGGGCAAAAGAAATGTAAAATGTATATGCAACTGTGAGTTGTTCAGTATGAACTCAGAATACAAAATGGGAAGTGACGAGAGATAAGGCTTGAACCATGAGCAGGGCCAGGCTAAATAATTCTTCATTCTAAAGACTGGATTCTATTCTGAAGACATTGCGGAGATGCACGCACTCCACCACTAGGTTTCATCCCCAGCCTCATCATCCTGTTTGAAAGGGGAAATGGCCCGTATGTTTGGTCTCTGTGCTCTCAAAATTATTTGTTCATACTCGAGGCTGGCACGTCGTACACAATAAACCTTTGTTGAATAGAAGAATAAGCCTTTCTTATAGAACTTATAATACGACTCCTTAGTTCTGAGGCGGTTTTTCTCCCCCCAGATTGTGAGCTCTTGGAAGTCAGAAACGGTGTCTCTCATTCATGTTAGTAAACAGAAATAAGCACAGAGCTCTGTGCACAGTAGGTGCTGAAATGCTGACTGCCTGAACAAATCTGACTGAGGTGAGAGCAATGCACAGGCAGCCATGCGTACATATACTGGGCACTCTTTTCTGTTCCCTGGAAGCCAGGTGAAAAATCCATTTCTGGTTAATGTTTCTGAGGCTTCTGCAGGCACCCTTGGCCATGTGCTCCAGCAGGCAGGCTCCCACTGGGAAGGATCCGGGAAGGAGCTCAGCTGCCACGGGCTCCTTGATTGAACTTGGTCCTCATAGAGCCTGGGGCTGTGAAGGGGGACAATTAACAGCTGACGTGCTGCTACAACACAGCTACTACCTGGGTGGGACAGGGGTGCAGGAAAGTTAGTTGAGGCTGCCCAGCAGAGCTGCACCTCTAACTTCATCAAATTTTCTAATGAATACATTAGACTTCCCCTAAGTAACAACAGAGAGCTAGCTAGTGGGCACCTAGGTTCTCTTGCACAGTAAAAAGAATTCGCCTGCATCGTTGTCCTGCCTCCAGGGGAAGTGGGTCCATGTAAGCAAGAAGGAGGTTCTCAGATAGGAAGCATGAGTGTTTTAATCATTTTTGCCCCTTTAGAGCAGGAATGAGTTTATCAAAGAACAGAAGATACATCCTCTATGTCATACATCACATCATTTCAGAGATTCTGGATATTGTCAGAGGGGCTTCCTTGGAGGCTGCAAAACCAATTGGATGGAAGCAAAGATGGCAGCCTCTCTTGCCTGCTGCTCAGCCAGCTGGGCGCCATATGGCCTTGCACTCTTTGGGAACCAGCCCTCCAGACTCAACACCTCTGTTCTACCCTAGGAAGAGCACTTGTGAACCTTACTTGAGCACGCGTTCCAACTTCACAGCCAGTGGGGAAATACCCTGGAGGTGGTTTCCTCTTCGACAACCCCAGCCTTTGGCTCCAACCCCATAAACAGTAATGGGAAAGCTTTACCTTTTCAGGATCTGTAGCCTGGTTTCTCCTGAGCCAGCCTAACTCTTTCCTGCTCTCTACGGGGAGAGAGGGTTGTCCCAAAACATGTTGTATTTATTACCAATGAAAAGAACTGGCTTCATCTCCAGCTATTTTTCTGCTCTTTATTATTTGTAAATTCCAACTCTCCAGCCTCCAGCTAGGCAAATTTACAAGCTATTATTAGTAGCTATGTGGAAACCTCACATTCGAAATGTTTTCTGATAAAGGGAGGAGGACATTCTTTGTTACAGAATATTTCAGAAATATTTTCCTTCTTTCTCCTTTTTCTAAGGGCCCCTTTTTGTTCTCCTACCCTCTCCCCTGAGCACTGCTAGATGCTGTCTTTTCACAGCTTGGAAAAATGGCTTTTTAAATTTGACATCATGTTAACAGTTATTAACTCTAGGTGGTGGGAACATGGGTTTCAGTTAGAGTATTATGTAGACTTTTCTGCAACTTTTACATTTATTGGAAAAGAACAACCCTAAAATGAATTGTTTTTTGCCCTCTTTCTGGGGGTTACACTGGCGGCTCTGCGCTATCTCAGTTCCCAAGCTGTTAGCAGAACCACACTGCTTCCTTTGTACACAACTAGATCTCAGTGTTCCAGGGCACTGTTTCTCCCACCTAACCACAAATGCTTGCCAACCATTCTTGCTGGACTAGGAAGTGAACCACTGATCCAAAGATTAGAAAACAGAATAAGGAGATACAGTGTCCCCAGAGACCTCCCTACTTAACTCCACCATGGGTTATAGCTGTGGCCCAGTGGCTCCATTCCAGTCTCCAAAGAGAATAACTATGCTTTTGAAGTGGACAGACAGCTGGGGTGATCTGGACCAGGATGATACACCGCTTGACCCTTGAGAGAGCTGAGGACATGGGGCTGAAAGTATTGATTCCAGGGCTTCAAGTTTTAGCTGGGCTTGGTCCCACCCTCATTTTCCACCTGTTAACCAAATAAATCACATCCCTGTGTGCTCTTTCGGTGTCTTCATTTAGAGCAGTGGTTCTCAAGTCTGTGTGTGGATCTGAGTCACCAAGAGAACTTGTTAAAAACATAGATTTGTGGCCCCCTCCACTCCAGAGCTTCTGATTCAGTAGGATCGAGATAGGGCCTGAGTCTCTGCATTCCTAACAAGTTCCTAGATGATGCTGATGTTTCTGGTTGGGACCAATACTTTAAGAACCACTGATTAAGAAGATATGATTGGTGGTTACATCTTATCTGTGTGCTACAATGAAAATAAAGATCAGGCCAGGGAGAGATTGGTAGTTTTACACAGTTCTGGGCTTTACATATACTTATAATGGAGTAGCATCTGACTTTCACTATTTTCCAATAGTTGGGGGTTGCCGTTTAAGAAATGTATATCCTCACACTCATGGTGTATTCTCTGGTCTTATGTTGATCCCTGCCACACCCTTGACTGAACTCCACCAGCTTGAAATTTACACTTCTCGATTTTTTTCTCACCATTTTTCCCAGATTAGCCCCCAACTCCTGGACTCAAGTGATCCTCTTGTCTCAGCCTCCGGAATAGCTGGGACTATAGGCGTGTGCCAACATGCCCTGCTGGTCTAGACTGTTTTTCTTTGTTTTGCGTTTTGAAACAGAATCTCTGTGTAGCTCAAGCTGGTCTTGAACTTGCTAAGTAGTCCTGGCTGGACTTGAACTCAAGTGCCGGGATTACAGGTCTGTGCCACTATTTCCAGCTTTGATTACTTTTAAGATTACAAATATGCTTCTCAAAATTGCACAGCATAACTGATGCTCAAAGCCATAGTTCAGGGTGTCCTCGTTCCACCTGCCCTCCCTCCCATGGCAGTGCATCTCTTCCAAGCTGACTGAGCTTGCCGTCTGTGCCACCTTCTCAGCCCACAGAGGACTGCTCCCGGGGGTCTGCAGCAAGACTCAACACACCATGGACCACCTATGTGCCCCGGAGTTCTTGGGTTTCTGGCTGTATTGGGATGTGATCTAGAGTTGGAGTTATTGGTGACATGAATAGAGCCACTCAAGAAATGGAAAACCCCTGCTACATGTATCCTGTGTGTTTGGATAAAAGGAGTTCAGGGGCAGGGAGGAGCATTTTGTTTTGTTTTGTTTTCATTGCCCAGTAAATCTCCCCAAATGATCCCTCCTTTCAACATTTAGCACTGGGAGGAAAATCCCCAAATAAATTATATTAATCTGAAATCTTAACCAGTTGGAGTAGAGGACAAAGGTTGGTCATCCTCTATCTTTTTTTTTCATAAAACAATAAAACTTTATTTTTTGCCATGGGACTTTAATTTTAGAGCAGTGGGTAGTCTCTGTGTAGGGTTATGGGTTAATTTTTTATCCTTTCTGTAAGATGTGAATGTATTGTGCATATACTGTATTGTAGTAATCTTTCTGTTGTTACTAAATTCTCATATATGGTAAAGTTTAATACAGTAGTTGCCATAAGTGATAATTTTTCCTTACACTGTTCACTTTAAGAGTGTTTTAGAAATTGTTCTGTCCCCCCTAATGTTACACAATTTTTTTTTCAGAGAGTCAAATTAAAGACTTTATTACTTTCTCCCTACCAGGAACCTTACATCTAGGGCCATTTTTATGAATTATGATTAGGGAAATAAACATCTGGAAAGACAGAAACATCGCAAATGCTCCTTGACTTATGATGGGGTTATTTCCTGGTAAACCCATGAAAAGTTGAAAATATCATAAATGGAAAAATAAATTTCCTACACCTGACCTACTGAACACCCCAGCTTAGCAAGATAGTGAGCTGTAGGGTTTCAGCTGTTCACTCTCCTGATCACAGGAGCTGCCTGTGCTACCTCCTGGCACATTGGGGTTGTATCATACCTCATACTGCCAGCTTAGGAAAAGACCAAAATCCAGAATTTCTACTCAATGCATGTTACTTTTTGAATCATGATAATTTTGAAAATTTGTAAGTTAGAGACCATGTATGTAAGTATTTGCCATGAAAAACAAATTTAAAGGTGGTCAGTGGTCCCTGTTAGGTTACATTTGTGTTCTAATGCACCTCACCATTAGATGGTGGTATAGGAATAGACATAATAACTTGAGGGCGGACACGCAGTTGCTTCACTCTTTTTAAAACTCAGGGAGGTCTAAATCGGTCTAGTAGAGCTAGTGGGTTCTTGTCAGCCCTAACGAGGTAGATTTGGGCCTAAGACTCCATGGATAGTCAAACAGGGTGAACGCAGTACAATACTCTCTCTCTCTCTCTCCTATTTTTCCCTTTGGTAGAGCTGGGAATAGAACCCAGGCCTCATGCATGCTGAGCAAATGCTCTAGCACTGAGTTGTACCCCAGCCTCAGAACACTGTTACCTCAGATATGGGATAATTATCATTTAAGTCTAAGAATGCTTGGATAGGGTTGGGGGATTATTGTTCTGAGACTTCTTAGCATAACTTTTGACTGCCCTACTTTTCTAAATTTGGATGTTAAAAAATTATGATTTATTGCTGTCTCCTAACAGAGTTTATCCAGCATTTATGCATGTCTTCCAATTAGTTTTTAATTATCCCTTCCTCATGTCTACGCTTTCCAAAACTGACACTTAAGAAACAAGCAAGTCTAGTGTTTGGTAACTTTTCTTCCCCATAATTTGTGATGTAGGAAAGAAAAGAACATCTCTCTCTTTATGTCTTGTCCCTCTGTTTCAAGAGGCAGCTGGCCTTGGACATTAGTGTCTTCTTGTCTTCTGCAGTGACTCTGAAGGTGTCATTATCAGGAATTCTGTGCCCCAAGAGAGCACAAGGAAACCAGGTCAAGGGAACGTGCACAGATATTTAGACATTTTTAAGAATGGCACTTTTAGCTTAATTTCTAACATAATTGAAAGACTAACAGTATTAGAAAGCTAATGGGGCTAAACATGGCTAATAGAAATAGAAACAAATCCAATTAAACCTAGTTTCACTAAAGATAATGAGTACAAAAAAAACCTGGAGAAATTAAAAAAAAAACCACCAGCGGATTTGATTTATAAAAGTTTTCCTGTCTTAGGAATCAAGGTGATATACAAGTTCTCCCCTGGGCCTTAGGAGTCACAGGCTTGCTCAGGCCGTTCACGGCATCTATGCTGAGCTGCAGCCTCACCGCCAGCAGTTATTTTTTCCTTTAGGAAGCTTGGCACGGCTAACCATTCATTCCCTGGGCCATTGTCACAGAGTGTTTTGCTATTTAATCACAGGCTTCATTCTGTTACCCCACTCTCTTCAGGGACCTCATATTGTCACAGTCGGGAACTGGCCCTGCAACCCCTAAGTCTGAGGCCCTCGCCACCTCTCACCTCACCTTCTAGTCTGGCATATTTACCATGGGAAGGTACGTGTAGCCAAATCCTAGACTGCACCTCAGGGGCTTAAGGAAGCCCCCTCTACTTCCCACTTGTGGAGTGACCTTCATCATCACAGAGTCGCCCACCTTCAGTCGCCAGAGGGCTGAACACAGCCTTGGGGTCCTGAAAGTCATCACACTGCTTGTGAGGCTGCAGCACCTTGCTGCTCAGCAGAAGGGCACCTTCCACAGCTTCTGGGCACTGGCTTCTGGCCAGGTTGAGTCTTCTGTAGGCTGCCTGCCTTGGTAAGCCTCGTTAGCCACCCAGCCAGTGTCTCTACTCCAAGGAACACACACATTCCTCCTCCCCCAGCTGTTAGCAAATTACTTTTCTGGGAGAACAGGTGCTTCCTCAGGCTGTGAGATATCTGTTCTGCTTCCCTTCAGCACACTTGTGTGGCCACTCCAAGGATCTTCCTTTGTTTCCTAAGTGAAATGAAGTCTTCACTCTTCTGCCTTCCTCTTGTCAGGCTCTAACGCAGAACCTTGCCTTCCAGCCGTGTCATACAAAGACTAGATACAGACATACTTTGTGTATAAATGCACTCAGCGGTATGCTAGGAAATGTTAGTAACCAGCTTTTGGTGGAGAAGGGAGAGAAAAAGTCTCTGACTTGTAGCCTTTGCTTATTTCCATGGTGTTAGTGCTCTGCAGCTTGCAGCTGGGGGGCTCCTAAGGAAGCTACAGCAGCCTCTGCAGAGAGGGAAATGGAGGAAGAGGAAATAGGGATCCATTTAGGAAAGGGCTGCACTTCTACAGAGAACAGGGACCACAAATGTAGGCTCTTGGCATAGAAAGGACTGGGAAATATTCTCAGTTGGATCCAAGACAAGGCTGGGAATTGAGATGGGTGAGAGAATTTTAATGGACAGAGGTCAGGTAAGAACTGTGCTGTTTCCCCAGCTCTGCTCTCTCCTATAGGCCCAGCACAGAAAGTGCTGGGAAACCTTAGAATGAATATGACGAAGTTACTATTCCGGATACTTAGATATAAGATCTAATTTCCTTTCTGTTGTTGTTGTTGTTACTGGGGATCAAACTCAGGACCTTGGGCTTGCGAGGCAGGTGGCAGAACCACTGAGCTAAATCCCCGGCCCTAAGATCTAATTTCTTAAAAGACGGTATATTTTGTGATTCAAAAATACCCATCCATGGATGAGGATGTAGTTCAGTGGTAAAGCACTTTCCTGGGACCTGCAAGACCCTGGTTTCAATCCTCAGCACTGTAAAAATAACAAAACATAAAATGAATGGTCTAATATCTCAGAGTGAACAAAAATATACTGGACTCCTTGGAATTCTTATCTAATGGCGGTTAAGAGCTTTCCTTGTGTAATAAATTTTGGCGGTGCAAAATGTGACAAAAATTATTTGCCTTTTGTTCACATCCCACAGATCCCCACTCCCATTATCAGGGCAGGGTCTCCCAGCCACTTCCATGACTCACGAAGGGGGGGTTTCTCCCCCAAACGTCCTTGAGAACCCCACACTGCAAGGGACCATACCAACCATAGTTCGTCCTGTGATTTTTCAAATGAATTAGAATGGGATTAGAACTGTGCTTACAGACACCTATGGGCTCCAGTTTGGAGAATTTGACCCGAGCGATAAATGCCCAGCTCCTTAGGGATCTTGATAAAAGATATGAATGGAAAAATTGAATTAAGATCCAACGTCTTTATACGTTCTGCCAAGTTCCTTGCAGTTCCACGGAGCTCTGATTCCGTGTCTTGACTGTAGTCTCTTCCAGGAGTCAGAATGTTTGCCACTTGCCACTCTCCAGGCAGTGTGTGTGTGTGTGTTTGTGTGTGTGTGTGGCCGTTCTGCGCACAGCCACAGTCAGCACCTCTGCAGGCTGCAGCTGGTGTTGATGGTGAAGAAGCTCTGAGTCATTGGCTGTTCAGTGACCTTTACATCACGTCCCATTGTCCTTTCTTCCTTTCTAGGCACTGGGGCGCTCATTCAGTGTTTCCGTTTTGTTTTGTTTCTGCCTGGGGCCTATCCCTGCTTGGAAAGCAGGGTGTGAAAACCAAGAGACAGCTGCAGCTCCTGGACTAAGCTCTCCAGAGGGGCTGCTCAGAACACCCCGCCACCCAGATTCAAGGCTGGGGGCGCCTCCCCAGCTCGGGTGTGAGCCCCTGAGGTGGGCTCCAGCTCACATTTTTCTGCAGCTTTTCCTGCTGTGCCAGTTTCAACTGGAGCTGATGAGTTTAACAATCTCTAAACATTCTGAATCCAAAATTCTGCAGGACCTTTTAAGTGGCAGTGTAACAGGTGGTACTAATTACCCAGAGGGCGTCAAATGTTTGAGATGTAGCCTCTGCTGAAGGCTGTACAAATTAGTTTAGATGATTACTTTGACCCAACAAACTTGTTACTTTATTTTTAGAAATTGTTTTAGTTATTAAAAAATAACTGTCATGTAAAATCGGGAGAAACAAACAGAAAAGCATGAAAGATGAAGTAAAAATAATTTAGCTACCTGAGAAGCTAAGGCAGGATGATCATTTTAGACCAGGAGTTCAGGACCAGCCTGGCCAAAGTAGCAAGACCTTGTCTCGTAATAAATAATTTATAACTGAGGGCTGCTGGTATAGCTCAGTGGTAAAGTGCATGGTCAGTATGCATGAGATCCTGTATTCAATCCTCAGCACCCAAAAGGAAAACAAGTCTATAATCCATCACTGAGGAATGATCACTGTCAACATTTTGATTTATAATCTAAAATTTTTTCTTGGTATCACTTGATTGCACATACATTCCACATAACTGAGCAGACATTGCACATTTTATTTGAGCTGGGAAATATGCTGTGAATATACACTTGCGTATTCACCATATTCTAGAAGTGCTGCAGGTTAGTGCAGTATGAACAAAGAAATGCCACCGTAACAACTGTACCCTGCGCTCTTTTATTTGCTGTCCTCCTGTTTCTAGGAGCTTCTTTTTGTCAGGATAGCCTCACTCATAGCCCTATCCCATCCTCTCACCTTGGCAAGACAGCTAAGGCTACTTCGGATGACCGTCTCATCCACTCCTGCTTCCTTGGCCTTCTGGAAACCTTTACGGGGCATCTTTCTGGGGCAGTGGTTCTCAAATTTGAATGTGCGTCAAAATTCCCTGACAGGCTTGTCAAAAGAGATCGCTGAGCCTCACCCCCAGTTACAGATTCAGTAGGGCTGGGTGGTGTTACATGCGCCCAGCCAATGTTGCCTATGTTGGTTCGCTACTAAGAATCCCTGATAGAAGCCAGGTGTGGCGGCTCACGCCTGTAATCCCAGCTCTTGGGAGACAGAAGCAGGAAGATTGCCACGAGTTTGAGGCCAGCCTGAGCTACATAATGAGTTCAGGGCCATCCTGAACTATAAAGTGAGACCTTGTCTCAGGATAGGAAGGAATGGATGAACAACTTGGTTACTCCAAGCCCTCTCCCTGTGTTCCTTTGCTATTGGCTCTTTTCCCTTATTGTATTATCTTGCTTCAAAATCCTTAATTTTAAATGCTGCCTATTCTGTCTTCTTGCAATGTCATTCATACATACAGAGAATAGAAATATTTTCTTGGGGCTGGGGGTGTAACTCAATATTAGTGTACATCCTTTGCTTAATACTCAGGGTCCAACACTCCACAAAAGGTCCTCAGTCCCCATAAGAACAGAAGCTAGGGTGATTTTTCCCTCACTGTTACTGCATCATATTTGACTAAAGAGGTGGCTCAAAAGGAAATGCATAGATGCCCAGACTATTTGTTGAAGGAAATGACACATTGTCCTCTTCCTAACATCTGGTGATTCCTGAAAGACAGTCAAGCCCTGATAATACGCTTGGCTCAGTGGAAGTCTGTGTCTTCTTTCCCAAGGGAGGTGGGGACAAACCAAGGAGAATAGAATTTATTTTCCATGTCAGTCCTAGAGAATGCCTTGAGCAGGGAGCGAAGGGTCACCCGCTAAGCAGTTCTGCTCCTTGAGCCAGGAGCTCAAGCTTCCTTCCTGTCCAGCCCTGAGCAACAGTGCCTTGCTTATGTTGCAAATCTTCCATGGAGAGCTGAAAAGATTTAGAAATGCCCACGTGGGCTGGACTGGCTGGATGCAATGGTAGATATATTGATTCAATGGAGAAAAGGGATTTGGCAAAACAATGGCTGTTGGGGGTGAGGCGAAGTTGAGGCAGCTGGGTCAGACTGGGTGGCTGTCACAGGGTGTAATGGTGTCACAGAAAGACTCGGTGTTATCTGGTTGTGCCTTGGTTGAGAAATGCATTTTTTGAAGTGCTGTGAATCGAACCCAGGGTCTCCCTTGGCTTACGTAAGTGCTCTACCTCTGAGGTACATCCCTCGCCCATCTTTATTCAGCCTGAAGGCATCCTCTCCGGGCTAAATGCAATGCGGAGGTGAGAGTGAGGTGCCTAAAACCCAAAAGGCTTTCCTTTAACTGACTTTGCACAGAGGAGAAGTAAAACTCTGACACCTACCTGGAGGCCATGGGATGGGGGTGTGATAACTGACCCCGATCCAGCATCTGAGGCGATGGAGCATTATCGGTAAGTTGAGGTTTGAGAAAAGAAAGCCATCCTTGTTAAATTATCAGAGGGCCCCTGAACTGGGGACTGGGCGAGGAGGGGGTGAAAGGGTACCTCTGCCTTTGGATCTAAGGGCATTCGTTGCACCAGGATTTTGTTTTGTTCCAGCCAGGGCACTCTGGTGAAAGCATCCTGGGAATTTGGCCTGCAAACAGAAAGGGCATTTCCTTGTGTGGATTTCCTGTTTAGGTCTGCGCAGAAATCCAAAGGATCATTTGGCCTCATAAATCCTCTAGACATTACTGGTGTAGATACTCTGGCCGGATGCCATGGGAAAACTGCACAAAAATAGAAGAAGGGAGGGAAGCACATTCACTCTCAGGATCCTGGGTGGGTTGCAGGCTCCCTGTTTTCAGATGTGTAAACAGAGGGGGTTGGGCTTGAGGAGTTGACCATTCGGGTCCGCTTCAGCTTTGACATTCTCAGGTTCCATTTCCCTCTCAAGGTGCAACTCAGTAATGGGAGGTGCTGAGCAGTTCACCAAACAGAAACATGAAGAAAGCTTCAGTTGAAACATTAGGAAGTTGCTCTAGAATATCTTCTAGTCTCCTTCACAGAAAGAAGATACTTTTGAACTTTGGTATTTCCCAGACTTTCCTAAACATTTAGTGTATTCCACAAATGACAGCTACCAGGCTCAGGAGTATTGTGGAACCTTGTGGCTGGGTTCTCATACAAGCAAGTTTACAGAGCTGCCCCAAAATGGTGAAAAAGAAGTTTATGAGGAGACATCACCCATTCAGATTTTCAAACTTCCTGTTTCTCTCAGTTTTTGCATATGTTCAAACTGAGTTTGTCTTCCACATTTGTTAGTTTAATAGAAGAACCATGTTTTCCTACTTACTATGTGACTAAATTCAAAATTCTGAGGCATCACAGGAAAATGGATGCATATTGAGGCCATACTCTTTAAGTGAAATAAATAAGACACACATATGTAAATACTGAATAGTTTGTCTGGTGTGAAAAACCAAAAGTGAAAATAAGATCCAAATTGTATAACTGATAATGTGAAATAGGAAGAAAAGGGCTCAAGGTATAGGGGAAGTGGGAAGGGTAGGGGAATGGAAATAAGGGAAAAGACAAAATATGAAAAAAGGAAAAAATGGAAATAAAGTCTTTGTAAATAGGGGAGGGTGGAGGGGGTGAAAGGAGGGCAGGGGTATGGGGGAAAAATGTGAACCAAGATCTGTCACATAAAGATATGAGTTCCCAATGATGAATGTAACTGTACTGTACACTTTAAAGGTACCAATAAACAATGAAAAAATAATTCTGAAGCAGACTTCACTTGGAGATTGACCAGACATCAGGTCATTTGGGAAAGTGATGGAACAGTGTTATAGTTTGGATCTTGAATGTCTTCCAAAGATAGTAAAGTCTCATTCTTCTGTGACAATATGGGGAAACGAGGCCTAGCGGAAGGAAGTTAGTCATGGGAAATGTGCCCTTGAAGGAGGGAATTTTTGGACCCAGGGCCTTTTCTCTTTCTTTCTTTTACTTCCTGGACACGATGAGGTGAGCGGTTTCCTCTGTCTCATGTTCCCACCAAGATATTCTGCATTTGCCACAGGCCCCAAAGCAACATGGCCAACTGAGCATGGACTGAAGCTATGAGCCCAAATCAACATTTTCTCTTCTTAAATTTATTTATCTCATATATTTATTATAATAACACAGAGCCGACTAATGCAAGCAAGAACAAGATTTCTTCTGGGAGTGCTCTGTTACACTGAGAACATTCTCAGTGTTTTCAATGATATTTCTTGTGTTCTATCATCATTTGTCCTTGCTTGTACCAATTACATTTTTGTCATATGAAGCTATCTTTTGAGGGGAGAGGAGATTAGTAAAATGATATTGAGTAACATTAAGCTAATGGCCTTTGGTTTGGCAAGTCAATGTTCTAGTAAATGAATTGGATTTTCTCCCTAAGTTACGCAGCAACATTTCCCAAGACAAGATTGCTCCCTTTAATTCAGCATTGCTGTATTTTGGCAGTTTTGTTGGGTGTGAATTTGTGATATTTGTTCCTCAGATCCTCAAACATGTTCTTACAGGTAAACATCAGCAAAGGAAAATTACTCCCAAGATCTCTTTCTGTTCTTTTTCAAACCTTGCTTTTATGCATCTAAAATATATTTCTTTTCCTCCTCTCAACTCAGAATTGCGTTCTTCAATAATGAAGTGGGGAGGAAGAGGAAGGAATATAATAGAAAGTTCTGAGCTTTCTGGGTCAGGCTGCACATAGTAGAGCATCAGTCCTGGGAAACATGCATTACAATGGGGCTTTGGGGTTGGACATATCTTTGAGAGTAAACTGCAGACTAGTTTGCTAAAAGCTTGGGACTGGGGGTTTTGCTCAGCAGTAGAGTCCTTACCTAGCATGTATAAGACCCTGGCTTTGATTGCCATGCACTGCAAAAAACAGTACTGAAAATTGAACATTCATGCAATAAAGAACCTTCTTCCTCTTCTTTTTGGTAGCAGGGATCGAACTCGGGTCCTTCAGCTTGCAAGGTAGGTGGCAGAACCACTGAGATAAATCCCTAGCCCAGAAACATGCTTAACTTTAACTTAGTGTTTTCCAAAGTTACCTGAACAAGAAAATCTCTTTTTATACTACACCTATAGAAGCTGTCGACAAATGGAGAAATGTGTACTCCAAAGGAGAGTTTGGAAAATGCTACTTTTCAACCAAAGGATAGAGCTTACTGCCCTATATTTAGACTGAGGAGATTATCTATCAATTGATATATATCTATATATAATGTTTCTACCATTAGCAGAGTTTTAGCTAGCAATACACTAGGATGATCATAACCATGATAAGATTTCTATAGAAAGGGTACTAGGAACACACCAAACATTCAGTTCAGGCCATTAGTGGCAGGTAGAATGACAGGGGATTTTTCCCCTACTTTCTATTTTTGCTTCCCTAACGTCTCCTACGATATACATGAATTATTTCCATATTTGGAGTGTAAAGCAAAATAAACTTTATTTGTAAGAGAAATTATACACAATGGGGGCGTTGAGGTTGGACTCCAGGGCTTCAAGCATGCTAGGCCAGTGCTCTACCCCTGTGCTGCTCCCCCAGATCCTCACATTTGTTTTGAAGTAAACATATCCACTTCTGTGTTGAGACATCTTCAGGTCTCTCCTCTCATTTACCCTATATTTATCCTGGCTTATCTGGGATTCCATGGCGCTTTTTCTAAGGTCCTCTGTAGCTTTTCCCAGACTGGATACAGCCTCTTCAGATTTAAGACAAACTCTTCTTCTTCTTTTTTTCATTGAGTTTATTGGTACTTTTTAGGTATACAGTGCAGTTACATTCATCATTGAGATCTTGTACCTTTACATGATAGGTCTTGGTTCACATTTTTTCCCAATACCTCTGCCCTCCCTTCACCCCCTCCTCCCTCCCCTATTTACAAAGACTTTGTTTCCATTTTTTTCCTTTTCTCATATTTTTTCTTTCCCCTTTTTCCCTTTCCCCTACCCTTCCCACTGCCCCTATACCTTTAGCCCCTTTCTTCCTATTTCACATTATCAGTTATACAATTTGGATCTTATTTACACTTTTCCTTTTTCACACTAGAGATACTATTTGGTATTTACACATGTGTGTCCTATTTATTCCACTTAAGAGTATGGCCTCAATATGCATCCATTTTCCTATGAATGACTCTAGCTTCTCATTCTTATGGCTGAGTAGTATTCCATTTTATAGAAAAACCACATCTTCTTTATCCAGTCTCCAATTGATGGCTGTTTCCAAGTTTTAGCTATTACAAACTGTGCTGCTATAAGCATGGGTGCACACATATCACTGTGATATGATTCTTTTAAAAATATGGACTGCTTCACAAATTTGCATGTCATCTTCGTGCAGGGGCCCTGCTAATCTTCTCTGTACCATTCCAATTTTAGTATATGTGCTTCCAAAGCAAGCACAAGACAGCCTCTTCTTGAGGTTCCCCAAGGTGTTTAAAGGTTGGGCAGCCAGCACAGACAGTATGTTTAACATTTACATACACCCGCCCCCTCCTCCCCCTTATCCACAGTCTCAATTACTTTTAGCTAACCACTCTTCAAAAATACTGAAGGAAAAGTTCTGGAAATAAAGCTGGACTTGGTGTTGCAGGCCTGTAATACCAGAAGCTGAGACAGGAGGATCCTGAATTCAATCGTAGGCTGAGCAACTTAGCAACTTAGTGAGACCTGGTCTCCAAATTTTAAAAAAGAAAAAAGAAAAAAAAAAAAGCTGTGGATATAGCTCAGTGCCAAGGCCCTGAGTTCAATACCCAATATCTCAAAAAATTCATAAATAATTTATACATTTAAGATAACAATTGTTATAGCATATTGTTATAACCATTTCATTCTGGCATTAGTTATTGTTGTTAACCTTTTACTGTGACTAATTTATAAAGTAATCTTTATCACAGGTATGCATGTATAGGACAAAACAGTAGATACCCCATTGGGTGCTATCTGTGGTTTCAGGCCCCATGGCGATCCAGGAGCATACTCCCTGCAGATAAGGGAGGACTGCTGTATTCTCTAAAGGGGCTGCAATGATGTTGGAGTGGTAGGGAAAAAGCAGACCAACCATGTGCTGAGACGACTCCCTTCCCCAGAGTAACATATGCTGTGGTTGACTTGTAACCTGGATTCCTGAGATGGGAAAGTTCTATTTTCATTTGGTTGAAAGTCTACTCCTCAGAAGGACCAATCTTTCTGAATGAAAACCACACTAACTAATAAAATACAAATCAACATTTTTTTCCAGCGGGACCGAGAGGTAGATGAAGAATGCTTGTTTGGCTGTGTGGCTGGAGTTTGTTGCTCACTCTGTCTGTCAGCCACACAGATTTCTGTAGGTCACTAATCAAAGAAAGTGGACACAGCAAAGCACTTGAAGGAATTTTTCTCTGATGAATTTAAGGCTTCGGGAAGTTGATTAAATAGACTGATATTACCACCGAGAAAGGCCCTGTAAGTTCAGGGAATGGGAAAGGAATGGAAGATGTAAGCATGGATCTTTTATCGGCTTCCTTCTTTGGGAACATATCTTTTTGCTTGTAAAAGTCCAAACATTGAGGTTGAGTCCAGAGACCCAAAGATGAAATTCGAGGACAGAGCTGGTGTTGGATTCTTAGGTGCCAGACACAGATCCAACACTGGACTCTGCAGGAGAAACTGGTTGGTGGAGTTGAACAGTCAGAATTCGGAGGCTTAGGAATGGAACTGGAAATCATTGATTAAGACAGAACAAAGAAAAAAATCCCTCCCTTCTGGAACGGATGTGGATACACTCACCTCAGAATAAGTGACATAGTCTGAGCTTTAGGACATTGGCCTTATGGAATCACTACATTATTATAATTTTTTTACAATTAATTGCTTCATGATTTTCAGTACTTTTGCATAGCTTTCGTGGTTGCCTGGGGCCTCTTGAGAACTGCCAATGTATTCATAGAGAAGGAGTTTATGTGCTCAGGTAATTAGGCTTGTTAGTCAGACAGGGACAAGTAATAGGCCTCCTGGAACTGCAAACAGAACAACAAATGTTCACTTCTTTGAGTAGGATGCATTCTTGCACACTTGAACCCAGGGTCTTGTTCTTCCTAGGAGCCCACACTAGTTGAGAAGATCAGGTCTTGGAGAACGTGAGGATCTGAGACAGTGTGGCTCTGTGCAGAGAGGTCTGTCACGGGGAACCAAATGCCTGCTAGAATTGACTCTCACCGAGCTACACGAGATTTAATGGTCAGTGTACAAGAACGTCAAAGTCGTGAGCACTGAAGAAATCAGGAATCTCTTGGACTTGGAGGCCTCGCCGATCCTAGGGAGGATGAGATAAGCCACGTGGTCCCTCTCCTCTAACCTCAGCACCTCTCCAAGGGATCTTTGAAGGACAAAGATCACAAAAGGGTAAGCAGTTAGGATGGTCCAGAGGATGTTCCATTTTTCTCTTTATTTAGAGGTTGTTGGGAACAGCTGATAGGTAAAGTAGACTGGAATTTCTAGTGTCTAGCACAGGATGGTGTCCTTTCATCTTTGGCAATGTCCTGGGCGACTGTACAATAAATGTGGAACATACATTCTCAAGATCCTAATATAGAAAAACTGCTACAGGCTGGGGAGGGTGGAGGGACAGGGCTGGTCTTCCGGTCTTCTGAGTGGTACTTTAAAGCTCAGGCCTAGACCCAGGGGACGAGTTTGAGCGCAGAATGAACATTAAAAGATGCAATCCCTTGATCTCCAGGACTGTAAGCCAAAATTTCCTTTCTCCTTCTCTCTCCATCTTGCTTTCTTTCAAAACAAACTATCCAGTCTATGGTGATGTCTTACAGCAAGGTAAAAATCTACACAATATTCACCAGGCATGTCCTGGAGACTCAGAGATGTAGCAGGCTGAATAGTGGCTCCCCCTTCCCAAAGATATCTCTAGAACCTATGACTGTTACCTCACAAAAAAGGATTTTTCAGATGAGATTAAGGCTCTTAAGAGGGAACATTATCTGTCATCATCAAAGTAGGCCCCTGAAAGCAATCATGTTTTCATCCTTATAAGAGAAAATATTTCAACAGACAGAAAAGAAGACAATGTGACCAGACAAATAGAGATTGCGATGATGTAGTCACAAATCAAAGATTTCCAGTGCCCCTGGAGGCTGGAAAAGGAGAAGAGGAGTGAATTTTCCTCTAAACTCTTGGGTAGAGTTTTGTCATGCTGCCACTTTGATTTCAGCCGTGAAACTGATGTCAGACTTTGGGCCTGCAGAACCTTGAGAGAAAAAACTTATTTTAGGCCATCAAGTTCGTGGTCATTTGTCAGAGCAGCCTTAGATACAAATATAGAAGGTGGATCGTGACTGTTAAGAATAATATTGCAAGTGTAAGGTCCCAAGTTCGATCCCTGGTACCAAAAAAAAAAGGAATAATATTGAGATGGAATGGAAAGGGATTGTGTTCAGTGATGGAAGGTTAAGTGCTCCTGAGCACATATTTAATTCTGTTGTTTAGTCTTTTACTGTAAGGACAACAGCTAATAAAAGAAGAGCACCTTTGGCCAGGTACTGGGGATTGAACCAAGGAACTAAGAGCCTTCTTACTAAGCTACATCCCCAGGCCTCATATTATTTTTACTTTTAGTTTTGAGATATAGGTTTTTTTTTTTTTTTTTCTTTTGGTACCAGGGATTGAACTCGGGTCTTTGAGCTCACAATGCAGGCCACCGAACAGCTGAGCTAAATCCCCGGCCCTTGAGATAGAGTTTTGCTAAGTCACTAAGTTGCCCAGAGTAGGCTCAAATTTTTAATTCGCCTGCTTCAGCCTCCAGACTGCTGGCAGTACAGGCATGAGCCACTGCACTCAGCTGAGAAACTCCTGTTTTATTTTTTTCTTTTGAATACTTATTATTAATGTATTTTTATTAGTACACATTTGCAGTATGTAATGACTACATTTATTGCGATGAATTTGTACATGTACATAACACATCTTAATTCTTTTTTTTTGTCCTCTTCCACTTCCATCCCTCCTTGTTCCTCCGCCGACTCTTAATCCCCTTCCCACTTGAAAAAGCTCTATTTCCATTTTTTCTTTGATTCATTCTCTTTTTTATCCTTTGTCCCTCTTTCTCTCCTCCTTCCATCTCTTATTCCCCTTCCTATTTGAAAAAAAAATCTCTCTACTTCCTTTCTCTATCTTTTATTTTGTTCTTTACTTATATGTTGGGTTTCTCGTAAAAGAGAAACCAAAACTCCTCCTTAATACAGAATTTTCACACTGTGGATTGAAACCTTTAGTAGACTATGATCTGCATTTTTTTTTTTTTTAATTTTTGAGACAGGTTCTTGCTGTCTCAAAGGGACAGCCTTTGCAGGAGGCTTCGAACTCACTATATAGCCCAAGTCGGCCTGAAAATTATTATCCTCTTGTTTTAGCCTCCTCAGTGCTGAGATTGCAGGCATGCATTACCACTCCAGCATATTTTTAAACGTGACCCAAATACAACACAAAGGATACTACACTCTTGCCAAAAGGGCCACACACTTTCCCCTACCTTGCCATGAGGTCAGTCATTGCACACAGTCTTTCAGTCTCTTTTCTTCTCCTGAGGTTCTTGGCCAAATGCCCTCTTCTCTTTCTGAACAGCACCTTGCACTTTTAATCTCATGCTTCTCCTCACCTTGCAGCACACTATCGCCAACTCATTTACCAAGTGTGCTTTCATTCCTACTGTGCCTCAGCTGCTGAGCTGGGTGCTGGTCCTACTCGAGGGCTTGTCTCTCACCCCCCAACAGCATCTCTCTGAGAAATACAGTGTTTTGACTTTTGTATCCTCAGTACCTCGTGCAGTGTCTGGCACATGAAAATGTGCTCGAAGAGATTACAAACTATGGCTTAAAAATTAATTTGCAGTTCCTCCTGCCTCTGTCTCCCAGAGTGTGCCACTACACCCAGCTTAGAGTCATTCTTTTAAACAAATTCAACTGGCAGTTGGGAGGTCATTTGGTTTGGTCTGGCCTGGGGCGGCGTAGGACAGAACATTGCTGTAAGGGGCAGGCCTGACAAACTTGGATTTTTCCGGAAGCATGTCATGAAATCCTCCAAATTGGGGCTTCCAAACGTTGGTGGCCCCTCAGTAGCATTGGACACACTTTCTCCCCTCTGTACATCACCTCCCAGCACAGCATCCTGACCCAACTACAGGGGGAATCACCTGACTGATGAAGAAATGGAAGGAGTACTTTGTGAACCTTGGAGATGGTCCTAATTGCAAGACCAGCTGGAGGAGAAAGCCTAAAATAAATGTTGGTCGTACAAGAATTTTTAAAAGAAAAGGATACCTTCTTTCCTCAACTTAGGCTCTTGTGCTAGTTCATTGTAACATCATCATTTTAAAACATTAAACACGGTAGCCAAATTATATCCAACAGTATCTTAGGCAGCAACCACATATGTAAACTATAGACAGTGATATCATTGGTGACTCAGTATAATTACACCCCTGTTTGTCAACCCCATCTTTCTAGGTATTCAAAACACATGACAGACATTATCTTACTGCTTTCCCCAACACTCTGTCAGGTGGGTCAGGAGCAGGCATTGCTACTGTGTTCACCTCGTGCATATATGGTCAGCTTTCCTGGGAATTATTTGTCCAAAGCCCCATTGGAAATAAGAACAACCGGAAGGAAGATGGCCGGAGTCCTAATTGAAAAAGCAGAACTTCCTGTGGAGGCAACTTCAGGTCACAACACTGGGATAGTTTTAATTTCAGGCATTGCTGGACCAAGAGGGTACTAAGGGTTAGTTATTTCCCTGAATGGGTGGGTGTACAGAAGAGAATGGGACAGCAGATAATTAAGTCACTGCAGCTGTTGTCACTGCAGCATCTATGGAGAGCCTCCGTGTATATTTTTTTTTCTCCAACATGGCAGTAACATTACCAAGCATGGCTCAATTAAGTAGGCTCAGCTACAACGAGAATGTCTGTGTGATTCCTCAGCAGTGTTTCATGCTATTGTAAGTAATTCTACAATAGTGCTAGAAACTTGTGGAGTTGTAGAGTCTGAGTTCAAGTTCCAGCTCTGATGGTATGGTTTTTAAAAAGTATGTTTGCTTCTCTCCTCTCTCTCTCTCATCTTAGAACTGAGTTCATGGCCTTGTGCATGTGAGGCAAAGTCTCTACCACTGTGCCCATTTCTTTGAGAAAGTTTGAGACCTTTAGTAGACTATGATTTGCATTTTTTTTTTTGAGACAGGTTCTTGCTGTCTCTTGGTCTCAGTTTTTTAGGGTACCATGTGATGTTTTAATGCATGTAACTGTAACAGTCGACTCAAGGTAAATGTTATCTATCTCCTGAAACATTTAGCATTTCTTCTTTTTTTCTTTTTATTGAGTTTATTGGTCCATTCTAGGTATACAGTACAGTTACATTCACTACTGGGATCTTGTACCTTTACATGACCATTTAGCATTTCTTTGTGATGAAAACATTCAATTTTTTTTTGAGACAGGATCTCATTATGCAGTTTAGGCTGGTCTTGAACTCACTATGTAGCTCAAGCTGGCTTTGAACTCCCAGCAATCCTCCTGCCTCAGCTTCCTGAGTGCTGAGATTACAGGCATGTGTAGCACCACACCTGGCTCAATAGCTTTTCTTCTGGCCTTTTTTTAAAGCACACAGTAATTATCATGATCTACAATCATCCAACTGTGCAATAGAACAACAGAATTTATTTCCCCTATTTGACTGTGACTTATTATCCACTGACCTTTCCCTTTTCTGTTGTCTGTAAAATGGGCCCAATATTTCCTTACCCAATGGCTATGATGGTAAAAGGAGTTTGTTCATTTACAGTGATTTATAAGCAGTAAAAAAGTATTATGAAGATTAGACCACTAAAATTACATGTCTGACTTCAGGTTGTATTTTCTTGTAGTGGGGGCTATTTCCAAAGGGGTATAAGTGCAAGGAACTTGCCTTTAAGCCTGTAAATTGTTTATCTCCCCAGAAAATCAGAAAAGAAAATGAGGAGGACAAAGGAAGTCTAGGGCTGCCAGTACATGGAAATGTAGAGTGTGGCAAGTACAGACTGTACAGCAATTCAAGTTTATATACACAGTGGGGAGCAGGAAATGTGGAGAATAAAAATTTTCTGTGCCTTCTGAAATGCATCCCCTTTGTCTAAGATCTTTGAGGTAAAGCGTTCTATAGTATTTGTTTAGTTAATTGTAGGCAGAACTTGGTTGTGGGTAGACCAAATATCATTGCACAATGTTATTGCTTCTTCAACCAAGATACGTGCGTACTTAAACCCAAGAGCAAACCCACAAGACTTGAACTCCTAACCTTTAAAACACAAGGCAGCTACTTTGGCCACCAGGCATCCAGTTCTTGTTTACCAGGACTAGGAGTTCTCAGTCAGACAGAGCCCCGTTTATTCCACAACCCTAGTAGGATAACACTGAGGAACCCAAAGAAACATCCATTTTAAAATAGTGTATGTGGCACCAGGAGGATTCTGCAGCTCTGAATCAGCCCCTTACCTCACGGCAGAATTCACTGGCTTGCAGAGTTACGTGGAAATCAGACTGGAATGTATGGGGCTTCTATTTTTCTGTAATGACATGTTGTGAGGAGGAGGAGAGCAATTTTCTTGGACATTCCTGTGAAACCAGTGCACTTGCAGTGGTTATTTCTTGGTTTACAAAACTATCCAACCAGACGCAGGCCTACTGACATCTCCAGGTGCCAGGACACCAGGCCACACGGGCCATTTGTCCAGGATTTTAATAATTCAAATCCATACCTTTCACTCGGCGTGTGTTAACCTCCTCTCCAAGCAGTCAGAAGGTGGACTTTTGTCCTTCACTCCTTCTCTGAAGTAATTTAATGATCACTTCAGAAGAATGGGTTTCTTAAAATATAATCTTAGACTTTGGCTCCACTTACAAGTTGAAATGATTTTTTAAGGAAAGAAAGAAAAAAAAAACCCCTCAAGAAATGGGTCTGTGCCTACATCTGACTGTGAAAAATCCATATATTATGATCTGAAAAGGAAAAATAAACAGAGTCCATGGAATTCTGTGGCAAAAAGGCACAAAAATGTTCTTCAAAATGAAAAATAATAAAATTAAAGATAAAAAGGGCCCTCAACTGTATTCTCTGCAGATTTAAAAGCAAGCTTTGCCAAAATCTGCTTTCTGGAACCTTTCTTCTAGACCTGGCTCCTACCATTACCCTTGGCTTGGGAGGAAGGCTTGGAAGACCGTGGCTTGGAATGTGTGAATGTTAAAATCAGACGTTGTTCCTTTTTCTTTACAGCAAAACAAGCTTTTGGTTTTGGCTATTAACATGCTGAGTTTTTTTGATACTGCTCTTTTATTTTCTTGCTACAGATTGGAACTATTGAGAGGGTCTTGATATTTTCAGTTCATTTTCTTTGGATGACCACCCTCCCCTCTCTCACAAAGGGCCTTGAGAAGCAAACAGGCACTCTTTCTTTCTCTGCTCAAATGAAGAAATGACTGAGTGAGTAAGCAATGACTCGTGGAAGACCACACAGAAAGTTGGAAGAAGTCTCTGGATTAGAAGCTTACAATTTTCATGGCACCCCCAGGTCTGTAAAACTGGTCCACAAGCAAAGTTATTTTTAAAGACATTGAGGCCCCAAGATGCTTGCTGATCCACAGGTATGAGATCTGACTTCAAACAAGGAGTCAGCAGTAGGCAGAGGAACTAGCTATGAAATACTTTAATAAAATAATTATCACCTGCTGGGGCAGAGTTATAATTTGGTACTGTCTTCCATGGTCTATTATAATTTATAACATACTATAACTCAGACAGGGTAAAACTCCCAATTTCATGGATGCTAAGCAAACAAAACATGTAAAATACATGTCATATATCATACGTCACATACTTAATGACAAGAATGAGGAAATAACAGAATCAGTGATTATTATACCATGGGGAATTATGTTTTCAGGAAGCAAACGCTAAACCTGGAAGTCATTCTGCTTAAAGCCAGGTAGTCAGTGTACTGACCAGCATTAGCGCAATGGGAAAAGCTGTTCCCAGGAAAAGGCCAAACACGGAAACCATTTTCATGGAATCTTGGAGTTAAGCAGATCTCTTTGTATTTCAGCAGTATGTAGAACCATGCAGGAGGACTCTGGGAAGAAACATAGCTAGAATTGGAGACTGTGTCTATTTCAAGGAGCCACGGTAGCCTAAGAAACATAATTTTCCTGATACCAGGAAGAGGACTTATGGATAGAAGAGTGTGGGACACAACTAAGAATCAGTAGAAGACACCGTACCATGGGCAATGGAAGACCAGGAAGAACCAGGGCAGAGAAATTTTCACTCATCTAAAGCAAAGACAGAGCCACACTGTGGATATTTATAGCTTCTTCTACGCATACATTCACCTACATTCATTGTTTATAACTTTTTTATTGTTTTGGTACACTAATATACTATTTGTTAGTTTCGTAAAATCATATTAAAACTTTTTTTGTGCTATTAAAGGTTGCTGGTAGGAATTTTGGGAAGAGATGGCAGTTGAATGAGTGTGTTAGCCTATATTTTCTTCCAAATTTTTCTGAAGTGTGATTGAAAGGATTTTAGAAAAAAAATTTTAAATCACAGGGACAGGAGAATAGGTGAGAAGAAAATAAAAACAAAACTTTGGATGGTAGACAGCACTGCATCAAGTGACAGCTGAGCTGGAATGCCAAGTTTTACAGAGAGGTGAGGAAGCTGAGAAGCAGAACAATTTACACTGAATCCTCAGGGTCTTCGGAATCAGAAACTGGAATTTCTTCCTGAAATGAGATTTGAACATGAGCTAAAATCAGCAGATTGGGTGAAATTTGGTTTAAAAAGCACTTAGACGAATGAATGAATAAATAAAATAATGTGTTATATCCACACAACACACTACCATTCATTAGTGAAAATAAATGAAGCTCTGGTAGCTGCTACATTATGGATAAACCTTGAAAACGCACTAAGGGAAAGAAGCCAGCAACAAAAGACCATATATTATAGGATATCATTTATATGAAGTGCCCAGATTAGGCAAATGAGTATAAACAAAAAGTGAAATTAATGTTTGCCTAGGACTGAGGGCAGGGAGAGAGGAGCACACTAATAGATATGAGTTTCCTTTTGGAGGTAATAAAATTTGAGGTGGCAAGCCCGGTATGGTTGCATATGTCTATAATCTTAGCGTTTGGAAGGGTGAGGCAGGAAGATCACCAAGTCTGGGTAAATGAGTGACTTAGCAAGACCCTATCTCAAAACAAAAAAAATATAAAAAAAGTCTGGGGATGTAGCTCAGTACAGAAGCCCTAGGTTCAATCTCAAAAACAAAACCTGAAATACAAAAACTGCTGGGCAAATGTTGGTAAGACAGGGAGCTATGCAAGGGGATGCCAGGAGTTAGACAGAGAAATCTCTGTATCTTCCACTTAATTTTGCTGTGAACCTAAAACTGCTGAAAGAAATAAAACCTGTAATAAATAAACAAGGGGATGGCTACAGCCCCTGCTGCCATGAAGTATACTTTCTAGCATATATTACTCTTCAAAAGAAAAAGATCCATAAGTACTTTCACAAAATGTAAAAAGTTGACTCTAAAAGTCAGTGCACTGGGTGAGGACAAACTGGACAGAAGGTGGTACCCTGACAATACAGTGTCAACACAGCTACCCACTCAGCGGTACACAGAGGTCCTCCCCAATTGGGGCCGACAGCCACATTTTACCTGGCCACAGGGCTGGCGCCAGGGCAGATCTATGTGTGGTTCTTCATATCTGTGGGCTGGAAGCAGACTGGAAACTCTTGGACCCCATACTGAACGGTCTTGTTATTTATCTTCCACAGGACAACAATTACTTACATAGCATTTACATTATGTTAGGTGGTATAAGTAATCTAGAAACACTTTATTAAAAGTATACAGAAAGTTGGGTATAGGATTACACGCAAATGTTAAATAAGGGTCTTGAGCATCTGAAAAGATTGGAATATGTCTAGGGGTCTGACACCTCCCCCCAGATATGGAGGGAGTATATATAGGACTACATAACAGAACAAAATAGAATTTTTGCACCAGAAGTTTCTTAAAGGAAGTCAAGTTTCAGGAAAGAAAAAAAAAGTCAAGTTCCATTTGTTTTACAAGTGAAAGTTGTGGGCCTCAGAGAAATTAAATAGATTAAAAGTAGAGGAATTTGATGGTAGAATGTATTTTTGATGCATCTCACAAGAACTCTGAGTAGATGATACGTGAGTCCCACTTTAAGAGGAAGAAGAGGAAAGCCTTCAGAACTTTGTCCGTGTTCCCACAGCTAGTTAAATGGCAGATCAACTCTAACTGTAAAACATGTGGTCAAACCTCCATGCTAGACTTCTCCTTTAGCAGTTGCCTTCATAAAATAAATGTAGTTGGTGGTAGTACTACTTTGATCATTTGTTTTGAATTTTAATTATATTAGGGAAGTTCATCTTCTCCCTTGATTTGTTTCCTAGGGACAAATGAATCCAACTTTATATTGCTGTAGCAATCATGTCATGAAAGGAATTGCAATTTTTTTTCTATCATAGAAACCTAAAATCGTAGATGCCAAAGGCCACTTCAATCTCCCCTTTATGTGTATTTGTCCAAAATATAACACCTAAAACTATTTATCTGAAAATCTGATGTTTGTTTCATTCAGTTATTCCTTCATTTACTATATCATTTAGCAAATATTCATTAAGTGCTTACTATCAGTTTGGCTTACAATGAGCGTAATAGATTATGTTCGTCCTTGCACTGGATGAAGCTAATAGTTGACAGTGAGAAAACAGACATGAAGTAAGCAAAAGGTTCAATACTGAGGATTACGATTCTGGTTAGCCCGGAGTCGTGGCACACTCCAGTAATCCCAGCACTCTTGAGTGGCTGAGGCAAGAGGATCACAATTTCGAGCCCCGACTGGGCAATTCAGTGACTTATGGAGATCTTCTTTCAAAATAAAAAATAAAAAGGGTCGGGGATGTACCGTAACTCAGTGTGAAGGCCCTGGGTAGAATTCCCAGTACTCAACACCCTCATAAGACATAGAATTTTTTCAATTTTCACTTTTTTATTAGTGCATATTTGTATACAGCACTTACATTCTTCATGGGGAGTTGGTGCTGTACATAAGCCATCTCCGTTCTTTTTTCACCCTCTTCTCTTCTCCTCCCCACCCCTCCCTTGATCTCTCGGTCCTCTTCCCTTTTGGTAAGGATCTATCTCCCCATTTCCTGTTGTCTGTCTTTTATCTTGCCCTTTATTTATATTTTGAGTTTCTCACATGAGAGAAATCATATAATAGTTAAGTGCGTCTGATTTATTTCATTTAACATTATGGTTTCTAGGTGCATCCATGTTTCTACAGTTGACTCAAGTTCTCCCCAAGAAAGAGAATTATAATCCACGTTAAGCACTAGGAAAAAAATGAGTGGAAGGCCGTGGAAGACTATGAAGGGACTGGATTTGGGTTAGGAGACAAAGAAAGGCCTTTCTGATACAGTGATGAGCCAAGACCAGAAAGATAATTAAGGGTCAGAGAGGTAAATTTTAGGTGGGAGTTTGATGGGTGGGGAAGGGAACATTTCAGTGCAAATGTGAAAGATGTGAGACAAAGATGTTTATGGTCAAGAACTTAGTAAATAAGGAGAAGCAAGTGGTGATGTGTGACAATTAAACTGAGATCTGATCACACAGGCACTTGTAGACCATAGAAAGATGTTCCATTTTCAATTAAATGCAACGGAGGGTAAGGAAATAGCTCTGTGGTAGAGTGTTTTCCTAGTGTGTGCAGAAGCCTGGGTTCCCTACTCCAGCACTACAAAAAATATAAATCAGTAAACACAACAGGGAACCAATGAAGGCTTAAAGTATGTTTCAAAGATCTCTGGTTTCTGTGGGGAGTGCAAGAGAAGAGCTCAGGCAGCAGAGGCAGGATGATGCTCAGGGTTGTAGTAGGCATTGGAGAGAGGATGGGGCATGCAGATGGAGAGGGACATCAGATTTAAGAAGCATTTTAAAAGTGGAGTCAGTAGTATTTGGAAATGTTTGGCTGTTATAAGGAGAGGACTTTTGTAAAAATGAATCATCGGTGTGTGGCTATACAGTAGCTCCATTTAGGGAAGATGGTGGGGGGGTGGAGCATAAGTTTTGAACAAGTTAATTTTGAGTTGTGCTGAGCTATCTGAGTAGTCAGTTGACTACACAAGCCTGGAGCTCAGAAAAATGGTCTGGAGGGGAGATAAATATATAGGCGTTAACAGCACTTTGATGATATTTAAAGCTATCTGATCACCCAAGGGAGGGAAAAGAGAAATAGGCTTCAGAGGAAGTGCTGAGTATCTTGAATGCAAAGAGGCAGGGGACAGCAGAAGGGCCTGGTAGTAGGATTTAGATCAGCCTGAGCATTTGAGAAAGAAGAGCACAGCATGGGGACAAAGGCTGAGGGGAGTGTGTTTCAACAGGGTACAAGTGACTATGGGGACTCCTCCTGAGAGGTTGAGTTGAGGTCTAGAAAGTATCTACTGGGTTTAGTATTATTGGATTTAGGTGCTGACTCTCACTGGCCAAGACAATCGCTTGTGGGCATCTTGTCCTAATTCTGGTGATGTGTAGCGATGACACATTGATAGCTCAAAATTGGCCCTGGCAGGAATATTTACACCATGGAAGTCAGCAAAAACTTCTATAAGGATTCTCCCTTCCCTCTCCCTCTCCCTCTCCCTCTCCCTCTCCCTCTTTCCCTCTCCCTCTCTCCCTCTCCCTCTTCTCTCTTTCAGAGAGTTGGTTATTCAACGTGCACTTCCTGGCCACTAGCAATACAACTCCATTTGTCATACAGAGGAGAGGAAACTGGCCTTGTCCGCTCTGTCTGGTTCCATCAGAAAGTTTTCAGAACATTTTTAATGGAAACGAATTCTCTTCAAAGCAACCAGTGGGGTGTCTGAACTTCCTTTGAAGTGGGCTTTTACCTTTGCCACAGACACTCTAAAGTCCTACCCTTTTCCTCACAGATTTGATGCAGCCCAACAGGGAAAACATTCAGTGTGGTCATATGAAGATTGTCTTCCAATTCTGAGATGTTATAATTCTGCATTGGCTGCAAGAAATTCCAGGAAGCATAAGCAGTAAACCACATTTCATTTACTCCTGGGCTTATTTACTTGGTAAAAATAATCATTAGAGAATTCCAGGGCTGGGGATTTAGCTCAGTGGTTCTGCTGCCTGCCTCGCAAAAGCAAGGTCCTGAGTTCAATCCCCGGTACCAAAAAATAAAATAAAATAAAATAAAATAATTCCAGAATCCAGGCACTAAGAAATGACATTTTCCTTATCTTTCTTTTTTATTTGAAAAACAAAATCTTGCTATTCTATGAAAATATAGATAAGAAAATAATTGGAGGATAAAACGTTTGATATTTTCAGTACCATGACAACTGAGTTAAAACACTTGATAAACTAATTATTAGATAAATAGATGTTAAGACAAAATTATTTAAAGGATTTTCTTTCTTTACATGCCGGGGATCAAACCCAGGACCTCACATGTGCTAGGCAAGGGCTCTAGCACTGAGCCAGCCCAAGAACTATTATCTTTATTAAAGCACAATCACTCATTTATTAAATGATAGTTTATTTATTAAAGAATATTCTAAGTCCTGCTCTCATCTAATGGTGAACTAAATATTGAAATGCTCTGCAGGGTCTTCAGTGTACTGAAGTCAGCAGCAAACCTAGTCCAAATAGCTTTGGAAGTTTGTTCTTTGACACATCTTTACTCCAAACATCTAGCAATGATAAGTAATGTTTACCAAGCTTAAAAATTACATAAACACTTCCGTAGTCCAGAATTACAAAGCTGTGAGCTGAGAGGAAGCCACAAGCTTTAGGGGCTCTGGGTCTGGAAGCAGGCGATATTAGTTAGAGTTTGGCTCTTCCAGAGTAAATGAAAATAAGAGTTCATGCCGAGATTGCAGACCAAGCCAGACTCACTGCTTGAAGCCAGAGGCAGGGCAGGCGCCTCCTGCTCATGAAAGGAAGCTGAAATAGAAGCTACTCCTGCCTGGGGCTGCAGCTTACAGCAAAGTGGACTTGAGCAAAGGAACACATAGATACAAGCTTGTAACTTGGAAAGGAAGCAGGCCACTCCCTGGCTGGGTGCCTGGATCTGTACTATACGCTGATAGCACTGTGGACTGGATTTTGGAGGCACTGTTGGTAGGTTTGGGTCTGAACTGGGGCCTGAGGGAGCCAAGGGCAGAATGAAGGCAGTCATAAAACCACTAGACAGGGAGGGAGAAGTACAATGGGAGAAGAGGGAATTAGAGAAACAGAGAATGCAAGCCTGGTCTCAAAATGAGTTCCTTACCCAGAATCCAATGCTAAGAAAGCCAAGGAATGAAACGCAGAAATTTACTCCTCTTGAAATTAATTTTATGGAACAATATGAGAAAATGGTTAAATATGTTTAGAATATACAAAGACATATATGAAGAAATAACTTCATATATATAGAAATAAAGCAAGGCATTATGGAGAAAAGGATAAATATAAATGAAATCAGAATGCACAGATGGTAGAAAGAGCAACTAGAGATCTTGGACATGAAAAACATAGTCATTAAAATAAAAATCCAACAGATGATATAAACTGTGGACTGGAAATAGTTAAAGAGAAAATTAGTAAAGATGATTCTGAGATTTCAGGACAGAAATAGAACAGAGAGGCAAGGAGAGTTTAAAATACGTGAAAGATTAGTTAAGAGACCGGAGGATCACTTGATAAGCTTTGACATATGTCACCAAGAGTTTCAGAAGATGAAAAGGAAAGGAATGGTGGAGAAACTATCTTTCAAGAGATAATAGGAATTTTCTACAGTTTAAAAATCTGAGATTTAAAGGTCATATAGAGTTCTAAGCATGCCCCACATATATCTATACATTTTAGTGAAATGGTACAACATCCAAGATAAAGAGAAACTGCTATTAGAGAGAAAGACAATGTATCACCTTCAAAGGATACATTTGATGATAGCTGTCTTCTCATTGGCAGATTCTGATGCCAAAAGACAATGAAGTAACATCTTTATAGAGCTAAGCAAAAATAACAGAGAACCTAAAATCATACACCTTTTAAAATTATTATTCAATAGTGATCAATTATAGACATCTTCAAAAATACTGTGGTTAAAGTATTTATACTCATATACCTTCAGGAAAATAACTAACAGAAATGCACCTCCGCAAAAAGAAATAGCAGAAGTTGATAAAAATGATGAACACAGAAATTTACAAACCAAATTTAATTTGGTTTTCTTACAAAGTCACACCATTTAGCAATTGTTAAAGGGATGAACTAAAACTTTAGACAACTTAAATGATAGAGTAAAAGATAACAAAAGAGCTGAAAAACATTCAGTGAGAAGTTTATACATGCTAAGGTCAGTATTATTCAGGAAAAAGGATAGAAATACTAAATAAGTTTAGAGGGTCTTAGGTAATGGACTAGTTAACTATGTAAACTAACAGTGTAAAAATAACTAATAAAATAAATAAGGAGCCATGTGTTGGTTCCTAGGCCAACAGCAAAAGAAAAAAAGAAAAGTTAGGGAGAATGAAGAAAGAAATAAACAAAAGATGACAAACACAAAATGAAAAAACTATGAGTTAAAAAGTGTTGAAATACTATGATGAAACTCCAAAGCCATAAATGTTAATTTAAAAAACCAATTCAAAAAAGATTATCAAAGAGTTAAAAAAAAACCCACCCAAATCAGCTACACAGCTAAAGCAAAGTCATAAGGAAAAACAAAAATAAAGGCAGAAAAAATAATTCACAATAGAAATAATAATAAAAAAATGACAGCTAAATCTTAATATCAGATACAATAGAATTTGTGCAAAAAAATCAATAGTAATAAAGAGGAAGTCATGTAATAACGCATATGTTGTTTGTCGCAACCATAAAGTGGTGGCACCTTGAAACATATAAAGAACAAATTGTACATATATGAAGTGTGAAATAAAACATTTTTAAACTGGAAAAAAAAAGAACAAATTAAGTACGAGAAGATGAAAAAATGGAAACAAAGTTTTTGTAAATAGGGAAGAGGGGGAAGGGAGGGCAGGGGTATGGGAAAAAAAATGAGAACTAAGACCTGTCATGTAAAGGTACAAGATCCCAATGATAAATGCAACTGCACTGTATACCTAAAATGTGCAATAAACTCAATGAGAAAAAAAAAAAAAAAGAACAAATTGAGAGCTGGGGATTTAGCTCAGTGGTTCTACTGCCTGCCTCAAAAAAGCAGGGACTTGAGTTTGATCCTCTGTACCAAAAAACAAACTAACAAACAAACAAAAAAACCAAATTGACAAAATTATAGAGAAATTTACCAATCCACTATTATAGTAAAGGATTTTCACACACCTTTGATAGGTCAGGCACAATTTAAAAAAAATTAGTGACTACCCAGAAGATTTGAACATAAAATTTGATCTAATTCTTCTATTGTTACATGTAACCTTGTGAACTATGGAAATAAAGAAAATACAGTGCATTCTTTTCAAGTATCTGTGGAACTTTTCCAAAACACATGTCTGTTTAAAAATATTCTCAACAATCCTTTTTAAATCAGTGCCATACGGACTATAATTCAATTAAATTAGAAATCAACACTAAAGATTTAAATTCCTATATATTTTGAATCAAACATTTACTGTTGGACTGGGGTGTGCCTCATTAGTGGAGTACACACTGAGGCCCTGAGCTCAATTCCCAGCATATCCTGCAACCCCGGAATGCTCCCAAATAACTCAGACTTAAAAAGGAAATCCCAATAAAAATTACAAAAATGTTTAGAAATTAAGGGTGCGCATAAAGCAGTGTCTAAAGGTAAATGTGTAGCCTTAACTGCATTTATTAAGAAAGGCTGAGAATAAACAAGTTGAACTTTCGACACAACATAGAAAAACAATAAGGTGATGAGAGTAGAGAAGAAAAGCATATTAGGACTGCAATTGCAAAGATCCACAAACTGGGTGGCTTAAAACAACAGAAATGTGTTGTCTCATGGCTCTGGAGGCAGGTGCTAGGGAAGAAGTTACTCTGTCTCCGTTGGTTTCCGGCTGTCTCAGGTGTTTCTTCTCTTAGAACCACAGTACTCCTATCTTTGCGTTGTTGTCCCCTGGTGTTCAAATTACTTTTCTTTTGCAGGGCTGCTCTACCACTGAGCCGCATCCCTATTCCCTGGACATAGACTTGTTGGGTTCAGGGGGCCCTCGCTACATTCTGAGGTTCTGGGAGTAAAGACTGCAACATAGGTATGGGCAGAGGGTGCACTTGGACCCATAACATAAGGCATCAATAAAAATAAGAGCAAAATAGGCTGAAATAGAAAACGAAGTCATAAAAGAGTAAATAAATATGAACAAGTTAGTTCTTAGAAAAAAACGAATATACATTTTTAACAAGGCTGATCAAGAAACAAAAGGGCACACACACAAAAAGATTCAGAATCATAAAGATGAAACTATTATACAAAGAAATTTATAAAATCACAAATCACTTACTATTGCCTTTAGGTAATACTATTACCTTTAGGCCAACCAACTTGAAAACTTAGATGACATGGATTAAAATATAAATTGACAGCCCCATTTGACCTGTGAGCCTTTTATTTTCTTTTTTCCTATGGTGCTAGGGCCTCCCACATAACAGCCAAGTGCTCTACCACTGAGCTCCACCCTGCTCAACCTGTGAATTCTCACAGCGGATCTTTCAGTTTGAATTCATCCTGACTAGGTGTTAATCTAGGCTGGAATTCAAGCTTTAGATAAAGAAAATAAAGCCCCCCCAAAAGCCCATGAAACTGAATTGGGGATTTGGTAAAATAAAAACTAGTTCTACTTGACTATGATCCTAACAATGAACCTTCCTGCATTAATTTGATCTAGTAATGATAGCCATCTGCCGCACTGGATCAGCTCAGAAAAATGACACCAATTGGATTTAAGGGGGCTCTGCACAAATAAGGGCATGTTGTCCAGACATATATTTAGTATACAATTCATATTTATTTTTAAAGACAATTCTATGAGTCTTGGAGGGAGTGGTGCTTTGGTCTATTTTTAAAAACTTGGATGGATAGTTGATCACATAATATCTCTATTTATAATAGTTCTGTTGCTTCCTTGGGCTTATATTGGACCTTATTTTCAGGATTTTAAAAAAGACTGAGAAATGTGCCAGTGGGGAGCTTTGAGGTTAGAAAAACAATTTCTAGAAACTTTTAATTCTAGCCATTAAGTAAATACTTTAGAATATTCGAACACAAGGCATGTAGTTTTACTTGCTCAAACATTTGTGTGGATATAAAAATATGTGTATGAGAAAATGGTAACGGAACTACTGACAGATGCTTTGGTACAGCTGCAAAACACAAATATTTCTCAATATCCATTCATATTCATTTAAGAGATACAGATCTACAAACCTGCTGAGCTGGTATTTCACTTATGCACTATTTTCTGTCTGCTTCTTTTTTTTTTCTTTCCAGCTTTAATTGCGTTTATTGGTACATTTTAGGGATACAGTACAGTTACATTCATTGTTGTGATTTTGTACCTCTACATGACAGGTCTTGATTCTCATTTTTTCCCCTTACCTCTGCCCTCCCTTCACCCCTCCTCCCCTCCCCATCTACAAACACTTTGTTTTCATCTTTTCATTCTCTCACATTTTTTTCTTTTCCCTTTTTACTCTTCCCCTACCCATCCCACCTTCCCTACACCTTTAGCTCCTTTGTTCCCATTTCTAAATGTTGTGATCTTAGAATCTTATGCATTGTTGCAGATTATTCACACCAGGGAAACTATTCGGTATTCTGTCTGCTTCTTAACAAGAGGCTACGCATTCCACATATGATCGACATTTTATTTTAACAACCATGTTCTTGGCTTTACCATTTTCATGTCAGCTTTATTTTTTTTTTTTTCCAGATTTACCTTTTAACAGTCTGATCATAGTGATTTCTCAGCTTCATACTCTGACTTGCTTTTCTTCCCCCTCAGAAATGCCCTAATTTTATTTATTGTTTCCTGAAGCGTGGTTCTTGGTCACTATTTTCTATAAATGACAGCCTTTTCCCGAAGGGGAGCAAATTAGTAGAGTTATTCTTCAGATCCACTTATAAAGCATATTTAAATGCAAATACAGTTGCTCACATTCTTTCTGCTTTGCTTCTCCTATTTAACCTAAACTATAAGACACTGCTAAAACCTAGCTTTTATTCTCGTGATAGTGGCTTTTCATTTTTGTATACACAATTCTGTGGGCTGTCCTAGAATTCTGTATTGCCCAGGTGCAATTCATAAGAGAGTTGTGGTGTGGATACACTTCAATATTTGTTAGGCTATTTGATTTATCCTACACATATTTAGCACTCCACCATTGTGCTTTCTGATCTCCATGTGGAAATTCTTTCCTCCTCTGTTCCTCTTACTCAGTTGATAAAGAAACCGAGGGCTGTAGCCTGAGTTACCCAAGATCACACAGTGAGCGAGAACATAGATCAACTAGATTTGGTCTCTAGATTGCAGTTTTCAGGGATTCTCCACTACACCCAACTGCCTTCTTCAGGGTTCATCGCAAATGTCTAGCGAAGAAGCACTCTTTAAGCCTTCAAACAAAAATGATCTGTCCATTCTTTGAATTTCTGTGGCTTCACTTGTACCTCTCTTTGGATGTTTTTTACTTTTATTTTATACAGTGACTATTTGTACACTGGTGCTATAGTTTGGATCCTGAATGTTCCCCAAAGACCCATGTCTTAAAGACTTGTTGACTAGGGTGGGGTTATTAGGAGGTGCGTGAGCCTTTGTTGGAGGTCTCTGGGTTATTTGTGGACCATGCCTTCAAAGTGGGTCAGAGACTCTCATCTCTTCGTCTTCCTCTCTGCACCCCGGTGCAACATCAGATGAGCGGTTTTGCTTTGCCACACACACCCACCATGATGTACAGTACCGCCTTGCCATGGCTCTAAAGGAATCGATCATGAACTGAAACCTCCAAAACTGTGAGCCAATATAAACCTTTTCTCTTTATAAGTAGAGTATCTAAAATATTTGTTTTAAGAATCAAAAACTAACACAACAAATCTTATTTCTCCTTTCAGTGTTAAGCTCCTTAAAGTTGGAACCTGTTTTATTCAGTTTTGTGTCTCTTATATCACTTAGCCTTGTAATTGTATGTACCCGATGTATATTTATTAAATTAAATAAAGAAATGCCTTCTGGATTCTGGATACCTACCTTGTGGCCTCATGGAAAGCATACAGAGCTCAGCTACAACTAAGCACACTAACTGGCCTGGAAATTCTCCCACATCTTCATGATTCTAGAACTCCGCTTTCTAACACAACTTTCTGAAATGGCAGAAATGTTTTATATTTGTATTTTCCAATATAGTATCTCTAGCCACATATGATTATGTGAAAGTGAAGATGTTTTTATTATTACTATTAATGTAATTTAAATGAATTTATATTTGAATGGCTATGTATGACTAGTAGCTACCATACTGACCAGCACAGTTCTAGTCTGTGCTGGCATCTCATTTTGATAAATCTGCTTCTTTCCTTGAACCTGATTACGCAATTCTAGATTACCTGCTAAGTGAAAAATGCCACTGTTGTCTAGGCTTTAGATTTCCACTAACTGCTTCCCTCTCCAAGAGAAAGATGAGAGTCATAAAGCTTTTCTCAACTACTCCAACCTTTGTTGACCTGAATATTTGTTTACATGGTATGTTGTGCTTGTTGTTGTTATTTTTTGGTGCTGGGGATTAAGTCCAGAACTATGTCAAGCACATGCTATGCCTCTGAGCTACAGCCCATTCCTTTTTTATTTTATTTTGAGAAGGGCTCACTAAGTTGCCCAGGCTGGCTTCAGACTTGCAGTTTTCCTGCCTCAACCTCCTGAATAAATGGAATTATGGGCACACCACTATGCCCAGTTAAAGTAGTCTTTTGAAAGTTTATAATGCAGTCCTTCTTCCATTGATGAGATAACAAGTAGATGTTAGTGTTGTGTCTAAGTCTATGAAAGTACTTTGGTTCATATTTTCCTCTTCCTTTACAACCCAAATTACACTTTAGCAAGACTGGGTTCCTGAAGGAACTGAGCCTATGGCAAAATTCCTGCTGACCACACCCGGTGTGAGACCGCAGCGGCTCTGGCAGGACTTAGTAAATTAATGATAGCTGCAAACTAAGAAGGCCCAAACCTGAAATTCTCTCTTCTGCAGAGCCGTCCTACCTGCCTGCATTCCAACCACAGCTTACAATGCCCACAGTATGAAAATAAAGGAGCCCTAAGGGGTTGTCTTTATGGGACAAGAATTTCAGCTGGGAATAATTAATCACATTTCCCAAGCTATTTTAACATGTGTTACATAAGAGAATCAATTCCAAGACAAAACAAAAAATAAAATGATTCTGACGGTAAAAGTGCAAACATAACAGTTAGAGCTGATTGTTCCTTTTAACTTTTTATTTACACAGGATGTATTTGCTTAAGTATTTTTTTTTCTTTCCTTTTCTACTTCCAGAAAGCCACAAAATCTTGTATGCTACTTGTCTTTCTGTCTGTTGCTCCTTTTTAGTTCTGCTAATTTCTATACATTTAAAATGTTTTCGTTTTCCCTCTGGAAATGCTTATGAGTTATAGGCACACATCCACACAGACAGTAACTCATGTTTATAGGACCAATTAAATCTGGCATTCTTTTGTAGCTTGAAGTCGTTAAAATTTTTCAGGCACTTGTCCTTGTTTTGAACTGCAACTTGATGCTCACAAAATAGGTGAAAGGTAAATGTTCTGTTTATATGCACTTGCCTTTGCCTGGGTATATCTAGACTACATGAGTAAAACCGAGAAAATAACTTCTGTGTCATCCTCATTTATATTAACACTAATGAAGAAAATGTACTCTGTAGTCTGTACAGACACTGCCCAGGATAGAAATATAGCATAGGTAACATTAATCTGGTGATTGTTGGTGGTGTGGTTAGTTATGATATAAAAATAGCACCAAAATGTTCATGACTTGCAATTTATATATCCACCTCTGACCTCTCTACTCAACTCCGGCGTCACACGTGTCACTGAAATGTCTAAGGGCTTCTCAAACTTAACACATCTGAAGAAGAACTATTGATCCAACAGTCCCTACACTCACTTTTCCCCCGTCATCCCATTTCAGGAACTATCATCGTCGCTCATTTACTTAGTCATTCTGCAAGTTTTGGCAAATGTGTATAGTTCTGTAAACACCACCACAAGTAAGATACAGAAGCACTTCTGTCACTCTGAAATATTCCCCTGTTCTCCTTGCTCCAGTCCCAGGCAAACACTGATCTTTCTGTCTTTGTAGTGTTGCCTTTTCCAGGATGTTATATAAACAGAGTCACAGTATGTGGTCTTCCTGGCTTGTTCACTTGTCATAATGTGTGGAGATTCTGTCATGTGGAGTGTTTCCACAGGGCCATTTCTTTTTTATTACTGAGTAGTGTTCTGTGGTATGGGTGTGCCACAGCTCGTATGTCCAGCTATTCTTTGAAGGACATTTAAGTTTTCCAGTTTGAAGTGGTTATTAATAGAGCTGCTATAAATATTCATAGGCAGGTTTTTGAGTAAACATACATTTTCGTTTCTTTTAGGGTAAATACTCAGGGGCATCACTAAGTTGCTAGGTAATTGTATGTTTAACTTTATAAGCTATTACCAGTTTTCCAGAATAGTACCATTTTACATTCCTACCATCGATGTATGAGAAATCCAGTTTCTCCATGATCTCACCAGCATTTATATTGTCATTTTAAAAACATTTTAGTTGTTCCACTAGATATGCAGTCTAATAATGCTTTTAATTTGCATTTTTAATACCTAATGATGTTAAACATCTTCTTGTGTGCTTATTTGTGATCCATACACATTCTCGAGTAAAGTGTCCAAGACTTTTTCTATTTTCTAATTGGACTGTTTTCTAACTGCTGAATTCAAACAGCTTTTTGGGGGGTAATGGGGATCAAATTCAGGACCTTGTGCCTGGAAGGCAGAAGGCAGCACCACTGACCTAAATCCTCCGTCCTCAGACAGCTTTTAAAAATCTAGATATAGCTGGGCGTGGTGGTACACACCTATAATCCCAGCACTCGGGAGGCTGAGGCAGGAAGATTGCTATGAGTTCAAGGTCAGCCTGGGCTAGATAGTGATTTCCAGGTCAGTCTCAACTACATAGTGAGACACTGACTAAAAAAAAAAAAAAGAAAAAAATCTAGATGTATGTCCTTTGTTAGGTATGCGATCTGCAAATATTTTCTCCCAGCCTGTATCTTGTCTTTAAAAAAACTAAACATTGCTTTTTAGAACACATCAGGCTCAAGCAAAATTTAGTGGAAGGTACAGAGATTTCTCATAGTTTGTTGTCATAAGTGCACGCCCTCTCTCACTGTCAACTCTCTTATCAGACTAGAAATCATAGCAAAATACAAGATCATCTAGGGATTTTTCCCCCTATGTTATCTTCTGGAAATTTTATAGTTTAGTGTTTTGCATATAGGCCTGTGATACACTTTGAATTCATTTTTGTGAAGGGCATAAGGTCTGTGTCTAGATTCATGTTTTGGTATGAAGATGTCTGGTTGTTCCAGCGCTATTTGTTGGAAAGATTGTCTTTTTGCCTGTGTTCTCTGTTAAATATGATTAAGATTGTATTGCATCTAGGGTCAATTTGGGAAGAATTAATATCTTGACAATGCAAGAACATCTCTACATTTATTTAGTTCTTTGACTTCTTTCAACAGGGTTTTATAATTTTCTTCATATTTGGATGTATTTTGGTAGATTTATACCTAAATGTTTCATTTAGCAGTATGCTAATATAAATGTATTGTGTTTTTCATTTAAAATTCCACTTGTTCATCCCTAGTATATGGGAAAGATATAACCTTTTGTGTATGATTCTTGTTTCTTCTAACCTTGATTTTGAATTCCAGACAGGCTTTTTCTAATTTGTTCAGATTTTCTACATGGATAATCATGTCACCTGTGAACAAAGATAGTCTATTTCTTCTCTCCCAATCACTCTACCTTTAATTTCCTTTTCTTGTCTTATCGCATTGGTTAGGATTTCCAGTACAAGGCTGAAAATGAGAGAACATTTTTGCCTTATTCCTGATTATAGTGGAAAAGTTTCTAATTTCTCATTAAATAGGGTTTCTGGGGGTGGGTGGATGTTGGTAGATATTTCTTATCTAGTTTCTCATATTCCTAATTTACTAATAGTGTTTTTTAAAATCATGGCCAAGTGTTGGATTTTATCAAATGATTTTTCTATATCTATTGATATGATCAAGTGATTTTTCTTTAACCTATTGATGTAATGCATTGCATTAATTTATTTTTTGTTTTGCTTCATTTTAAAAAGTGTCTCCGTGGTCCTCAGGCTGGACTCAAAATCCCAAGTTCAAATCATCCTCCTCCCTCAGCCTCCCAAGTAGCTGAGATTAAAATTAATTGATTAATTGATTATTGAATTCATTGATTGATTATTGAATGTTGAGCCAGCCTTGTATATCTGAGATAAATCTCACCTGGCTGTGGTGTATAATTCTGTTTTTTTTAATCGTCATTGAATTTATTGGTACTTTTTAGGTATACAGTGCAGTTAGTTATACACTGTTTTATTTGACTTGTGAATAAAAGTGTGTTCATAATTTGTGAATAAAAGATATTGGTCTGTAGTTCTTTTTTATTTATTTATTTTTTATTTTTTAATTTTTTTTGGTACTGGGGATCGAACTCGGGACCTTGCACTTATGAGGAAGGCGGTGGCACCACTGAGCTAAATTCCCAGCCCATTGTAGTTCTTTTTTATTATAACGTGTTTTGTAGTTTTGGTCTTAAGATGATACTGGCCTCAGAGTATGAGTTAGGAAATATTCTCTCTGCTTCAATCTTCTAAAAAAGATTGTAAAGAATTGGTACAATTTCTTCCTTGATTGGTTGGTCTTCAACTTACTTTGAATTTATACATCTCTATAAATATATTTCAAATAGGTTTCTTTTAGAGAACATATAGTTTATTTTGTTTTGATGCACTCTGATAATCTTTATCCTTTAACTGGCATATTTAGTTATTCTATGTTCAAAGTGATTATTGATATAATTAGATTAATACCCACCACATTTATTACTATTTTTTATTTGTTTCCCTTTTCATTGTTCCTATGTTTGTTTTTGTGGTTTTAACTAAGCATGGGTTCGGTGTTTCTCCTTTCTTAGCATATCAATTATACTTTTCAATTATTTTTAGTGGTAGCCCTAGACTTTGCAATGTACATTACAAGTAATCTAAATCCACTTTGAGATATAGCTGTACAGTTTCTCTTATATATAGGTATATAAACAGGCACACACACACATACACACACACACACACAGGCTCATAGCTGAACATATTTTTCCTATTTTTAAACTATTACCTGTTATATCAATTAATAATAAGAAAATAAGTTTTTGTTTTACTTTCACATATTCCTCTCTGATGTTTTCCTTTTCTTTTCTTTCTGTAGATATGTTTCAGACTTACCTAATTTTCCCTTAGCTGGGAGTCATGGTGAGTGCCTGTAATTCCAGCACTTGGGAGGCTGAGGGAGGAGGATGACCATGAGTTCGAGGCCAGCCTGGTCTACATAATGAGACTGTCTCAAAAAACCAACCCCCCCCAAAAAAAATCCCTTTTACTAGAGAACTTCTTAAATTTTTAACAGTTTCAAAAGCAAGTCTACTAGCAGCAAATTCTCAAACTTCTGTTTGTATGAAAATTATTTAGTCCTCATTTTTGAAGGCTAATTTCAATGGGGACAGGATTCTAGGTTAGTGTTTTCCATGCTTTCCTTTCCTCAACAGTTTAAATGCTTCACTCTTTTCTATCTTCCATGATGATATGGTTTGGATCTTGAATGTACTCCCAAGACACATATTTTTTTTTTCTTTTTTATTGAGGTTATTGGTACAATCTAGGTATACAAATACAGTTACATTCATCATTGGGATTCTGTACCTTTACATAATAGGTCTTGATTCTCATTTCTCCCCTTGTCCCTGCCCTCCCTTCACCCGCTCCTCCCCTCCCCATTTACAAACACTTTATTTCCATTTTTTCAGTTTCTCATATTTTTTCCTCTCCCTTATTACCTTTCCCCCACCCTTCCCACTTTCCTTACACCTTTAGCCCTTTACTTCCTATTTCACATTATTAATTGTCTCATTAGGATCCTGTGTACTATTATAGTTTTTCACACCAAAGAAACTATTCAGTATTTCAGTTAAAGAAATCTCTGTATGAACATTAAAAATAGGGAATCCTAAAATAAAACTAAAAAGGAAAGTAAAAGAGAAAAGGCAATGATGTAACATCAAAATAATTCTTAATTCTGGAGATGAAAATGGTCCCTGAACATATTTAAATTGCTTCTCGCTCTTATAGTCTTATCTTATTCTTTTTTCATTATTTAGAGAATACTTTATTAGTTTCTGTAATCAAACCCATGTAGATATGACCTTACATATTTAGAACGATGTGTTACCCCTGTACACATGGAAAAAAAAATAAAATAAATGAACATTTCTAGACCAATATGGTTGCCCATTTCTGTACAATGCCAAGTCAACACAGTAAATTGGGATGACTTTTTCCAAAGTTGGCA